>NW_017728947.1:48940505-48949048 GCF_001723895.1 Crocodylus porosus | reverse complement strand
TCCCCCTGGCAGCTGCGAGGCAGAGCAGAGGTATCTTAGCAAGCCGGGCAAGTTGGACTGACATGCAGGGAAGGACCCCCCCACCTCCCCTCTCCAGGCAGTGATTAACCGTGGGATGCAATGAGCTCTGTCTAACCACGGGAAGGATCTGTCGTGGGGAGCAAGCGGACCCCCCCCCCCCCAAAGTCCCGAAGGCAAGCCGGAGGGGTAAGTAAGGGGGCTGCAGCCCCTCCGCCCGGGGGATGCAGGGCGAGGGGGAAGTTCCCTGCTAGGAAGCGGGTCCTCGCTTATTGCATGCAATTCCCATAGAGCTGGGGGGGATCCAGTGGCAGAGACGGGAATTTCGCGTTGCAAAGACAGGGAGGGCTGGGAAATTCGGGCTGTTTTGCTACCGCGCCGGGGCCGTAACGTGTGCGCGGTGCATGTGTGTTGTGCATATGGAGAGCAGCCGGGTGCTGCAGCCTCGCATCCCGGCGAGAGCCGCCTCTGCGCCCGGGCCGGGAGCGGGTGGAAATTGCAGGGAAGGGAAAATCCGCGGCGTTTCTCCCGAGGTGTGTGCGTTAGCGAGGTGCCTCCAGCTCCCCCTCTGCAGGCTGGCGATCGGGAGCTTTCCCGGGGAGGGGGCTGGGGGCTGCGCGCGCGCGGGGCGGGGGGGTCCGCGCTCAACCAGAGCCAGCCGGCGGCGCCTCCGCAGGGGAGGCTGAGGCAAACCCGGCTCCCTCCAGCCCAGGTGCCGAAAGCGACGGGAAGACAGGCAGGCTGGCTTGCTTTTTAATATATATATGTATGTATATATATGTGTGTGCGTGTGTGTGTGTATGTATGTACACACACACACATATAAAATCCGCTTCCCGCATCAGCCACAACAAACGCCTTCCATGAGGGGCTATAAATTTTTCTTTCTCTCTGTAAACCCTCCCCCCGGGTATTTACCCAGCCCCAACCCGGCGCTGTGTGGGCTGTGCCGGGTGGTGGGGAGGGCTGAGCGGTGCCATTTACCAGAAGCGCTCAGGGAGGGCGGGCTGCCGGCCGGCCGGCGGGCGGGCTGGCGGGCGGGAGCTCCGGCAGCCTCCGGCGCGCTCCCCGCCGCCGCCGCCTGATTGATCCGGGGCAGCTGTTGTGCTCCATCCACTTGTGCTGAGATCTTGTTTACCTCGGCTGTCAAATATAGCTACTGCGCCATGCTCTGCCCTAAATAGGGCAAGAGCAGTTTACTTTGGAGTAGGAGACGGGGCGGGCTCCGTGCCCGCGGGGAAGGGGCTGCTCCCGCTCCCCTCCGGCCTCGAGCCGGCGTCCTCTCTGGCGCCGGCCTCGCAATGGTTTCCTCCAGCCTCTCGCTGCACGCAAACGCACATTTATCTGTTTGACCTAAATATCCAGTGTTTTTGTGCTCCAGTCTCCTCCATTTTCATCTGCTGACTTCTTTTTTTTCACCCCCTTCCCCTCTAGGGGTCTGAAATGAAACATTTGTAAATAAAGGGGGTGGGGAAGGCTAGGGCCCCTGGCCATTTTCTCTCAGATTGAATTGCTGGGTTATCACAGGAGGCCTCCTGGAGCTGTTGTTTTTAGAGTGAACCCCCCTACGTGCTCTTGAAAGACAAGGTCTAGTAAGGGAGGGCAGATTCCTCGCCCCTGCAGGGAGTTTCTCTAGGGGCCTTTCTGGTGGCTGTTGCAGGGATGCACCTCTCTATTCGGATCACTCCTCCTCTCTCTGTCTTTTTTTTCTTTCTTTTTTTTTTTTTTAACTCCTCCTGTCTCCTTTTAGAGGTAGAGGGCAGCGTTGTTGGGATATTTCTTTGGTCCTGAAAGAGGACTTGCAAAAGGGCGAGCAGTGGAAGATGCTGGGCACCTTCTAGCCAGCATCTTGCCATTCAAAAGCGCTCCAATTTTACTCTTTCAACTCTCTCAGGGACTGTTGAGGCAGAGAGGCCTTGCTGACTGCTTCCAGGCTTGGGGCTCCAAGGACTGGCATTTTTCAAAGGTGGCACTAACAGTCATAGCAAGTTTGTCATTTTCCCTGTCCATAGCTGCATTACAGATGTGCATTTTCCCTTGTGCAAGGTAATTTGTGCTGGGGAAACCTGAGTGCTTGCCTGTGAGTTTGTGCGGTTTTCTGTTACAAGACTTCCGTTTGCTCAGAAATGTTCATGTCCTACAGCTGAGAGGGCATCAAACCCACCGTTAAGGTCTGGTTCAGGAAAGAGGAAGGTGGATCTTTGAAGCGGGAGCCAGGACTCCTGTTCTTAGCTTTCCCACTGACTGTGTGTGACTTGTCCACTGTCATGCTACGGCTCTGGTCGCTTGTCTGTAAGTAGATGGGTAGAATACCCCTTCTGCAGGGGTGAGGGTATTGAGCCTTAATAAAGATCTTCAAAGACCTCATACAAACAGGGTAGTTTTATATCCAACAAAAATCTCTTATTCCAGTAATCCAGCAGCTTGTAGTTTCAAAGTCTTGTAGTCAAGCTTGTTGTTACAAACAGCACCTGCTGTTTCCCGGTGCTGGTCCATGGCTGTGCAGAGAGTAGAGGCGGGGTGTTAAGGTGTGGCACTAAGACTCTAGGAATGGGGGTTTATTCTGCCTCAGCTACAGGTTGTCTCAGTGCCTTTGAGCAAGTCCCTTTATCTGTCTGTGCCTCCTTCATAAAATAGGGACAGTGATACTTCCTTCCCTTACAGGCATTTTGCAAAGGTAAATTTATGAAAGCTCGAGAGGTGGTTGGATAGTAGCATGAAAGGGGGCATTGCGTCTGTCTAGAAAGGTACAGTCTGTGCACAATAGAGCTTGCTCTGGGCGATATTCAGTATTCAGAATAAATACCTCCTTTATCTGTAAAGTGGTGACTTAGGATATGATGAGTACAATTCCAAATACCGATATGCATGTTGGAGATGCCGTTAGTTTTCAGATCGTGCCAGCTCTGCGGCCCACATTGCCTCAAACACCAGTATTCTGAATGGCACCGCTGGGATGTTGCACATTTCTTCTAAATATTAGTGGAGTGCTTGGGTCATGTAAACACTTATGCTGCATTCCTCAGGCTTGCCTATTGCCACTTACTGGGCACGTGCAAGTGTGAGCTGCCCAGGACAATTTGTATTCAAAATAATTGACTTTTCTTGTCGTGGAGAAACGCTGGTAGAATACTGTGCGCTACTTGCCTGGAATTGAAGTGTTGGGAATGTAGCTGCTCCTGTGTTTTCTAAGCCTGTATTTCAAAGTTGGAGGAATTGAAGCTGCATGCGTATCACTTCAGTGGCCTTACATCAGGGATGAGTTTGGCCTAGTATCACCTTTCACTGTCCTCTGAAATATAAAGTCACCAAGCTGGTCTGAGATTCTGTGGTCAGCCCTCCCTCGCTGTTCATAAGGATGTGATTGGTTAAGGGACTTGACCAGGCGTGTGTGTGCATGCGATTCCTCACACTGATACCATCTTGGAAGATCCTGGTCGTATTACACCACTCAAGGATGGGAAGTATTATTGTCAAGTGCATCAGCACTTTTTATTAGGGACCCCGTTCAGACAAACTTTTTCTATGTAGAACTGATTTGTCTGGGTATTTTTTCAGGGAAATGTTATCAACTCCTCCCTCCCACTTCCCACCCTGCCTCTCCAAATGACCAAGCAATATTTAAAGGCAATTTTTGTGGGTACTGATGCCTTTTGCATACTCATACAGTTAAAAAAATGGCTTTGACTTGCTGCCAAATTTCATTTGCTTTTCAATCAGGCAGTAATATAATCTAATTCTGTATTAAAAAAATTAAAGGAAGTTAAATTACAAAGCCAAAAATAAATAAATAAATACAATCAAAACAATGGAAAAACCTTTGAAGCCAGGAAATTCATAGCTGAGGTGTTCTGTTTGCCATTACCACACAGTTCCTAGGTACTGATGTATTGTTAACACAGTTTCATTGCTATTAGGACCTGAGCTACTGATATTAAAGCCTGCTTTATGTGCTGGACTTACCTATCCCAGTCACAGAGTAGAGCAGCGGTTCTCCACTAGGGTGGAGTGGCACCCTGGGTTCCTTTTAATCCTATTAAGGGTGCCATGGGGTGCCTCTGAATATTTGCACTCTTAGGTGTGCAAACACCTACACGTGATTCGCAAGATAAATTCAGATTTTTAAAATAAGAATCCAGACAGTCAAAAACATTGCAACCTTCTGTGGTCTTTCTGAGTCCTTTGCAACAGAATTGTTCTATTATTTTTTCCATAGCAAAAAAAAAAAGAAATGAAAACAAAAGCTGGAATTTTCTCAGGGGTCTAAACCAATGAGGGTTTAAAAAGATTGAGAACCATAGGTCTAGATGCAGCCACTGTTGTTTTAAGAAACCCTAGTTTCATATTTCCATTTTGTATTTTGTCAATGTTTTGGCAAGTTTCCTGGTTTTTAAACTTAATTGCTTGGTTTCCTTTTTATTATTTATTTTTAATTTTCAAATTTTTAAATGTTTTCCTTTCGCAATATATTGCTCTTTATTTTTACTTTATAATCTAGCTACAGCTCTGACATCAGCTCAATGAAACTTTTGTCTGAATGTTTCCCTGTTTGTGTCAGAAAGCACTCATTCAGAAAGGTGGAAATGAAAACTTTTCACTTTTGTGTAACCTGGATGTGGTGATAATGGTCTCAGGAAACTATGCGGACTTCGTAGCTCTGAAACCTTCATAGCTCCACTGCAGCCCTTGAATGTGGACAGGTTTGCTAAAACCTCCTGTACTTAGACTGCAGTGTCAGTGAAAAGTTGCCAGTTACAAGTTATCTCTAGCATTGTGGCTTTTGTGCCCTAATGACTGCTGCTGTCCAAGCAAGAAGGGTAGCTCAAGAATGCAAATTGATTGTAGAAGAACATAAGAGTGCCGATCTGAATCTGCACACACAGGCTTATGGATTTTTAAGACGTTAATCTGTAGCAAGAAAACCTGAAACATTTTGGAGTACAAAATCCTCACTCAAAATGCACAAAAGAATTGATCTTCATGGAGAGCAGGTAAATAAATAAGGTGTCTCTAGGCCAAGCTGCTTCTGAGATATGACATGCCAAAAGGACTGAGATTTTCCAGAAAGAGAAACTGGTTCCTTTTTTAATTCTTGCTCTCATCTTGATGGAATCCTTTGTCTATTCATCCCAGCTTGAACTCAGTAGAGCACTAGGTCATGTACTGTTCTTCCCACATGTTCCCGTAGTGAAAAATGCCTCCTTAGAATCAAACGGCTGGAAGGGACCCCGAAGGATCATTGGGTCCAGCCCCTGCATGAGCAGGAAAGATACCTGGGGTCAGACGACCCCAGCCAGGTGATCATCCAGTCTTCTCTTGAAGTCTTCTAGGGTAAATGATGGCACCACCTCTGGAGGGAGCTTGTTCCATAGTCTGGACACCCTAGCTGTGAAGGCATTTTTCCTAACGTTCAGCCTGAAACTATCTTCCAGAAGTTTGTGGCTGTTGTTTCTAGTTTTCCCCCAGGGCACCCTGGTGAACAGTTGTTCACCAAGCCCCTGCTGTATGCTTCTGATATAGCAGTAAGCTGCAATCAGGTCCCCTCTCAGCCTTCTTTTCCTCAGGCTGAAGAGTCCCAGATCCCTCAGCCTCTCCTCGTATGGCTTGCTGTGCAAGTCTCTGATCATATGGGTGGACCTTCTCAGGACCCTCTCAAGCTTTAGCATGTCCTTGTTGAAGTTGCAGTGCCCAGAACTGGACGCAGTACTCCAGCTGCAGCCGCACCAATGTTGAGTAAAGCGGGAGAATCACTTCTTTGGTTTTACTGAAGATGTATCGATTAATGCACGCCAGAGTTTTATTGGCCCTAGCGGCTACTGCATCGCATTGCCAGCTCATATTCATGCCAGGGTCTATTGTTACACCAGATCGCTTTCATTTGTAGTGCTGGTCAGGTTAGCATTGCTCAGCCTGTAGGTGTCCTGGGGTTCTTCCTTCCCAGATGCAGCACATTTTTTTTACATAGCTTTGCATCCTTGTTTGTATCCCTCACATGCTTCAATCTGATAATTGCTGAACATCTCTACTATCCCGTATATTTGTCATGCTCAGCCTTTTGACTCCAGTGGAAGGATGAGTGGCTCCTGCGTGCCTGGATTGTGCTCTGCGCTGCCTCTGCTGAGCCCCATACACCCAAGTCAGACCCTGCACTGGCACCACTCAGCTTTGTGTGCCTGATCTAGTACTTGGGAACATGCTGTCCAGCGCCTCACAGGTCCAGAAATTTGGCAGCAGAGGAGTAGCAATTAACACTGTCACTGCACCCTTCCCTCCCCACCCTGCACTTCCTTACCAGCCAGTTTTCAGCCCTACAGGGAGTTTGGGCCAGATGACGTGGCTGTACAAACCAGGGGTTGAACACCCTTGCACTGTACCATTCTCTTCTTAGCCGTCACCTTGACTAGATTATTGTATGGCATTCCCCTGGGGGTGACCACGAAGACCACACAAAAGTAATGAGGCACAGTGTTTCACACGAGTGCTCAGCACCTTCTGCTCCACCATCTTACTACTCTCTGTCCGTTTTAAAGTCTGAGGGCCAGATTCTTGTCTGTGCAAATTTGTGTAACGCAAGTGATTGTTTGTTTTTTAAACGTAGATTTGTATCCATTTATACCTGCAGACAGTTTGGCTCCAAGCCCTCATCTCAAAAGCCATCAGTGAACTAAGATGGAACTACTTCTGGACCTCACCTTCCTCTGCATTTGTTTGAAAATGCCATGATCGATAGGGTTGTTACATCTCTCAGAGCCCTGGGGTGGAATGCTCTAGCTCTGGGAGTTGGGCTCTGTTACCAAGCATCAGGCTGAGTTGAACTCTAGTCCCCTCTAAAGGCCAGTGCAAATTGTAGCTTCTTGTGCAAGGTTCTCCTTCATAAAGGTGACATTGCTTTGCCTAAAAGGGAGGGATACCAATGGCCTGCTGGTATTTCATTATTTTCACTTTGGTAATTCTCATGCAAGAATGATTCTTCAGAAACTCAGGTTATGACAGGCAGGAGCAGAATAGATGCCTGTAGATAGCACTGATGCTTTTCATCCTTGCTGATGGCACTGAAGAGGTCTGGTGATGGGTGCATTAGAAATTGGTAGCTGAGCCTTCTCCTTATCTCATAAATTACCACGTGCTCTGCCTCTTCAGGCATTCCCCCTTCCCCCTTGTGTTAAATTCAAACAATAGTTTCAGGTTCGCTGCTGCTTATAAATGTTTCTAGTTTTTCTACACTAAATAATCCATCTACCTAAACCCATCCTGACAGATGTTGCCCCCACAATGACACTCAGCCCACATCATGCTGCATGAAACTCCGGCTTTGTGGGTGAATGCTGCATGAGTGGTGACCCTTCTGGCATTCCAGCTAAAAATAAAATGTTGCCCTTCTGGCACTGTTGGGGGCTTGCTTTTTAATAGGTAGGTAGTTTCAACTGCTAGTTATAGGGTATGCTAGCACCATGGGTATGATAGGGCTGAACATACAGAATGCTTAGGAGCTGGGGGTGATTGCACTGAGGTAAAAAGGATGAACTTATTCTCTTGCAGTGAGCATATGTATCCCTGTTGCTTCCCCATAAACTGCTGGATTATTCATCATACATCTGTATGACCCTCCCTGCTGCTACACACATTTGTGACTTTTTGCTCCTGTTCCTCCTACAGGTCATGTCCTCCATGCTTCCTTACCCAGCTTTTTCTTCCCTGCTGAATAAAGCTCAAGCTACCCTTAATAAGTGACCAGACTGTCCTGTCAAGCAACCCAGCCCTTTTTCAGCTACCTAGCCCTTAATGGCGCTCATAAACTGTTTAGATTAGTCCTTGCTCTCCCTTCTGCTATCCATCCAGCTACATGTGCATACACATTCGCATGTACACACCATTCTCCTCCTACCCCTCCCAGCAGCTGGCTTGCTCTTTCGCTCATAGGATCCTAGTTTTTTTTCATGTTAGACCAATTAAGAGGTTAAACCCCATTCAGAACCACCTGCTTTGTTTATGCCGTCCTCTACAGGCATTTGCCTCTTCCTTTACAGGTAAATTCAGTATGGTGCCTATGATGAAAGTTTTATTATAAATCAGGCAGCTAGAGTTTGACATACAGTCCAGAGTAGGAGGGTTGAGATCTTTCATATATTTTATATTGGCTAATGAAAATGTGGATATTTTTTATATTATTTACAAACCCATCTAACCCTTCTTGAGTTTCACTAATATAATAAATTATCCCTGTTTTTTATCTGTATCAGTGAGTTCTGCAGATTAATGATATATTGTGTAGTTTTTCTCCCAGAAACACTTGTTCCTCAAACACCCCAGAGCCTATGTGTCTCTCCATTATGCAGGTCCTCCTATTTCCTTTGGTCAGATATTGACACTGGTCTTACTCTGACAGCCAACAACTCTTGCCATCCCCATCTACCAGTCCAACACTTGTAGGAGTCCCTCCCCTAGATATAGCACAGTAATTTTTAAGTTAATGAGAACAGGGAAACATTTTGGATTTGCCACTAAGTGAATGTTGCCTAAAGTAT
>NW_017728947.1:48928788-48939840 GCF_001723895.1 Crocodylus porosus | reverse complement strand
GACCTGGAGGGATGTGGGCAGTGGGGTTCCCCAGGGCTCAGTCCTTGGGCCTGCACTGTTCAATATTTTCTTTGGCGATTTGGACAAGGGGTTGAAAAGAACCTTGTTCAAGTCTGCAGATGATACTAAGATGTGGGGAGAAGTGGGCACGCTAGAAGAGAGGGACAAGCTACAACTAGATCTGGACAGGTTACGGGGTGGGCAGATGAGAATAGGGTGGATTTCAACACTGACAAGTGCAAGGTGCTGCACCTAGGAAGGAAGAACCAGCAGCATACCTAGAGGCTGGGAACTCCCTTGTTGTCAGCGCAGAGGCAGAAAAGGATCTTGGTGTCACTGTTTATTCCAAGATGAACATGTGCCGCCAATGTGGGGACGTGGTCAGGAAGGCTAACCACACCTTGTCATGCATCCACAGATGCATCTTAGGCAGGTCCAAGGAGGTGATACTCCCCCTCTATGTGGCACTGGGCAGGCCACAGTTGGAGTACAGCATCCAGTTCTGGATGCCACACTTCAGGAGGGATGTGGACAACATGGTGAGGGTTCAGAGGAGAGCCACTCGCATGATCAGGGGACAGCAGGGCAGGCCCTACGAGGAAAGGCTAAGGGACCCCTGAACGTGTTCAAGTTCTGCAAAAGAAGGCTGAGAGGGGATCTGGTGGCTGTCTATAAACTTGCCAAGGGGAACCAGCAGCAATGGGAGAGTCCCTGTTCCCCCAAGCACTACTGGGGTAGCAAGGAACAATGGCCATAAGTTGACAGAGAGTAGATTCAGGCTAGACATTAGGAGTTGCTACTTCACAGTCAGGGCAGCTAGGATCTGGAACAAACTTCCAAGGGAAGTGGTGCTCGCCCCTACCCTGGGGGTTTTAAAAGGAGGCTAGACAGCCGCCTTGTTGGGGTCATTTGACCCCCATGGCAGGGGGTTGGACTTGATGATCTGCTTAAGTCCCTTCCGACCCTACCAGCTATGAAACTTGAGTTCAGATCAAACTGTGCATGTGTAGCACAGTCGGTAGGGGAAGAGTGTGCCCCCTTTTGTCCCATTCCTCGATCCAGTGTTGCTGCCAGACATGAGAAATAAGGTGGTTGCAGTTTTGTGGAGATTTTCAAGGGGTATGTTATTTTAATCCTGACTTTATTTTTTCCTTATAAAGAAGCTGAGAGGAGAGAGAAAAGGATAGGGCCCGGGAAATTTGGAAAAACAGCTTTTACTTCTCTGATTTTGTGCATGATTTCAATTTCCTTTGTCATTGTGATCCAGGTTTCCCCCTTTCTGGATCATGAAGTGAAGAACCTCCAGGATCCAAAAAGCCCTATTTCTAGCTCATGAGAGAATTTCCCTTCGGGGGTCAGTAGTGCTTGAAACTGGCTGGGGAATGACCAACCCTTCCATTTTGTGACAACATTCAAAGTTTCAACGTTTGTTGTTGTACTTTAGGTTTTGTTCCAACTCTTCCAAGCTCCTTTCAGAACAGAATTGTGCAGAAAGCGGCTGTTACAGTGCCCCACCCCCCTGCTGCGCACACACAATCCCAATTCAGGTCTTTCTCCCACATTTGAAAGTTTACCTTGGATTGGAGATGCCTTTCACTCAAACAACTCGGTCAAAATCAATGTTTTCGCAAAATGCTTTGGCTTTGACAACAGCTATTTTTGATGGAAAAGCCTGTAGTTGAGTGTGTTTTAATCAGCTGTATATTTAATAATTGTTTTTTTTGCTTCCAGTCACTAGAAAGCATGATATTTTGATGTAATAATTTACTACTGTGTGAGTGGGCTCAGCGTGTGGGTGATCAGTGAACATAAGAGCTTGATGATGATGATGATGGTGATGAACTTCAATGGCTAAATTAGATGACAATTTTTCTAACGCATAGTTTTCCCTGTAGTAAAACAGACAAGTTTTTAGTGTGAGAGGGCAGTTTAGTCTCCATAGGCCATTAAGTGCTGCTGGGCTCTGAATACCAAGAAAGAACAGTATGAGCTGTGGTGGTGTTTTAGACAATATATTCTAAATTTAAAATAGGCTTTAATATGGCCAAATGTAAAGCCATGCCTTAAGGAATAAGGAATACAGACCATACCTACAGGATGAGGGAAATGACTCTGAAAAGACTTGTGTTGTGATGTATAAGCAGCAGCACATGAGCTTCTAGTGTAGTGCTGTAAATGTAAAGGGCTTACTTGGTCCTTGGATTTGTGATTTAAACAGGGGAACCCTGAGCTGAAGTAGGGTAACTTGATTACAACCTCTGCTGGAATACTGACTCCCTCCCATACAGGTTTTCAAAGAGAGGGTTAAAGGGTAATGTGATCACTGTTTTATATACCTGCACAAGGAACAAAACTTTGATAATGAGCTCCTCAGTCTAGCATACAAAGGCTGGCAACAGAAACTAGACACACTTGTAATAGAAAGAAGATGTAGATTTTTAACAGGGAAGGCAATTGACCATTGAAGCAACTTGCCAAGGGTTGTGGTGAATTCTCCATTACTGGAAATTTTAGTCAGGGCCAGATGTTTTTCTCTAAAAGACATGTAGTTCAAACAGAAATGAATTCAGAAAGGTTCTAATGACATCTGTGACATAGGAGGTCATAGCAGGTGAACATAGCGGTCCCTTTTGTCTGTCTAATCTATTAAATGTTTTATTTGTCTGTGGAAGCTGATTTGAGAGTTTTTAAGAGACATACGTGATCTTGGGAGACTTCTACCTTCTGGGGCCCACTGTTAGCATTGCTGCATTCAAAAATCATGAGATTAGTTTAAATTGGGTTGTTTGTTGATTATTATGAGATATGATGGGTACTGTCTTACCACACTTTGAGAGATGAAGGATTCTTCTTATTTGGTTTCTCGGTTTCAAAACTCTGGTGTGCACTAGGGTCAAGATTTTTTTTTCTGCATCCTTTTGGTTCAAGAAAACAAAAGCCAAGATTCTCACTTAGTCTCTTGATACCAAGAGGGGGGTTACAGCTTCAAAATAAAACCATAAACTCTTATGAGGCTCATGATAAAATTGTCAAAGTAAGCAGGCAGCCATTGAATTTCACAAGAGTTCATGACATTAGTCTTAGCCTACTCTAAATCTGCAAAACTAGCCCAGTTTTGTACCTTACTTGAGTTAGCACTTTTAATGTGATTAACTGCTGAAGTACAAAGATTGCTTAATGTTACACATGGTGTATAGTGTGTTGGGGACAATACTCCTATATAGGACTTGGGAGTTATTACCTAACTCATCCCCTTCAGCTCTAATTTACATGAATTGAAAAAGAAACAGAAAGCACTATTGCTGAAATGTCAAAACTTGTCCTTTTAAAAGCAGCAGGTTTTTGTTAAATGTCACGTGTTCTTTTCCCTTTGATGTGAATAATCATGATAATACAGGTATATGTCTACCTTGAGCAGAATTGTTTCCTAGTTCAGTGATTCTCAATACTCATAATGGGTTACAAACAGTTATGTAGGAGCTGTTGCTCCTTGTCTCTATTTCAGTGAAGCAGAGTTGCTTAGTAAACTTGCCACTGCCTTCTCAGATGGAAGGAGTTGCAGTAAACTTTTTCACTGATACCAGAATACCTCCTTTGAAATGCCACAGTGCAAAGGATCCTGGGATATGTCTGAAGAGAATCAACTGCGAGTGGCTGAATTGGCTGTGAGTCATGACGTGAAAAGAGTTTGCCAGTGCTGCTTGAGGCCATTCTCCATACAGCTTATGAGACATCTCTCCCCCTAGAACAGCTCCCAGTTGGATGTGACAGGGGGAGGGGCTGTTCAGAGCACAAGGATAGTTCTTATATCACAATGACTGAGTAAAAGAAGTCTTTGGGGGGGAAGAAGTGAGGGGTAAGAAAAGAGGGATTGGTGTTTCTGAGTATAATATTAATAGTTTCTACATTTGCACCAAAGATAAATAACACTGCTATTTTCATCAAGTTTGGTCAGTGTCTTAGAAATGCTTACGATCTATAATGCCTTGTCTCCAAGGATCTCAATGCCCTTCACAGATAATTAGATTAAACCTCTCAATTCCCTGTGGGGGTATATCCAGCTTGTTGTCCTGATTGTGCAGATGGAAAAATTGACATCTAGCTTTTTCAAAGGAGGTATCTGATGATAGACAGCTGTATCCATACCTGGCAATGTAAGTAGGAGATCGGTCTCAGAATATTAAAAAAATTGGGACCTATATTTAGGTAACCAGACTTAAAAACTTTGCCTTCCATGACTTACCCAAGGTTCCATAGAGAACTGGTTGTAGAACCAGGAATTAAACCTAGATTCTTCTGGAGAAGATAGCGGGTTGAAGTTGCCCTGGGAAGTCATTGATTTCAAAGATAATTGGGTTCTTAATAGAATTCTGGCCCCTCGTACCTCCCTGGGTTAGTAATCTGAGACATGGTAGATTGCAGCCATGGGTGGGGTAGAGGATGAAGGAAGATCTAATGTTGCAAAAGGTGAACATACACCTCCTACATAATTGTTAGTAACACATTATGAATTGAGAACTCATCTAATGTCTCCATGAGAAGTGTGCATCTAAGATGACCAGCTGGATGTATGTAGCTGTTCACCTTAGATGTCAATGCTATTCTATGTCAAAGGTGCTCAACCCCAGCTGGCAGATCAGATCCAGCCCATGGAGCTATGGCATCTGGCCTGTGGGGCTCCCAAAGGGTCAGGAAATGTGGCAATGGAGAGCAGTAGCAATGCCATCCCTTTCTTGCTGCCAAATTTCCAAGCCCTGCACAGCTGGATTGAGGACAGCCTTCCCCCGCCCCCGGCACCTTCCAGATCCAGACCGGGCACTGCCCATCTGACCAGATACCACACATCCGGCCTTTAGAGCAAAAAAGGTTGAGCATCACTGCTCTAAAGTAGATGCCCTTGACAAGGTGAGGGGTGGGAAGTGGACACAGGAACCAAACTGGCAGATGTCAAAACAAGGAAGTGAGTGAGACCATCTGGTGATGTTGCAGTGAAGAACAAATCATAGTCTATCTATAGCCCAACTAAAGAGGGCAGAATGGCATATAGCTTCTTGTATCCTACAAGAGATGACCACGAAAAGGCAGTGGTATGTGGGAGGGCAAAGAATAGCTTGGAGAATGCTTCCATTTATTAATTGCCATAACAGCTGAAGTTGCACTTTGTGTGGTTTGTGTGATCACTGCAATCCTTTGCTCCCTTTGGTGCCTGGCAAATCTCAACTAACATTAACAAAGAATCCATAAACAGCTAGTGCAGAAATGAACTAAGTGTAATAGACAGTCAGGGCTTACAATGAATAAATTAATCATGCTATAATTTAAAAATGGAATCGCAAAATTAGGGGCTGAATGAAATGCAGTAGCTGTAACGTATATCTGAATGTCAGTAAAGTGTGTGCTGGGGCAGGGATGGCCAACCTGTGGCACATGCTTTTTTGTGGCATGTGGCAGAAGAGAGAGGGGCAGGCAATGCAGCAGCAGATAGGGCAGTATGGCAGGAAGCAGCAAGTAAAGCACCGGATCAGGCTGGGAGCACATGGAAGGAAACAGAAAACACAGCAGCAGATTGAGCAGGGGGAGGGGATTGCAGTGGCATTTGGGGAGGGTGCAGGGCTAATGTGTGGTACACCTGCCAAAAAAGTTGGCCCCTATTGTGCTTGGGTGAGCCATGAAATCTCTACTGAGGATATTAATTCCAAATAGTGTGAATATGAGCGTTGCCACCTAGGATGAACTAGTTGGATGACAGTGTACAAAGTGTAATGATAAAGACAATTCATTGATTTTTTTGTTGGGGGGGGTGGGCATCTGATTTTACAGGTTCAGTTTTAGCATTTGTATTAATGATGCAAAAAACTGGTTGAACCAGCCGATTACATTTGCAAATGATAGTAAGCTGAGAGGTCTTTCAAGGATAACCTACAACTTAAGTTTTCTTAATGTTTCTGTCTGTGCCTGTGTCATAGAGGTTTTAAGTGTTACAGCTTTGAGCCAGGCGCTGGAGTCTCTTGCTTTCTGTTCTGGTATGTCAGTCAAGAAAGTAAGATAACACACAAGTACCACCAAAGATGGACATAGAAATCATGTAAATATGGACAACAAAGTGGAATGAAGTCTCTAAGGGTATAATTCGGCATATCTGGGGAATAATAATCCCCAATCCAAATATGCAAGGGAGAAAGCTGTGGAAGCCATAATCATGATAATGGATAGCAGCTCAGCGTTGTGCTTCAATATGATACAATGCCAGAAAAGCCAGCGTACGGAGGTATCATTTTATGGAGTTGGGAGGTGATATACTTCCTTTCCAAGGATCTAGTTTTCTATTAACTATAACCATAGGAGATTCACTGCCATTTTTAAGAGGAACAGAATCTAAGAAAGTAGGCTCCTGCAGATCAGAATGGTTCTGCCAAATTAGAAAGAACTGAGAGAAGATCAAGACAAATGATTAAATGTCTGCTTGGGCTAATTTGTGAAGATTAAAATAAATATGTGCAGTTTGGCTAAAGGATAACTACGGATGGGATAACTATTTACAAGCATCTGAAGCATGTAAATTTCAAGTAGGGAGGAAAAACGCTGAGTGTATTCCAAGGAGGGTATAATGAGAATCGGTAAGCATACATTTTCTTAATTTCATCCTGATTAGAAGGAAAATGTCTGAAACCTCTGAGATAAATTATATCACAGCATAGTCTCCCTGGGAAGTAGTGGAAATACTGTTGTTTGGGTAATTTAAAACTGGACTGGACAAAGTACTTGGAAAATAATGTAAACTAAGGGAACAAACCAGCTCTGGCCCCGGGGGGGATGGACTAGATGACTGCTCCAGCTTTAATTTTGATAATTCTATGAAATCCCTGCTAATTGGGCTCAGCCAGAACCTTTGCTAGCCACCTCCATTTCTGTCTGTCGCAGAGAGGATTTAAAGCTCTTTAGTTTACAGATAAGAATGAAAAGCTTTTCTTTTTCCTCTGCAGCAGTGGAATATTTCTGAAAATTAACCTTTTCACCCTTCTATTTCCTCTTCTCCTAGAACCAGGGAGAAGCCTCTCTGAATAAAACTGTGCATGACCTGGAATTTCTGTACCATGGAAAACTTTGCATGTCTGACAGTGTTCTGGACTGAATCTGAACAAATAAGTCAGGAATTGAAAATTTTGACTAAAACAGGATTTTAAACCTTTATTTTAGAAGATTTGAAATGGAATTTCCCTAGAATTTCTGAGTCAGCTCCCTAGTGACCTGGCAACGCAGTGAAGGGACCTGGTCTGCCTAGGAAACAAAGTAATCTGTGAAAGCTGCCTGCCCCTCATCCAAACAGAGTTTTGACTTCTGCAGAGGTAAGCAGTAGGGCTGTGTGAAATTTTACCGGCCATTTTGTTTTGACACATTTTCAACTCATTTCAAGGTCAAAACAGCAAAATCAAAATGAAACAAAGGGCTTCAAAACAGCCTCAAAACAAAACGAGGCTAGGTGAAATGTTTCAGAGTTGAAACATTTCAACCATAGCGCTGGAGATGAAAGTCAGTCGAGCTGGGCTGACTTCCTGTCCCTGGCCAATCTAGCGAAACGTCAAAACAGAGTTGAAATATCCTCACTGTTTTGACAAAGCAAAACGGAACAGCTGTTCCGAATCAAAATGAAATTCAGTAGTAGGTATGATTCTTCCTCCACCATACAGGCTGTGCTACAGCCTCTACTTTGAAATAGGACAAGGTCTGTATTCAGCTAGCATGTATTTAACAAGATGCAGAGTTGATTGGTCAGGAATATCTGGTAAACTTGCTGCTTTACATTTTGCACGCTAAATGCTAGTAGTGAGCAAGCTTAATTTCACCAGAAAACTTGGTTTTGGTTGCCATCTGAGCAGAGGGAGACAGACCTGTACCTGTGAAATCCTTTAGCTGTGAAGGGGCTGAGAACATTGCATAATGCAGTTGTGTTGTGTGGTGTTGTTATGTTAACAGCTCTGAAGCAGTATCAAAGTTAGTGGAGATCAAGGATGAGTCTGCCAGGGCAGGGAATTATTTCAGGTGAAGGGCTGCTTAATGAGTTTTGGTGAGCTGTCAAAGTCCCACCCCCTAGACCGTGACCTTTGCCACCAGAAATTCCTCCCTTGCCTCTAGAAGTACTCCTTTTGCCATCTTGGAACCAGGAAAAAAATTTATACTAAAAATCAAACATTGACAATAACATATTTTAATTTTATTAAAAATATATGTTTTGTCCTGATTTGTGTGTGTTTTAGTGGCGTATATAGAGGTGATTCCATAATAGCTCAAAATTAGGTCTTACTCTTGTATATTGTAAGGGACTGTAGAGGAGTGGGGGGTAGGGAGGGGTGGGTACAGGTTTTGTGGGGGGCTGTGGATGCATGAGTGTGTGTGTGTTTATGTGGGGCATGGGGGAGTGTGTGGGGTTGGGTGGGTATGGGGGCCATGGTGGCTGGTGGTGTGTGTGGGGGAAGTGTGTGTAGCAGTGAGCTACATCATGAGAGAGACTTCTGTCCTCTTTAGAAAGCTTTTGACAGTGCACTTACAAAATTGTGGGCACAAAAAATGTACGTGAAAGAACATAGCCCCTCTATTGTAGCCATTCATAGTGCACAGCATTGAATTTGCCGGTATGTGCAGGTACTTGGGCATCTAGTAACAGTGCAGACAGAAGTGACACTTTGGCCCAATCTGGCCACAGAAAGTGGTTTGTAGCCATGACCAAACACAAGTGCATGGCTGCAGACTGCTTCACAAATGGCCGATCAGGTGGAAATCTGAACCCTTATTGCATGAGAGTTCAGATGAACATGTTTCTGAACAAAGCATCTTCTGTAACTTCTGTCTGTGCTGCCTCCCAGCCTGTCTGTTTTCAGAATGGGAGGGGGGAAAGGGAGTGGAGGGAGTTCAGTCTGGGGGGTTTTCAGCCTCCTTTGGAGACTGGGGCAGGTATTTTGGAGCCCCCCTGAGGTGAGGGGCTCCAGTTCACCCACCCCACCCTCCAGTGCTGGCTGGGGAACCCCTAGAACAGGGGTGGGCAAAATGCGGTTGGGGGGCCAGATGCAGCCTGCCAGGCCATCCTATCCGGCCTGCAGAGCCCCTAAAAAATTTAGAAAATTAATATCAATCTGCCCTGGGCTGCCTGTCATGCGGCTTTTGATGGCTTGCTGAAACTCAGTAAGCGGCCCTCTGCCCAAAATAATTTCCTGTCCCTGCCCTAGAAGGAGCTCCCTCTGCTCCCTTTCCCCCTTCCCATTCTGAACACAGCACTGGCTGGCTGGAAGCTGGCAGGGAGGAGGGGCTGTTGCTAGGGGAAATTGGCTACAGCTAGATTCCCCTCCTCCTGAAACCAACGGTAAATTTCTGTTTGTTCCAAAGGATCTTGTAACTCAAAATGCTCCCTGCAAAGCATCTCAGTTACAGTGGGGAGCTGCACTTCTGTCTGTGCCCTTATAATTAGTGCTCACAAGTAAGTAGAGATGCCATAAAGAGGCTGATGTTTGTTAATAGAACTCTGTATGTAATGAAAGTTTCCAAATCAGTAGCAAAAAAGTGGAAATTCAAAATGGTAACTCTTGATAGCACATGCAGTTGTAGTTAAGCCACTAGAAGTGAACCTCAGGTTGTAATTCCTTTAACACTCTAAGTGTGCAGAATGCTTAGCTTTAGAATATGTAGATGAAATTATCACACACTATTTGCCATCAGCAGTCATAGTTTGGCAACTGTCAATCCTTCCAGATCATGGTGTATGCATGAGAGGTCACCTAGACCTTCAATGTATATATGCCTTGGCAGGAGTACGGAGGAGTGGAGGCTGCCCAGAACTTCCATCCCCGCCTTAGGCCATTGACACAGGATCCAAAGGCCAGACTGACTCTAGGCATTTGGTGTCTCCATGGCTGTAGTTGTATAAGCATCCAGGAATTAAACCTGGGTTTCTTGTGTGGTGGATAACAATTCTGCCATTGAATCACAGGGGACTCCACCATTTCCCATCATCACTGGTGGGCTTGATCCTAGGACACCCAAGTATGGATTTCTACCACTTGAACCAAGGAGTAATTCTATTTGGTAGCAGAAATGGTAGGTTCTCTCTTACACAAACACTGAAAGACAATACAAGACACACTTTAGAATCTCGTTATAATTAACAATAGTCACAGTAGTTAACATGTCCTAGTTGAGCTCTTACTATTGGGAAGAGTAGGCCCTGGAACAGTTACTGCTGAGGTGCAGTCAGACCCCTGGCCCCTTTTTATTATGGGCATACAACATGTTACCACTATATGGGGTTGAACAAACTTTATAGGTGTGTAGGTAGCGTGGCAACCAGTAAACGGCTGGTTCAAGTATGCTTAAAATTAGCTAATATTCTGATGCTTGCTGTTGTTTTGGGTCAGTGTGTAACCTGATGCTGGCCTCCTCCAGCAGCCAGCTGGGTTGCCTTTGTTCTGCTGTCATGCTTTATCCATTTGGGGGACGCAGGAAGCTTGGTAGCAAAGTTCTTTGGAGCACCGCCTGAAAGAGAATCAGGAAGTGCTGGGCAGCTGCAGCTGCCTCTTTTAGCTGCAGCAGGGACTGGAATGCCCAGTCAATCAAGTGCAGAGCATGTGGGGTTGGCGAGGCCCAAAGTGAATGCAATGCAGAGTACTCTGCCTCATGTGAGCTCAGCGGCACTGCCCGCGAGAGGCCATATGGACATCAAAATACCCAGGAAACCACCAGGGGTTTGGAGCGCATATGGATAGACTGGGTGTTTGAGGAATGCTTCTAGCCACATGGGGGGCCATGCTCCAGGCCAGTGCATCCTAGCTGCATGCGTTATATACAGGGAGCTACCTAATTTGTGGCGGCTGCCTCTGAATGTTGCAGTCCCAGCAACATCGGTCACCATTCTTGCAGCAGAGTGCACTGACCCCCCACCTTAGCTGTGGGGCCATGGAAGTCCTGCCTCTCCCTGGCCATATGTCAATCTTTAGGGAAGGCTGGGACTTCTGGGACCCCTCAGCCAATCAGAAGCATGTCTCCCCCCCTCCCATGCACTCTGCC
>NW_017728947.1:48925010-48928688 GCF_001723895.1 Crocodylus porosus | reverse complement strand
GGATGCCTGGGTTTTCTGCTTCTGTTTGCAGCTTCCCCACCGCTTTCTGGCTGTTTCCCCAGTTTTTCACAGTTCCTGAGCATTTTTTGCAGGGGACTGGTCTTTTTCATGGGGGACCTACTAAATTCACTGTTTCTTGAAACTACTTATATACTCCTAACCCAGCGCAGGATTTATTAGCCTGCTGTTCTTATTTCTTCTAAGACTCCTTTATGTTGCCAGACTAGTAGAAAATGGTCGTAATGGAAATCTGGCCTGTTACAAATATTTAAGAACTTGCCCAACTAATACTAAATTCTCTTATAATTGCTTTTGTACATGCTTTTCCTTTTGAAAGAAAGGGGGCTGCTCTTGGCACATATTGCAGGGTTTATTTATGTAAGCAACTAATAAAGCCCAGATTTTTGGCATTTGGTTTACTGTGGAGTACAAGACAATGACAGTAACCACTTTGTGTTGTCATTGCCTATAGAGCCAAAATAAAGGTATGTGTGAAGGCACAGAGAAGGAAATTTGGAGCTTTGCCTTCTGTAGGTGCTAGTTTAAATATGATTGAGGGAAGAAGGGGTGAAAAGAAATGAACATCTCACTGCTGTTTGGTCTCTCTAAAATGAGTTTACGGGACATTCTCCATGTTTTGTAGCAGCCAGGTATATACCGTCATCGGTGTCCTCTTTATTACAAACTGTATTTTGGTGTAAAAGTATCAATCTAATTTTATTGATCCAATTTCTCTATTAGAGACAAGTTCTGATAGAAACGCCTGTTGATGACTTCACTAATAAGGAAAGGGTTGAATAGCTTTTGAGTGAAGCTGGTTAATATATGTGTGTATGTATGTACATATGTATATAATGTGTGTGTAATGAAAAATGTTATGTTTTGTTTTCCTGATGTTTTTGTGGAACTTTGGGTGAGCTTGTAAAAAATGTTGTTGAAACCAAACAACCCAATTGGTTTGTTTTCAGGTTTTTAGATCAAAATCTGGCAAACTTCAGCAAAATCCAATTATCCAGAAAATAATCTGATTACTTTTGGCAATTTCCCTCCCCAAAAAAGATAGCTTTTGGCATATTTGAGATGAAATTTATTTCTTGCTCTTTCATATTAGGGATGGGGTAGTGTAGAAGAAACTTGGACTGAGCAGTCTGTACTGGAATTGCCCCAGCCATAAACAGGGCACTTTACCCAGCAGGGCTGATATTGGTTACTAGTGCAAAATTCTGCAGAAACAACCCAGCACCCTTGCATGATGGAGGGAACCTCCTTGCAGGCTTAGCATCAGAGGACGCTTTCACAAGAGTCTGAATCTGACATGTAAGTAGCAGTTTTTGCACCCTAGGCAGAAATGCTGGAAGGAGGTGGGGGAAGGGTGGTGGGTTGAGTACTGAGGAGCCAAGTAGAGTTGCTGCTGCAGCGTGGGTGAGTTCTGGTGCCCCTTCTAAATTAGTGTCTGGGGCTGGTGCCCCACTTATCCACCTCTTGCTATGCTACTGGTCTAAATGCTTTCAATCTCTGACATTCTTAGGGAAATAAATATTCCAGGCCATCTGAGGTTTCTTGCAGGTCAAACTCTTGAGATTGTAAATCTTAACAATATCTGCATGCTCACTGAAGTTCAGTGGGAGTTTTATCTAAGTAAGGAATGAGTAGGCACTTGAGGCTTTGGCTTTGTTTACCAGGCTTGTTCAAAAAGCCAACAGGACTGATACCTTTGTTAATAATTGCCACAGATATCAGACTAGCTGCAGCACTGTTCCATCTTGGGTCTCATTGGGTATTCCTACATGTTCATTAATGAGCATGGTAACACACAGTAAATCTAGTACCTCCATTGTGAGGTACGACAAAAAAGTGCATTAGCTTAATTTAATGTGCATTAGCTAAAGAGCACTTTTTGGGGGCTCCTATACACATGCATGTAGCCTGCTCTGATGCCTTGGAAATCCAACGTGTCAGAGAAGACTCGATTATTCAAGTCTGCTGGAGCATGGAAATTGACATGCTCCGGCAGCCTTCTATGTCATGTGTATCAGTGTCCCCGTGCATCTCTGTGCTGAAAAAATGGTGGCAAGGCGTTTTGAAATAAAAAACGTTCGGTGAACTTTAGTTCAAAGCGCCCCACTACTATTTGTTCAGTGTGGGGATGTGCGGGGACCCTGATACATGTGATGCACAGGTGCTTTTAATTAGTGTGGCTCACTATTTAAGTGCCCAGTGCCAGCTACCACAGCACTTCTAAAGATGCCCTTTGTGATGCTTGAATATGCAGTAAAACAGGCTAGTGCACATTAAAGGGGACGTGTAGATGTGCCCATTGAGTGCCTCCTGGGTATTGAGGGTTAAGCCTTTACCACTCCTGTAGTGCAATTCCACAGTTTGTTCACTCTTATGTGAGGACCTGAGTTACATATAGATACCAACGTTACATTGACTCCTTGTGTGCTGTTGGCTATTGGCACTGTTGTGCCTTAGCCATGTTAGCCTAATGGACCTCTAGACTTGGATGGCCCATTGATCTTGATTTGAGTGGATGACATTACAAAAAACAAAAAGGAATGGCATCAGGACTAAACTGTTGTCTGGTTAATTATAGTAATTATTATTGATTATAACAAAATGAATGAAGCAAGCGGGAATTCTCTGGCGAACATGTTATCTGAGTGCACAGGCTTCATAAGAGTCCTTCTTTCCCCACAGACTCCTTTCAGTACGCTGTCTTGCAGATAATCTTGAAAGGCATTCTTTATTTTGGTTTGAGATGTATCCTACAGTATGAATGAGGGAGATTGGCTTCATCTTTTGTTTGAGCATAGCCACCTGTCTGGAGCTGCTAGCATGTGGTCTGTAGTCAGCACTTAGCTGGTATCTTCAGCCAAATAAAGGTCTTTTTTTATTATTATTATTACAGAGGCCTGGATGGGTCTAATGGTTGGGATATTTTTTAATAGAATGCTAAATTGTGAGAGGATTAAAAGCTGCACAGATGCAGGCATCTGCATTAGGGCTATTTTCCAGGTGCCACTGCATGAGTTTACTGGGGAAAATCCTCCAGTGACTAGAATCTTCTCAAATCCAGCTTCTCTAATAGAAATAGTTGGCTGCTTTTTGGTTCATAGCCTGTCCCAGAGGCAAGGCCTCTTTTTGGCGTGCTACATGCCACAGTTTGAGCTGTGTCAAAATGTTTCAAGACCTGATCTTGAAAACGTTTTGTGGTAACACCTTTGTACTAATCAATGTAGAATAAGGATTTTTTTTCTCCTGAGAGTTGCTGCAGTTGCAAAGCTATTGTCTGAGATCATCTAGTTGTATTTCAGTTTTTGATTTTTCTTTTCCCATTTGCTCTATGGTAATAGGTTTTATAATTTATTCTGCTCAGAAAGGAATACTTAGCCCTTTGCTTTTCCCGTCAGTCATTTGTTGGTGTGTGATAGCTCTAGAAAGACGTAAAACAACATAAAGCAGATTGGTGCACAGATATCTCTTAAGTTACATAGATAAAGAATGTAAGCAGGAAGCAACGCAAATCTCCTCTTTGTATAACATGCTGAACTGTATTACTGATTTGCAGTTTGAGTGATTTAATGCTGAAGTTACTTAAGGCTAGAGGCGCTGACAGACGTTCAGGCCCCTGCTGTAACTCATGGCGCTTTACATAAAGTGCCATGAGTTAGACTG
>NW_017728947.1:48908907-48924910 GCF_001723895.1 Crocodylus porosus | reverse complement strand
TGTTGAGGAGGGCGGGGTGGGAAATTGAGCCTGCCTGAAGAAGCCCAAGGACCCTGGCTTCAGCTGAGGAGCTGCCTCTCTCTCCAGCCTCCCCATCCCCTACCTTGCCCCCAGCTCTGGGGGAGTCTGCAGGAAGAGAGGGGGAGGGGGAGCGAGCTGCAGGCTTGGGTTTGCTGTGCTTGAGCTGGAGGTGGGGGTAATGGACCGTGAGGCAGGGGTTCTTTCGGGGGGTGGGGGGGGACCGGCCGAGACTGTTACTTCTCGCTGTAACCTCCACCTCCCCACGTTGGGACCGTCCTCTGGGTAATCCATCAGGAGTCGCTCCTTTGTAGGCTGAATGCTTCCGGACCGCCTGCCACGACTTTGATCTCCTGGTTCAGTGTTGATAATCCGGCGCGTGTCAGTCCGAAGGTGAGACTCCTGGGTCCTCTGGTCCCATGTCGTCGAGGGCTTCTCTGCCCCTACACCCTCGCCCGTACCTCCACAGAGTGAGCAACAATCTAGTCAGCCCCCCTTATCAAGGTATCCTGCCCGGGGTTTGTCGACCGAAATATGAGAAAACAACTTAATACTAACAGCCAGGGATTCCCTGGGGCTTGGAGACTGCCTGGGCCTTTCGCGTGCCTCCATGGTCTTTCCCTGTCCACTGTGGGGCTAGCACCCTCTTCCGAGGTTCCGTTTAACTCCTCCGCTCGCTCTAGGGGCTTACGTGGTCCACTTGTCCCTCTCTATCTCAGTCGAGGCACCTTTACCCTCTGTGAGTGCCCTTCTGTTAGAGAAAATACAGTCCGCCGGCTCCTGCCGGGTCGAGCTGTTCCAGCTGGCTCAAACAGTCAGTGTCCGAGCTGGGTCGGTTCCTTCCCGGATCCTGAAACCCATCGGGGTTTACCCTTACCCCAAAAGGTCCTCCCGTGCCGCCGTGCTACTTGTATCCACGCCCAAGCACTCCCGCCGGCATCCGCCCCCTCGCCGGTCGCTTCCGGTTTCTCCTCTTGAGCCGCCGGCGGCTTTTCATTTATATTGGGCTGAACAGCCTCATTACCTTTCTTCTGGGCGTACCTGTGTACGGTGAGTGTCCCCACCCTGGCATTTTTTGCCGAGGGGCGTAAAATAGGTTTGCTAGCTCCAGATCGTGGGGTTTTGGGGGCCGCCGGCTCCACTTCTCCCCCACAGGCTCCAATCCACCTGACCTCCAGCTTGGGCTGGGCAAACCCCAGCTGGCAGCTGGCTCCCCCTCCTGCCTCTCCACCCTCTTCCAATAGCTCCGATGGCACCACAAATTAATCCTAGGGAACACAAGTTCCTTAAAGTGCTCCAAAGTGGAGTGCCTTCATCTGATCCCTCATTAGATAAGGTTTAATTTGTCACGTGATTGGCCACTTCGAAAGTTCTCTGAAGCCATGCACGTGTGTCAAGGCATCACTGTAGAGTGCTTTCAGGGGGCTGATCATGTGACAAACCTAACTTCTGTGTGCACCTTAAGTAACTTCACCATATACACAGTTTGCTACTGCTATTTCTTTCATA
Source organism: Crocodylus porosus (assembly GCF_001723895.1). Taxonomy (NCBI): domain Eukaryota; kingdom Metazoa; phylum Chordata; order Crocodylia; family Crocodylidae; genus Crocodylus; species Crocodylus porosus. The sequence continues at coordinate 48,923,383 of NW_017728947.1, read as the reverse complement.
GCCTGGACATTGACTTGAGTGCTGGTATGTTCTTTTGCACCAACTGAGGATTTGTAACTTAGTGAATTTTACATGCCCAAAATTTACATGCTGGAACTTCCCATGTGATTAGCTCTGACTTGGGTCAGTGCTTCAAACTAACCAGCAAAGCAGAAGCCAGGTGCAGTTACCCTTAGGGCCTTGTTATACCTTATGCTGAGCTCCGCAAATGTTGATGGGTGTTAGTGTTAGCTCAAGTTCAGAGCAGTCCATGCTGCAGGCCAGCAGGATCCTGGAGGACTGAAAGGTAAGATTCCCCTTGACCTAGTATAGCCCTCCCTCCTGCCCCCCCCCCCAACTTGTAGCTGCATGGCTGTCTGCCCCAGAGGAGCAGCTAGGGTGGGGGGCAGTGAGCTGGGATCTGGGGTGGTGGTGGGGGGGTGTTCAGTGTGCCCAATTTGGGCCAGCAGGGAAGGCAGGAGGGGGGTTTGTTTACACCAAGGTGTAGCCTATGGGATGTACCTTAGTGTAACATGAGTTGGGTAGCACAGATCAGAGATAGTCCTGCCCTGGAATGGCATAACTTTGAGCTGCCTGATGAGTGCTTCAAGCCAGTTTCAGGTGTTAATGTGTAGACAATTCAGGGGTTAAGAGCTTCCCAAAATTACTATATAACAGAGCCCTAAAACTCAAGCTAGCACTAACACCTATTAACATTTGTGCAGCTCACAGCATAAGCTTTAACAAGGCCCTAACACATCACCCAGTGTGATCAAAAATATCAGAATCAGGCTTTAAATAAATAACATTTCTTAAATAGTTTTGGGCTCTTTCATATGAATTGTATTCAACCAGGGTACTCAACCCTTGGCTTGTGGGTCCATTTCAGCCCGCAGGACTATGTCATCTGGCTCTCAAGGCTTCTCACAGGTCCAAAAATATGGTGTGGGGGGGCGATGGCCACTCCCCTGGTGCCAAATTTTTGGATCCATTGGGAACCCTGCAAGCTGGATTGTGTGGCCCTGCATGCTAGATCAGGTGTGTTGGACTGATCCTAATGTGTGGGGTTCAATATGGGTGCCGGGGGTGGGTCAGGTGAAGGCAGCACAGGACTAATCCATTTGCACATAGGCTGGGTGGGACCTCACCTGGATGCAGCACAGAGGGGAGGACTTCTGGGGCCCAATTCAGCTTGTGAACTGGGCCTGTACCACTCATCTGGGTGGTGGGCACTACTGGTATAAAATTTCTGAAAACTTTAAAGTGTTCCAGTTCTCACTGCGGGATGATAATTACATGATGCTGTGCAATAGATGTTGCTGTGTCCATTTTTTTTTGTTATGCTACAGCAGTAGCACACCATGTTATTAGCAGGCAACTGTGTTTATTCCCTTTTATTCTTTTACTTGAAAGTGACCATAGCATGGTCTTTAAAACTGTAACCCTTAAATATTAGAAAATAGAATAGCAAGTTAGGATTAGATGGGACTTTAGGAAGTCATCTAGTCCAACCCCCTGCTCAAAGCAGGACCAGCTCTAGCTACATAATCCCAGCCAACGCTTTGTTGAGTTTGGCCTTAAAATTCTACATGGATGGCAAATTCCACAGCCTCTCTGGATAACCTGTTCCAGTGCTCCACTACCATCCTAGTGAGAGAGTTTTTCCTAATATCTAACCTAAACTTCCCTTGCTGCAGTTTGAGACCATTGCTCCTTGTTTTGTCATCTACCACCACTGAGAACAGCCTAGTTCCCTACTCTTTCGAACCCCCCTTCAGGTAGTTGAAGGCTGTTATTAAATCCCTGCTCAGTCTTCTCTTCTCTAGACTAAATAAGTGCAGTTCCCTCAGCCTCTCCTCATAAGTCATGTGCTCCAACCCCTCAACCATTTTTGTTGCCCTCTGCTGGACTCTTCAATTTTTCCACATTCTTTCTGTAATGGAGGGCCCAAAACTGAACACAGTACTCCAGATGTGGCCTCACCAGTGCTGAATAGAGGGGAATTATCGCTTCCCTTGATCTGCTGGCAACACTCCTACTAAGGTAGTCCAGTATGCTGTTAGCCTTCTTGGTAACAATGGAACACTGTTGGCTTCTATCAGTACCCCCAGGTCCTTTTCTGCAGAGCTGCTCCTTAGCCAGCCATCCCCCAGCCTGTACCAGTGCATGGGATTGTTCCATCCTAAGTGCAGGACTTTGTACTTGAACCTCATGAGATTTCTTTTAGTCCAGTCCTCCAATTTGTCAAAGTCTCTCTGAATCCTAGCCCTGCCCTCCAGTGTGTCTACTACTCCTCACAGCTTGGTGTCATCTGCAAACTTGCCGAGGGTGCACTCTGTGCCATCTTCCAGGGTGTTGAAGACATGGAATAAAACCAGCTCCAGGACCAATGCTTAAGGCACTTCACTTGATGCTGGCTGCCAACTAAACCTTGAGCCATTCATTACTACTCATTGAGCCTGACAATTCAGTCGGCTTTCTATCCACCTTACAGTCCATTCATCCAAGCCATACTTTCTCAGCTTGCTTGTAAGATGCTGTGGGAGATGGTATCAAAAGCTGTGCTAAAATCAAAGTATATTACATCCACTGCTTTCCCCACATCCACACAGCCAGTTATCTCATCATGCAAGGCAATCCAGTTGATCAGACATGATTTGCCCTTGGTGACTCCATGATGACTGTTCCTAATAGCCATCTTCTCCTCCAAGTGCTTAGAAAATGATTCTTTGAGGACCTGCTCCATGATTTTTTTGGGGACTGAGGTGAGGCTGACTGGTCTGTAGTTCCCTGCATCCTCCTTCTTCCCTTTCTTAAAGCTGGGCAAATTTGCTCTTTTCCAGTCATCCTGGATCTCTCCCAATTGCCATGAGTTTTCAAAGATAATGGCCAGAGAGGCTCTGCAGTTGCATCAGCCAATTCTGTCGGCACCTTTGGGTGTATCAGATCCAGTCCCATCGACTTGTACATGTCCAGCCTTCCTAAATAGTCCCTAACCTGTTCTTTCACCACTGTTGGCTGCTCACCTCCTCCCCAGACTGTGCTGCTTGGTGCAGTTAGTCTTGGGAGCTTACCTTGCCTGTGAAGACTGGGTACAAAAAGGCATTGAGTACTTTAGCCTTTTCCACACCATCTGTCAGTAGGTTGCCTCCCCCATTCAGTAACGGACCCATACTTTCCCTGATCTTCCTTTTGTTGCCGACATACTTGTAGAAACCCTTATTGTTACCCTTCACATTCCTTGCTAGCGGCAACTTCAATTGCTCTTTGGTCTTCCTGATATCACCAGGCATGTCTGAGCAGTACTCTTATACTCCTCCCCAGTCATTTGTCTAAGTTTCCACTTCTTGTAAGCTTCCTTTTTGTGTGTTAGTGCACTGAAGAGTTCCCTGCTAAGCTAGGCTGGTCTTCTGCCACACTTGTTACTCTTCCTGCATATTGGGATAATTCATTCCTGCACCCTCAGTAAGGTTTTTTTAAAGTACAGGCAACTCTCCTGGCTTCCTTTCTCCTTCAGACTGGTCTTTGTACTGAAATGCTCAAAAGTCAGGAAATGCCAAAGTTATGGTTCTCTTTATAACTATTCTTTTTGTTCTCAGGTAAGCACAGACAACTCCTGTGAATTCAGTTAAGTTGCATGAATGTATCTGAGTACAAAATGTGATCTTATATGAATAATGCAGGTGACCTGTGGTTGCAAGGAGAACTCTAACTTTCACATTGTAAAATTGTTACCATGTTATTTTTATTAAGAGCAGATTTTGAATCTAATACATGTACCACATGTTGCAAAGTAATTATTCACCAACTCCCAGAGGGATAATGAGGATACTCCATTGTGGTTTCTGAGATAAACACTTTTAAGATATTGAAAGCATATTAAGGTCCGACTGGGCAACTCCTCTACAGACACAATTCATTTTAATCTCATGGGAAAATTTGTGTCAAGAATGTAAGATCAGGTCACTTGTTGCACCATATTCTAAAGTGATTGTGATGTCTGCTTAATATGAATGGGGCCTATTAAGCAGTTAGTGAAAAACTGAACGAATATGTTGTGAATCTTGAAGTTTTGCACTGGAACTTTAGATTGGGCTTCGAATTCCAAACAAATGAAAAAGAATCTACCAGTGAGAGAGACTGGTTTTAAACCTAATTCACTTGGTTTGAGGAATAATCAGTGTAATTATCTATTAATAAAAATATAAAAAATGACTAGGAAAGCCTCAGAAGCTATGGACAGAAATTACACACAAGCTGGTATAAGTGATCAGAATCAGTTCAAATCTCTAATGCAACAGAAGTTCAGTGAACATAAACTGCTTTCAAAATGGCTGAAACCAGTTGGATATAGTATCAGACTTAATTGATTTAAGTTAAACTGGTTTATTGAACTGTCCCAGATCCCCTCCAGATTCAAGTTAACTCTCAGTCCCCCAGCATCCCAGGATGCTTTGCACCTCTCCCACAAACCCTCCCTGCCACTCCCCTCGAAGGGTGGGAGGGCTAACCTTGTCCTAAGCTATCTGCTCCAGCCAAGCAGGGAGGCATTGCTCTAGTATCCCACAGCTTCTGGCCTGGGATACTACAGGCATGTGGCTACATTTCTGGAATTGAAAGTGAATATCTGTTCACTTGCTTATCAGTTCAATCTATACAGCTTTGGCTAACCTGCAAAAATTGAACTGATTCAGCCTTGGACTTTTTGACTGTCTGTACTTGGCCATAGTTTTTTGAGGAATGAACAGCAGGAAATGCTATTATACAGCTCTATAAGGTAGGCAAAAAGTGTATGATTATAAAACATGGTCACCTACAGAGATGGAGGTTGGTAGTAGTGATGACTGACTTGAGAGCAGTCAGTGTAAATAAATTGTCAATACAGTGTAAGTATGAGACTCTAGTCTTAAGCCCCTATGTGCCTAAGCTACTTCTAACAATGGGCTTTTGGCTTCTAAACTACTACAGTCTTAAAAATTTGCCCTCAGTTTGATCTAACTAGCTTATCTTCAAAATACAACACCTGCTAGTTACTGGGTAGTTACCTAGGCAGTGGGGACCTGGGAGAGGCAAAGGTTTAATATTGTATTACAGAGCCCTTCTACTCTGGTTCCCAAACAGCCCAAGTTGGTAACAATTGAAAATCATTAATGTTGTCAGCTTTTTGACTAAGTCAGCTGGTCTAAGACCAGACTGTGTCCATATTATACATCTACTAATGTTATTGGCACGGTTTGTTGACACTCAGAAAAGAAGCCAAGAAATGAATATACCCTGGAGACTGAACTTTCCTATCATACTTAGAGACTGGGTCACACTGAGACATTTTGGCAAAGCACTTTTGGGTGTACTTTAGCTCTTCTGTGGATACATAGGTTTCTAAATGTGTCAGTCAGGCACCGACTACCTGACATACAATAGAAAGGAAACCAGAAAGCAAATAGGAGAAAAAGCAATGAGAAAAGAGAAAGCAAATAAGAAAAAAAAAGCTGTCATATCTAAATTAATCTGGGTAATGTGAAAGAGGTGTTATTTCTTTGTGTCTTTTCTATATCAAGGGCATTGGATATGGATTTGTGATGCTGATGCTGCATAATCAATTCTCCCTCCTTGTCTGTGCTTTGTCAGGAATGGTTTTATTCATTTGCAGTCCTTGTTCATTCTTTCCTTCCTGTTTTGCTTGTCTTTATAGATTCTTATCTAAGCACTGAAAACATTTTTGTTGATATCAGAGAGATTGTACCCGCTTTTGAGAAGTGAGTGAGTGACACTACATGATGATAAAATATCCATTTGAGATGCTTTTACTAATGCTGATAACATTAAAATGCTCCCTTGAATACATACAGTGCTGTGAGCTGTTTATCCACTTGAAGAACTTTGTTGGGTATTTCTAGTATCTAAGTAACTTGGGAGTTCAAACCCTTCAATGGGATTTGTGCTCCTAAAGTCACTTAGACTTTGGAAAAATCTCATTTTTAAGGTTGGGTTTCCATTTGAGACACTTTATCAGGTGCATGACAGCTTAGCTAATTCCTTTTATTATAGCTGAAAGAGAATAGCCTGTGTCATGGCAATCTATAACGTTTGAATACAATCTTCAGCAAATTCTGCTAGTATATAATGCAATGAGTAGTAAAATATGGTAAATTGGCCTGGGCTGTGATGTGTTCAGTTTAGATAAAATATCAATCCACCTGGGTTTTCCTCCTCATTAGGTTAGAGACAACTTTCATTTTATACAGGACTTGAATACAAACACGCACACATGGAAGAAAACAAAGAGCACTAATATACACTTGAATTTTGTTTTGGTAGTTGAGCTCACTAGCATTGTTCTTTCTGCATATAATAGTTCACTAGATGTAATTAAAACTTTAAGTAGAGAATTACTATGTTTACAAATGTGAAGTTTCTAAATTATTGTGGTGTGAAAGACTTATTTAATGGTGGTGAGCTGTGCCATACTGATGGTCTTTGGGGCACCTGTCCAGAAAAGGGTTTGGCATGGCAGCAACAGTGCCAATGACTTACCATGCTTCCCTTTCAAATTATTTACTTTCTGATTTGGGGAGTCAGTCTCTCAGGGAAAGTGGGAATCTTCATGGGCCAGAGAGCTCTAATTAGTTTGCTCACTGTTCTTCTTCCCTCTTTGCATTCTTCTGGCATGGGTGGCAGACGGATGGCTGGCTGATTTTCTATAAGTATGTGTGAGTGTGTGTGATTAGCTTTTTAGTCCTTGATTAAGTTACCGATTGAGAAGCATCCATGTGACCAAACCACCACAACTGGAGCCTTCGTTAGGGTGCAGGGTCATATAATATGATGTACAGGTTTCCCTTGCCAACCATGGGGGTTAGGTTCCTGAAAGTTCCTGTGATTGGCAAGGGTGGGGAAACAGGGCCGGGGGAGCGGGGTGGAGTGAGAGGCACGAGGAGGGCCAGAGGGGCCAGGGAGGGTATTTTCTGACTGTCGTCCCCCCTTCTCTAAAACAAGGAAACTCAAAAGTGTGGTTGGCAAAACCGTGATTGGCGAGGGAGACCTGTAATACCATTAAATGGTGCTTACTCTGTCAGTACCAATTCCTTGATCTGCCCCCTCACTCCATTTCAGGCGCAGAGGTAGTGAAGGGATTTTGTGTTTTTTAGACTGAGCTGGATCAGGGCAGAGTATTTTATTAAAAAAATCATCTGAATCTTTGTGAGATTACTTATCAATTCATCTTTGCCTGTTCAGCATCTAAACTCCAAAAGCAGCACCAGTAGTTTGCTCCTTACAGTAATAGTTTCCCCTAATGGTAAATGCAATTTACTAAGTAACAAAGAAACAGCTTGGGCATTTCTAGCACTATTTCTCAGATATTGAAGTGTGTGTGTGTGAATGAGGAGAACATTGTATCTTGTTTTCTTTTTGTCTCATGCTTTCTTCCATCTCTATTCTATTTGTTTCAGATTTCTGGCCTTGTAATAAGAAGACCTGTTGCATCTACACAACAGAAGCTAAATCTTGTGTATGGCGTTGTTAAGGTTGCAGCCCCTCACCTCAGCCTTCCTCCATTTTGGGCTCGTTACCTTTGTGCTATTTTTGCATGGCTTGCAGGTGGATGCTGGCTTGACTGGAGATTCACCAAATATTGGACAAAACAACTCATGTGCAGGATCATTTGACTGCAAGGAGGGCGTGATCTTGCCAATATGGTACCCAGAAAACCCATCCCTTGGGGACAAAATTGCCAGGGTAATTGTTTATTTTGTAGCACTTATCTATATGTTCCTTGGAGTTTCCATCATTGCAGATCGGTTCATGGCATCTATAGAAGTCATTACATCACAAGAGAAAGAAATTACAATCAAGAAGCCCAATGGAGAGACCACTACCACAACTATTCGGATTTGGAACGAAACTGTTTCCAACCTGACTCTCATGGCTCTGGGTTCCTCTGCTCCTGAGATCCTTCTCTCATTGATAGAAGTTTGTGGGCATGGATTCATAGCTGGAGACCTGGGACCTTCTACCATTGTTGGTAGTGCTGCTTTCAATATGTTTATCATCATAGCCATTTGTGTCTATGTGATTCCTGATGGGGAAACCCGAAAGATAAAACACCTCCGCGTTTTCTTTGTCACAGCTGCTTGGAGCATCTTTGCTTATATCTGGTTGTACATGATCCTGGCAGTCTTTTCCCCAGGTGTGGTACAGGTGTGGGAAGGTTTGCTCACTCTATTCTTCTTCCCTCTGTGCGTCCTTCTGGCATGGGTGGCAGACAGACGGCTGCTTTTCTATAAGTACATGCACAAAAGATACCGCACCGACAAGCACAGGGGTATTATCATAGAATCAGAAGGTGATCACACCAAGGGAATTGAAATGGATGGCAAGATGATGAACTCCCACTTTCTGGATGGAAACTTAGTGACTGTGGAGGGGAAGGAGGTAGATGAATCTCGCAAAGAGATGATCCGAATCCTCAAGGATCTGAAGCAAAAGCACCCAGAAAAGGACTTGGACCAGCTGGTAGAGATGGCCAACTATTATGCCCTATCTCACCAGCAGAAAAGCAGAGCTTTTTATCGCATCCAGGCTACCAGAATGATGACTGGCGCTGGCAACATTTTGAAGAAGCATGCAGCTGAGCAAGCCAAGAAGAGTACCAGTTTGCATGAGATTTGTCCAGAAGAGCCTGAGGAATTCATCTCCAGAGTGTGCTTTGACCCTTGCTCCTACCAGTGTTTGGAGAACTGTGGTGCTGTCCTCTTGACAGTGGTACGGAAGGGAGGAGACATATCTAAGACCATCTATGTGGACTACAAAACAGAGGATGGCTCTGCCAATGCTGGTGCTGACTATGAATTCACAGAAGGAACTGTGGTCCTGAAATCGGGGGAGACCCAGAAGGAGTTCTCTGTAGGAATTATTGATGATGACATCTTTGAGGAAGATGAACATTTCTTTGTGCGCCTCAGTAACCTCCGTGTGGTAGAGGTGGAGGAAACTCCAGAGCTCAACAGCTCACCCTACCCAAAGGCCATACTCTCCTCTCCTTGTGTAGCCACGGTGACTATTTTGGATGATGACCATGCAGGCATCTTTACATTTGAGTGTGATGTGATACATGTCAGTGAGAGCATCGGTGTGATGGAGGTGAAAGTCCTAAGGACATCAGGTGCTCGAGGTACAGTCATAGTCCCATTTAGGACAGTGGAAGGGACAGCAAAAGGAGGTGGAGAGGATTTTGAAGATACTTTTGGGGAGCTGGAGTTCAAAAATGATGAAACTGTGTAAGTACCCCCTTCATTTCTGTTACTTGTTCTAGTTATTGTGGTTAATCCCAAATTTCCCTTTCACAGGTGAATGCAGACAACAGATAATGGGCCAGTTTCTCCAGCTTTCCTTTGGTTTCCATACTTACCTCTTCCAGGCAAGAACCCTACAGCAGGATCTAAGTGCTTAGGACTTCTTGTCCTTCCCCTGTCCTGGAGTAACAAATTGGGGGCTTGGAAATGTTACCAGCGAGTAGAAAAATATAGTCTCTAAAATCCTGTACTTGAACCAATTAACAGAACTTTTAAGACCTTACTTGGCCATTTTCATTATTCTTTAATTCCAGGAATAGTAAATGTGGTAGTCTGTAGAGCACAAGAGGTGTCTGAGTGCCTGATCCCTAGTCAGGTTAATAGTTCCATTTAGTTACTGCCAACAGAAGCAGACAGATGTTCAACCAAGCCTAAATAAGGTGGAATTTTTAAAATCAAACAGTATTGGCCCAGTTCTTCTCCTGTTCACTTCAGTGGGAGGAGAGGGAGAGAGCCCAATGGTGAACATTTTTCAAAATCTCTTCCAAAGAGCTAAGAGGACACTAGAGACCAATGGGAGCTACTGGACACTGGATTGTTTTGAACCTCTATCCTCAGATAGCGTGAGGAATAATTCCAGGACCAGACCTTTGGTCACGAAACTGGACCTCTGTTCTATTGGTGATCTCCTTTAATCTCCTTTCCCCATGGAGACCAATTTAAGGGTTGAATTTCCCCTATAATAAAAGTGTTAATTGTGAGGAGAGAACAAAGGGCTAATACGCCAACTGGTTTAGGGAAATGTCTCCTTTGAATACTTTCAATGGTATCTTTAATGAAAACCACACCTCCCAAATTAATAGCTCCAAATCAGGCTGTCTCTTGCACATGCACACACAGGAAAATCAGAGCTACTTACCTAACAAGGAGCACTTCCCATGTGTTCTTTCTTTCCCTTAGTTGCTTATCCAACCAGCTGATCTGTGTGGCAGCTGAAGGCATACAACTGGCAGCAATGCACACCCTTCTGCCAGAATTGTATACTAAGCACTAATTCTAGGTTGTGTGTCCCTTGCAGCCTCTGTTTAGTACTGTGATAGTGGGACAATACTTTATCCATATGCCCATTCTTTTTAGTAGCTTAGCATGAGGATTAAACTAATGGTGTAAATTTTCAGTTTCTGTATTGCCTTCTGTGTGATCCTCTCCAAGTACAGTATTCTTCCTATTCAAGTTTGTTTACCTGGGACTCTCCCCTGAGAAAAGCATTACAGTAATCTAAAGTGATGATCCAAACCACTGCAACTGTACCTGTGCAGCTCTGTAGCATGGCGTTTTCATACAAAGCAAAATTTAGGGACCTTTCCAGCCAGAGAAAGGACTGTTTCGAGTCAGAATTCAACTCAGAATTCTGCTTAGGAGTGTAAATGGGTGTACTGATCTAGTTGGGGATGGTCCTGTTTTGAGCAGGGGGTTGGACCAGATGACCTCCTGAGGTCCTTCCAACCCTAATTTTCCATGATACTCTACACTTACTCTTAATGAACGAATGTGGTGAGTTCCCACATAAGCTTCCAGATGCAATTGTGCTGGAGGACAAGTGTTACAATTCTGTTACTTTACACTTAGAACAGATAGTAACTAGTCATCAATGAAATTCAAGAGTCTGAAGTTTGAGACTGGGTAAGGACGTGTGCTTTCAACTGCTTATTCTAATCTAGTGTAACCAATTGAAACTCCATGGAATTCACTCACAGCAGAACCACAAATTAACCCCTCCAAATGTATATGGCTTAAATATTGTGCTGGCAGTCTTGTGAGGCCAGGCTTCTGCAGTGACATTTTCTATCATTGTTATTTCCATTTGACCTGGAAGTTCAGGGAACATTTTTCTCCTGTTTTGCTAGTTTTGCTTCAGATGGACACAGCATGTGCAGAGAACATGTAATCGTTGAGGGATGGATGGTGAGTTAATCCCCCGTCCCTTTTCTTTTTACTTAAAGGGGAAAAATAATTTGGGGCAAATGTTGAGATCAGACATGGGCTGATGGGGCAGAATTCCGATCTAGATCTGAACTTTCTCCAAGGGCGTCATTGGTTAAGACTCAGACTTTGTTTGCAGGAGCCTGTGATGATTCTATGCAACTCACTTCACCTGTCCCGAATAACAAAGTGTGGGTGATCTGGGGTGGGGTTTGATCACTGTGGCTTTGTATGAAAATACTGAGGGCTACCTCCACAGAAGGTCCCGGGCATCACAAAGCTGAGTAGCCAAACATCTAATTTTTAAGAACCTTGATACCAAGCAGAATCTGCAGCCCCAGGCAAGGTGCCTCTACGCTGCATGGAGAGATTTAAGTGCCTGGGAATGGAACCCATAAATGCCAGCACACTGCGTGGGGAGCTGTCTAAGCTAGGAAACAGGGAAGAGACTGACCAGAGGGTGTGGGGAAAGAATGACCATGACTGTATATCGTAGTGGTTAAGGAACTCACCTAATCACTATGGAGAGGGAGACCTGGATTCCAGTCCCTTCTTTATAGTACGGTATATTTCTTCATGTGCTGGGCATTTTTCCCAGTTCCTTGCCTTCTCCCAATTGTTGTTCCCTTTGCAGCATCATTTTAATGGGCCTCTGGCTCTCAGAAGAGTCAGAAAGACATAACATGCACAGAAGTCCCAGTTCAGTAAACATGTAAGCCAGGGCTCAGCTTTACTATGCTAATCAGTCCCATTGAAATCTGTGGGACTACTCAAATAATAAAGTTATGCGTATGTGGGAATCTGTGGAATTGAAGCCACAGAGATGTCCAGGCCCTCTGACCTTTGGAGATGGACATAATAATAGCTGAAAGTCTTATGGGCGTTTCAGTCTGCACTTTTGCCGTGCTCACTGGCATGAGAGTTGAACCAATTTAGGCTCCATTAAATGTTTGTAGAGGCTGGAAGCCTACGCCAGCATAAGTATATCCGAGTTTAACATAGAATCATAGAAAATTAGGGTTGAAGGGACCTTACAAGGTCATCTAGTCCAACTGGTTCTTAAAAATCTCCAAGGATGGAATATAAGGTGCTACAAATTGCAAAGACCATAGAGTAGGCATTATCTGCTACCAAATTCCTAGTGCCTATGGCTGGAGATGATCACACTGAATGCATTCCCTCAAAAAGAGTGGTATAGTACATTTCACTTACATTTATAAAGATTTAAAAATATCTCAGGTTTTTAAACTCTGGTATTCCCCAGTAAATGTGATATGGGCTTAAAAAGCAGTTGAGTTGACACTTAAATTAAAGGAAGGGAAGGGGATGGATCCTGCCACTGGGTCTTGCTTATTGCTTCTCTCGAGACTAATATGGTCAAAGTTTCCTCACTCATCTTGGGTGGGAGTAGAGAGAGAGCAAGTCTCTCCAGAACCTGCTGTGGTGGGGGTGGGGGTGCTGTTTTCTGATGTAGTGTGTGTGTGCGTGTGTGCATGTGTGGTGAATAGCTATAAACCACAGTTATCTATTGAGAAAGGGGAATGATCACACAGGACTCAGTGTTTTGGTGCTGTCACATAATGTAATGCATTTGTGATGTCCAAATACAAACTTCTGACATTAGGTCTGATTGTGTTTCGCAATTTTACACAACCTGAACAGCTGTTGTGAGGATTATTCCCTCTAATCTGTTAAAAAGGCATCATCAAATAGATTAGGGGCAATATTTAAGTTACAACCCCCCCCAAGATAACTAAACCATATTTGTGAAATTGTGTGCATGTTTCATTTCTTTTAGTCTTTACATTTTTATTGATGTTGGAAGCAAATATTTTGCCTTTTCCCTCCCCTCTCCCTCCCAGCCTCCCTGTGCTTGTAAACTTTTCTCAGGCTACATGGTTTGAGATCTAGCAATCTGTCCTAGTCCAGAGGTTCCAAAACTTTTTCTTATTGCATACCCCCTTCCAGATTTACCAGTTGCCTGTGTATCCCTACCAGCATACTTGTCGTATTTTAGACCCTTAAATGCCAATTATTATTATAATGAAAATTAAATTTGCCATTACACAATTTCTCCCACATACCCCCCCAGAGATGCCTTGCATACCCCCAGGGGTACATGTATCACAGTTTGGGAGCCCCTGTCCTTGTCCATGAGAATCAGAAGTGAAACTAACGTATTTTTATCCTAATTACACAAAGAATAAAAAAGAAAGCAGCCAGAATTGGTGGTGAAAAGCCAATCTGTTTTAAAGTAGTTTTTCCTTTGTATAAGAGCTTTAGCAATAACAGTGGGTGGGGACAGTATTTTAATTTATAATTATTTTATTGTCTGTTCCTTTAAATCTGTCCATTGACTTTCTTGAAAGTTTAGGATAATATGTGAGCTGCTAGGAGCCAAGTGGGATGCCAATGAGAAAACAAGGGCCAAATTATACATGCTGTGCTTATGTTGCTAGGTACAATTTAATTGACTTCAATGCAGAATTAGGCCAATAGGCACATTTAAATGTATGTCCTTGCCATTGGTATTGCAAACGTTCCTGGGATCTGCAGGGATTGGCACATGCTTAGAGATTAATTCTTTTGGGGGAAGGGAATGTCATTGTCCACCTTGTAGCATAGCTGTCTGCTCCAGTCCTAAGGTTTTGTGGATAGTATTTTATGGATCAGAAAGGATACTGGTTGTCAGTAGAAGCTGTAATGTTAAACTGGTAGTAAAAATGGCCTGCCAAATCTGTGAACAGCACTGAGTTTTGGATGAGATGTATGTCACAATTTATGGTTGTTTCCATGTGTGGTTTTTATGTAGAGCTTGCGCTAAAGGCACAACAAGGTATAACAGAACCAATCCTTCATTAACGGACAAGCATATTAGGACAGGTTGGTTGGCCAGTGAGAGATTTATTGGCAGTAGCCTGAGGAATGGCAGCTTTTAAGTCCCGGGGATACAACTTTTCAAACAATGACTAAGCATAGTTACTGGGCAGCAAGGGGTTGTAAATAACGTGTATATTGCTTTTTCACCCACTTTTCTTCCCTGATGATTTTGAGTAAGAGTTGCTTTGCCATCCAACTTTTACATTTCGTTTGGTTGTGGGTGTCCTGCTGAACCACTGTAGATTTCATATTTCATAGATTTCATAGACATTAGGGCTGGAAGGGACCTCGGGAGATCATCGAGTCCAGCCCCCTGCCCAAAGGGCAGGAAGTCAGCTGGG
>NW_017728947.1:48884021-48908896 GCF_001723895.1 Crocodylus porosus | reverse complement strand
GGACAGTAAAGAAATTCTTCCTTATGTCCAGCCTGAAACGGTCTTGCAGGAGTTTGTGACCGTTCGACCTCGTCATCCCTTGTAGTACAAGTAGTATAGGAGTTCTTTGGAGCAGGGACCATCTTTTTGTTGTGTTGTTGCCTCACACTGGGGCTGGAGCCCCTGATCACTGCTAGAATGCAAATAATAACATGTCTGTATAAAGAATCATATTAAGTTTGGGAACTGAGAGGGAAGGGAAGAGGGTGGGTAGAGTGTGGAAAAGAATATCATGAAGGTTGATGTAACCAGTTGTGTTTTTCTTCTGTAATTCATTATTTCAGGAAACAGTCTCATAGACTGCACAGCTAAGGCTGCAATGGTTTGGTGATAGCAATAATACCTATCCCTTACTTAGTTGCAGCAATGCAGCACATGGGACAACCAGCAATGCCTGGGATAGTGCCGGCCACTGCAGTGCCAATCACAGCAGCGTGATCAGATATCTTGTATTCACAGGTATTTTTGCCCCCTTCTCCCCATCCCACAGACATGCATGCAAAAAGCCCGGTTGCTCTCCTCCCTTCTCCCTAGTTATGCCATTGCTCTTACCTGTAGCATTTTTCATCAGAACATCTCAACGTGTTTTACAAAGTAGGTTGATGTTATTTTCCCCATTTTACAGAAGAGGAACCTCAGGAAAGGAGGGGTGAAACAACTTGCTCACACTCAGGGCCTTGTTACATTTTGGACTGTGAGCTGTACAAATACATCAGTATTAATGCTGGTTTAGATTTGGGATGTGTTAACTTGCATGCTCAGCCACTGCTGCTGAAGTGCTCCTTTTCTGCAGATTGAGCCCTCCCAGAGAGCAGAAGCAACTGGGCAGGCAGGTTAACCCTTCCATGCTTGCTCCTTTGGGATAGACAGGTGGGCAGCCACAAACAAAAGAGGGTGGGGGCAGTGAGCAGGGATCTGGGGTGCCGGGGAGGGTGGGGGGAGCAGTGGGCCCAATCTGGGACAGCAGCAGGGGTGGGGGAGGCAGGTAAGATGTTACATTAAGGTGTAGCCTAGAGTAGTCCCACTTAATGTAACCTGAGCTGGGTAGCACAGACCAGAGATAATCTTGCCCTGGAGTGGTAACTTTGAGCTGCCTAACAAATCCTTCAAACCAGTCTCAGGTGTTAATGTGCACAGCATCCATGGGTCAAGAGCTCCAGGAGCCACTTAAAAGTACCATGTAATGAGGTCCTTAAACTTTGATGGGCTTCTTCCTACCCATCATGTTATGGGTAGGGATCTCCATAAATTGTGCCGGAAGTGCGTATTTAAAATTGTGTTTTTCACTTCCTTGATCAGCAACAAATGGCTCAGCCAGTGAGGCCCTTCTGTAAATGAGGGTAGGGGGAGCAAGTGGTGAAATGAAAAACATTAAATAAGCTGCTGTGGGGGGCTACTTTCTATCTGATTTACAGAGATACTTAGCCATAGGTACTGATCTGAAATTTTACAGAACTAACTGCACTTTTTCTTTTTGTTTTCCTACCTTTGATTGTCATCACCTGTCCTGGATGGGTGACCATACTCCAAATGAATACAGAGACTGTTAGTCATTTAAGAGGCTGAGATGAATCAAACTGATTGCATAGCTTTTTAAGTCCAAAAGGGACAATTATGATTATCTAGTCTGACTTACTCCATTCCAGGCCATAGACTATCAGAACAGTAATTTCTGCTCTGATGCTATTAATTTCTGGTCATACATGAATAACTGGTTAGGCTGCAGTACTGTAAAAATGGATCTGATGATTCTAGTAGACTGCAAATCTTGGGTTCAGTAGACTGTGATCTTGGGTTCAGAGTACATCAGAAATTTTAAAATAAATAAATTCCTCCTCAGCATGTCACTGGTGGGGAAAAATGTTAAGTTTGCTTCTTCATCTAGAGTCCCTACTGCTGTACATATTGCTGAGACTAACTTAAGCCACTTACCTTTATTTTGAGGTTCCACTGAGATTTCTGTGGTGTGACCTGCTGGGGGTTAATATTATATGCTACAGCATGGTGGAGTGTTGCATGGTGTTTAAAATTGCCTGCAGAAATATGAGACTGAGACCATCGTGAACAAGAAAAGCACTGAGTCGACCTTTCCCCTCCCAGATAGTCTTATTGATGGGTGTTGAGTGGAGATGTATGCCACCTGTCCATGAAGGACAAATGACATCCTGTGTGTGGGTCTGTGACTTATCCATAAAAACACCTCTGATGGACTTATGTGACAGTGTCAAATAAAGGGCAGTATAAGACCCTGGCTTATCTCAACGTTTAATCAAAATCAAATTAGAGAGAGAAGCAGAAGTAGCTTAGGACCATCAACTGCCTGACTTGGGTGATTTTGTATGGCATTCAAATTTGACTGTCATCTTTGGGCTTCTTGGGCATGTCCAGATGAGTGTGCATGTGCAGTATGTGGCACCACACGTGCTGCACATGCAGGTGTTCCCCACACTGCTCATTTGTAGCACAGAAGGTTTTTTTTGACCCTGGGAGATCCTGGTGTTAAAAACCCCAAGACTAAAAAGAAGTGGGACTGCATATGTGGTGGCAGCATGAGCCGCTCAAAACAGGAGCCTAGTCAGCCGGAGGCATACTCTGGCTGCCAGCCAGGCTCTTTGCTGCCAGATTGCCATGGCTGCAGCCCCCAGGACCCCAGGTAAGGCTTCTGAGGCCAGCCCAGGTGTTGGCCCCTGCCCCACCTGGGGCCACGTGCTGCATGCCAAAGTGCGCATGCATAGATGTTTCCTGGGGACAAGTAGCAGTGGCACATTGTGCCATTGCTGTTTTGTCCCCAGGGAAATGCACATTCCCATTCATGGGGATGCACCCTTTGAAACAGCTCAGGATTCCCAGGAGAGAGAAACATGGAGTTGAAACTACAGGAGACCCTTGCTATTCACGGGTTCGGCATTTGCAGTTTCAAATATTCACAAATGCTGAATCTGCATTTTAAATCCACTTTATATGCTTACAAGAGCTCCTCAGACGCTCTGTGCTTGCTGCCGCTGCCAGGCTCCTGCCACTGCTGCTGGAGCCGTGCCCCACCCCGGCTGCCAGGGGTGCTGCATTCATGCACACAGTGCCTTATTCGCGGATTTCACCATTCGTGGGGATCACAAGAACATATCCCTCGCGAATGGTGAGGGTCGCCTGTATTTGACTTTTATACAGAATCCCTGACAACCCACATCCTGTATAAGTCTACAAGGAGGAAGGTGCCGTAAGTACCAAACCTCTTGACTCTGATGGCTAGAATCTACTTTGGAGTTTACAACTAGGATCTGCCAGGGTTCATTCTGCCTGTTCCCTGTGGGCTTTTGTTTACACAAAGTGGGGCTGAACTGATCTTTTTGCCTCTATAATTGTTATGAAATTTTAAAAAATCCTATCCCCACAAAAATCTTGCTATACGTGTCCTGATAGAGCAGTGTATCCTTTTTTACCATATGATAAATGCACAAATATTTCACTTGGAAATTCTGCCCAATTAATCTCTGTGTTACGTGCTTTCTCTCCTGAATTAGAGGATTAGGGTCAGATTGCAAGGGTCTCTCCTTTACCTCATTCACTTGCTCATATTGGTTTGACACGTCCATCTCCGCCTCTGTTAGCTGAGTACACCTGGATAGCAGTGCTATGTAGAATGCTGCGTGCCAGGAATTATCTACTGACCGTACGAGGCAAATTTAGCACTGAGCTGTCAGTTTCCTAAGACATCAAAAATGCACTTTTAAGATGCTCTGTGTCTTTTGGGGACTAAGCTAGAGAGGCTTAAGAACTCATTATATTTTCTCCAGTGGAGTTTGGGGTGTAGAACACAAGTCATTTAGCAATTTTTTCAAGGATAACATGCTGTCAGCTGAAAAAAAGAGGTGGACAAAGCTATGGCTATACTCCCTCTTTTTCCAAACATGCAGACTAACAGAGGATGAAATGTTCTGTACAAGATAACTGCTTGTCCATAAGGAAACTGCCTTGAATTTGATAAGCTTCAGATGGTTGCATCAGAGAACAGTCTCTGAGTATATATAATAGAAGGGAGAAGAGGTTACAGTAGGATTCTGGCTGCCTCTGACACATGAGGGTGCTGTGGCATTGAAGGCATGTAGCTCTGCTGATTTATATCAGAGGTCATTTTGGTGCCATATCAAAGATTCTTCATCTCGTAACATATTAATAATATAAAAAGCTTTGATATTCCTATGGCACTTGAGAGAGAACCATGTTAGAAGGGAAATTGGATGCAGTCCTTGGGACTTGCGAGAAGGGTTTGAAACTTTACCAAGTCATTTAACGTCTTCATGATATGCAGCTGGTGTGGTCTGTTCCCTGAAGTAACCAAACTATAGGCTCAGAGACAGATTATTTGGTCTCTTGCAAGGCACAGAACAGCAGGAAAAGGTATAACAGATGTGACACCTGGCCCAAGTGACAGCAAGTTGTCTTCAACAGTGGGGAGTCTTGGGAAAAGAGCAAGGACTGTTCCCTTGCACCCTTGGGATTACCCAGCAAAGCGTCCCAAAAAGGTGAAGAGAGAAAGGACAGTGGGGCTCTTGCTCTCCTCGTTTCTCCCCTCACCCCTCCCATACCACATTGGAAGCAGATGCTAGTTAGCTACCCTGGGAAGTAAAATCCCTTCTAAAACTTCCTGCAGAGCAGTCCAGCTCCATGTAGCTCCTGACTCAAGTTAGTAGTGAGATGTTATATCCCACACATTTATCTTCCTTGCAGTGATTTTGTCACTAGTGGTTGGAGGCCAAAAGGGAGGAACTCCAGTGACCCCTGGTACAGGTTTTGACAGTGCATGGGTATGATGCCCAAAAAGACATCTTGGAGACAGGCCTGGATGGGTCATCTGTGCAGACTTGGACAGCTGGTTTTGCAGGACTAACAGTGTCACTTGCACAGATTAACAGAGCAGAGCAATTGCATAGTCTCAAACCTTAGTGCAGAAATAGAGCAAAATGTAGGTGCGTGGGCATGGATTTAGGAGAGCAGTTTGAGATGCTAAAACTTAAAACCTGTGTCCTACATTTTATATTCAGTTTAATCCATCATAGGATCATTCCTACCCTCCTTGGGATGGAGTGTGGCAGAAGCTTAACAGCAGACAGCAGTGTACTGCGGCTTTTCAGGATGCAACACACAGGCCAATAAATTGTAGCAGAGGAGGTCCTAGACAGGTGGAATGTAATTGTCAGATGTGGTATTTGCCTAGTGTTTGTATTCTACGTTTGGAGAAAGTGTCTTGAGGTCTTTATTATGAGCGGCTTGGACCTCTTTCAGCATCTAGCCTTTAGCGCTATGGGACTGCAATGTTGGAGGTCAGTTCGGCAATGACTCAGAGGGGAGAGTAACATCTTGTGAACTAGGAAGGTCTTGATCATCTACCAGGCTGCTCTAAGTCACAGTCCCTGCAGTTTCGAGGGGAGGGTTTCAGATGACCAATTACAAAAATTTAACCCCCCCCCCCACACACACACACCTTTACAGAGACAAAGCCCCATGTAGTATTTTTGGGAGATTATTAAACAAACTCCTTCATGAATTAATGATATGCTCCCTGGAAGGTACTTCCGATCGAATTATAGGGTGTCTCTATCTTGTTCTGGGCGGTGAAGGAACTGCTTAGCTTCCTTTAACCGCTGCCCAGAATGCTTGTGAGACACCCTATAATTCAATTAGAAGTACCCTCCAGGGAGCATATAATTATATCATATCTGTAAAACGTAATGACAGCCCCCTCGTATCACATGGTGAGCAACTCTATACTGCTGCCCAGAACCTTTCACCGGTAAGGAACTAATCTGCTTAGCACAGATTGAACTCGGCGGTGTACAGCACTTACCCAAATGCTTCTGAAGGGAATCCCTGCCAGCAGAATAAACCTGTTAAAAGCACGGACTTACCTCACACCATGGCCTGCTCTTCCTACTTCTCTGCTGCAAGACCTTCTCGC
Source organism: Crocodylus porosus (assembly GCF_001723895.1). NCBI lineage: Eukaryota > Metazoa > Chordata > Crocodylia > Crocodylidae > Crocodylus > Crocodylus porosus. Next base: position 48,902,901 of record NW_017728947.1, on the reverse strand, counting down.
CTGGGGCTATTTTTCCCCAACTCCCAGAGTCCTCTCTGATCACCTCTTATTCACTCATTTGTTCCTCAGGTGGATAAGATTTTGAAGGAGGCAAGTTTTTTTTTAACTGTTCACAACATAATAGAAAATTAATAACCATAATGCTTGTCAGTGTACTGTGGTGTTTTAACAAGCAAAATGGCATTCTTCTTCCCCCTTGATGCTATCTTAGAACATTCCTATACAGGCCATGCATTTTCTAGAGCAAAATAATTACCCCCAGTGTTGAAATGCAGCCCCTTCTGGTGTCAAATGCAGCATTCCTTTAACTGCAAATGCTTCCTTAGCCTGATGAAGGATATTTGTACCCTAAAGCTTGCAAAGAAGAATTTTTCCAACTGTTTGAGTTGGTCTAATAAAATATATCAGATTTACCAAAAGAACCTTGTCTGCCTGTGTCCTTAGATCAACATGGCTACAAGCTATACATACCCCTGCATCCCTTTAACAGTGCTCACTAGCATTATGTAAACAGTCCAGGGCTGGAAGTGAAGAACAGTGTAGTCAACTGAAACTGGAGAGGAGTTTTAGGTGGGTACCAACATTTCATTTAGGCCAAACATAATTATCCAGAGTGGTCATATCTGAGAGTGCATGCCTATGTGGGCCTCTACATCCTCCAGGTCTAATCTGCCTTAGCAGATAATGTTAACAGTTCTGACGAATGGGCTGCTTGTCACATCTCACTGGAAGAAGTACCTTTGCTTAGTTATTGGGAAGAGGGCAGTGGTTTTGACAAGGCTAAAGTTGATCGATAATAGGACGATTAGAATCATTATAGTTATAAATGAGGGGTGGGGTAGAGGACAAGAAGCTTGTTTCTTTAGAAATTATTTTTAGGAAGGAAAGAAACTTCCCTGCTCGGTGGATCTCAACTAGGGAAAGTTGGGTCTAATTAGTTTCCAGCGGCCTCATGATCAAAACAGGCCTTGATGATGTCACCCCCCCACCCCTCACTTGAATGGGTTTGAAGACTGCACTTGCCTGTCTCTAGATGCTCTTCCTTCTTTCAGATTTGCAGGTTTGCCAAGCAGGTGCTTCCACCCACAAAGGATAATTAAACCTATATACCAGTAGTCAGATTGGAGTTCATGTTAATGATGTAACATGACTGGCTGTCAGTCCTAAAGTGTTTTTTTTTTATGCTCTCAACTTCCTTCACTCTGAGTGAATTGAATGCTTCAATACTAGATAAAATCATAGAAGAAGATAAGGAGTAAGTGTCTAAGAAATGGCTGAGGAAGCCAAGCCTGTTTCCATGATGAGGCATGGGGATTTTAAGATGACCTTGAAGGCAACGGATCCAAATCCTGATGTGAATCCTTCATTGGAATTGCAGTGGGGAACTGAGCTTCTGGAGCTGAAGGTGGGGAAAGTGTGCTTAGGCCCAGGTCTTCTATTTTCGAGAGAGATTTACATGTAGAATCGATTACTACCGGGGCCCAGATAGTGAAGGAGGGCTTGCCTGTGTTTGCCAGCACCCAGAAGAAAAAGGGAAGAGAATCAGGATCCCTGCCATGAGAGAAATATAGGTCCAGCATGTTATCTGGTAGACAAAGCACTTTCAAAGCACAGCTCATAGCATGTTATCCTTGAAAAATTGCTAAATGACTTGTGTTCTACACATCAAACTCCACTGGAGAAAATATAATGAGTTCTTCACTTTATAATGAGTAATAATCACTAAGGTAGCCTGGGACTGGGTGCTTTTTGTTTGAAGAAGACCAGTGTCTTTGATCAGGGCTTTTCAGCTAATGGAGTCTGATCTAGCAATAACTTGAAAGCTGATACCTATGGGGTCATAGCTCATTGGTTTGCGGGAAAATAATCTACATGAGCTAAGACTCATAAGAAGCCCAGGCAAAGCATGGAAGAAATCATTTCCTGCCTCCCCACGCCCTTTCTCCTCCCTCCTTTTTTTCCCACCCCCCCGTCATTCTCTGTCCACGCAAACTTAATTCCAGGTGGGAAAGGCTGCCTCTTTCATGCTGATCTGCCTCAGAGCTGAGTGCTGCATGGAGGTGTGAAGCACCGCCGTTTGCATACCTTGCTGTCCCCGGCCCGGCCTCTACCCTATGCTGTTTATTTGTTATTATCCAAATCCTACAATTCTAAAGGGTGTTTGGATTGTGTACATTACAGCAAACGTACGTACGGGCATTCGGTCCCTCGAGAGAAAGAGTTGAGATCTACTGGTAGATGGCATTGGCTTTTAAATGTTATGGTATTCCTAGAGCAAGAGATAAACTAAAGTAAAACCAACTGAATAGTATGGGGACTCTTCTTAGTTGCGTTAGGGGACGTCTTTTTAATATACTCTTGCAGAACATTGCAATGATCCACTTGCATTTGCTTGCACTGTAGAGTAACTTTCTCCTTGAAAGGGTACCACAATTGGTGAACCCAGAGCGCTGGCTGGGAGATTTTGAAGTTCTGAAGACAAGAGCATGGACTCAGATTTCCACTACCAGAGCACCCTCCTTCGTCACATGGCTTTTGGTTGCCCATAAAAATGTCTGAGTGTTTCTTTTGTAAGTAGATGACTGGGCAGTGGCAATCTCAATATTACTTTCTTCCATGTAGGCTTGTAGAGGAATACCTAGGGAAATCAAGGTAGCATTATTTGGTTACCTCAGGCAGTTTCTTATTTCAATTAAACACATCTTGCATTTGTATTGCTCCTTTCATACTGAAGGATCCCAAAACACTCCACACGTACTGAAGGATCATTTTATCCACCACTCAAAAGCAACTGCCTCTAGGCATTAGCTGTTTAAGAGCATGCAGTAGAGTTACATAATGCTTTAGGACAGGACGTGAACAAGAATATCAAACAGAAATATCTGGGGAATTTAGGAGGGTCAGGATTTAAAGTCCAGCATTGGAATTTGGCCGGAATGCAAGCCATGGTCAACCAGCTTTTGCAAACCATGGCAAAAGAGCTGTAATGATGTCGGTAACCGAGACCTCAGTTTCACTTCTTAGACTGGTCTACAGCACCTAGTTTTGCTAGCAGAGCTCAGGTTCTGCCAGCAAAACTTTGTGCAACCATACCCACAGTTCCTCAAAGGTGACAGAACCACTTTCTGCTGGCAGGGTAACGCCAACTCTCCCGTCAACTCTCCTATCTCCTATCAAGGCTTCTGCCACCATCTGGCTGCTGACAGAAGACATGTAGATACACCCATACTTTCTGCCAGCTGCAACAACGCCTTTGCCATCTTGCCAATCAAGGGTGCACGCTGTGCCCTACATGGATCTGAGGGTAGCCAAATGAGTGTCCACGTGCTCTGTTAGCTTTCCTGGGGAGGCTGCTGTTTGCTGCCAGAATTTAAGGTGGCAGAAGCAAGCTCATTTATACAAGACCCTCTTGAGGAAGATGGAACGTACTTCAATACAGTGCCCCCTTCACACTATGTGTGAGCATGGTTTCATTAACAACTGTGACAGCTGCCGCCTACTAAATTGCCAGCACAACTTCCTGGAGTATCCTGGGTTTTTTCATGCAATTACTAAGTGGGCCTGAGCCTTTGACAACTGAGGGTTGAAGCAGAAGTTGGTGTCACTGCAGACACCGATTAGAAGCCATGTGCTCAGCTTTTATTTGCAGTTGCTGCAAAGGAGGAGAGACTCCAGAATAAAAGTTTGAAAATTCATAGAGTAAAGGAGAAGATCTGCTAATCTCCCTCCAGCTAGGTCAGTGTGTCAGGAAACTTCTACTTACTCTCCCTCAGGTAAAGAGCCCGTCCTAGGAATAATAAGGGACAATGTCAATTCAGCACTGTTTTCAGGCATCCATATGGTTATTGACCATCAGTTCTTACCTGATACCACGAATGGGTAGCTAGTCACAGAAGCTTCGGTTTTGAAAGTGCTGTTAGGCTGGAAACCATTTTCTTTGTCTACCAGAATAGGCGTCTCTGGATCTGAACTCTTGGACAAGTGGAAAGGAATTGGTTGCCTTTGCTAGCAGCATTCACCGAACGCTCCATACCATACCAATTCTTATCAGCTCAGCTGAAGCACCACTTGTTGGATGCCTGTAGAACCAGCAAGCTGGTTTCTTTGAATTGATAGGTGGCTGCAGTTAATTTCTCCAGTGTTCAGTTGACAGCTGAACATCTGTGCTGTAAGGGTTTTGCAGTAAGAATGGTATGGCACTTGATTTAAAAATCACATAGAGTCGGGATACCTAGGAAATGGATACAGATCCAGAAATTTGAAAATACCAGCTTGCTTCATCATCAGCAAAGGAGCATATGCTGTTGAAATCAAAGCCTGGCTTCCTGTACAACCTGTGATTAACAGCAGAGACTGGGGACAAAGCATTCCTGAGGTGGCCTGTCCAGGAAAGCCCCAGACGTGTTTTAGTTATTTAAAACAGATAGAACATGTACAGCTTCTTTGAAAACAGAGATCTTGGCTGGGCTTAACATTGTAATGTAGCATTGCTACCTCATGTCACCTCTGAGTTACCACAATGCACTGGGGTCTGCCCTCACTAAGGAGATGATGTAGATGTAGATCTAAATGTCAGTGATTGCTTCAAGGTTGCTGCAGGGATGTGGTTTCCTACTAAAGCCCTGCCGTTTAAAGCATCAGTGTCTTGCTAACCTCTTAGGAACTGTGGAAATATTTATGTTCTGTCTCTGTTTGCTTCAACAGCTATAGTTTGTGTTTGCTTACACGCACAGACATACACGTGCCCACGTACCCAGTGTGCACAAAGAGAGATTAGCATCATTGCCCCTTCCTATTTTTAGTTCTTGCGTCTCATCTCCCAACACTTGTCTCTTCCCTTTATGTGTTCAAATCCTATTTGAATATATTTGTGAAGATTAATGCTAACCAGAAATTAGCAGTTCTGGGGATGGAAATTTTGTTCCCTAATGCCACAGCACAGTAGTCCTTCTTCCTCCTCCTCCTCCTCCTGGTGAACTGCCTCATTCCAGCTTTGAGGAACCTTCTCTAGTGATAAGGGAGGACTTAAGTCACTACAGCCTGTTCCACCCCTGTTCCTTTTTTGTTCAGGGGCCACTTGTGATGGTGGTTTCATGCCTATTGAACACCTGCCTTTTAGAAACAGTACTCTGATCCCCAACTCATTTCCCAGTGGCCACAGAAGAGCATGTAGGTGGTAACAGCTTCTGATCACCACTGACCTGGAACAGGGTATCTCAAAGGGATGTGAAATCTCCAGCACGTCTCTAGGATGGTTTAACAGGGATGACTCTACCTTGAGCATCAGGTTGGACTAGATAACTCTCTTTAGGTTCCTTCCAGCCCTACTTTTCTAAGATTTAGTGAAATCTAGTTTGGGAACTTACTGGGGATAGGTTCTCTATCTCATTAACTGACACTTACTGTATTGACACAAGGCAGAATTGATTTCTGGTGAAAACAGAATTGGAAAGTTTTTCTTGCAAGTAACTCAGTGTTGGCTCCTGCTGTAGCCTGTCTAAGAATAATGTAAGAAACTCCAGCCTTCCCCAAAAGTTCCCTCTACCTGGGGAAATCCCTTCTTAACCAGTTTGCCTTCTCCACTGTCAGAGGAAGACGACTTTTCAGATAGAAAGAAGAAGCAACTGATGCCATTCTCAGTGGAGAAAAGGGGAAGAAGGGAACGGAAAGAGCCTAGCAGCAGTTCTAGGTGGCTCTTCTCCCTTTCTGCACCCTCCTTTCCTGTGAAATATAGTAAGCTCTTCTTGACTTTTCGTTCTCCCCTCTTAATCCTTTATAACACTAGGCTTTAGAAAAGGAGCTGAAAGGGGAGAAGAGGGGAAAAAGAGCTGTGAATATCCCAATAGGCTTGGGAAAAGGAAGAGGAGGAGCCTGCTGTAGCTGGTCAAACCTAAATGAATGATGGAGATGGTGAGGATAGATGCAGAATTGATGTAGGTCCTGGGGAGGTGCAGGACTGGAAGGCAGTGAGGTGTGGCTTCTGGGGACAGAATTTAATAATGATAAGGTGGACATCTAGGGAGAATCTGGAAGCTCCATAGCCTCCAGAAGCTAATGAGAACTGCTGTAGCTGGGGCCAAAATAATTTTAGTCCTACATTGGGGAAAAAATGCAGCACTGTACTAGTCAACATAGATTTGGGTAGGTAGGAGTGCAAAAATCAAGATCTGCTAAAAAAAAAAAAAAAAAACCAAAAAACCCCTACTGTATAATTATCTGAGAAAAATCTTATGCTTTTGAGCCAATGTCATGATTTCTTGGGGTTTAACTCAAAACTAGCAAAACTGAATTTCCCCCCCCCTTAACTTTTAGAAACAAACATTTCAGAATCCAGACATGTCCCCACTGCCATTCATGGTCTTGTCTGGATCTCTTTAATTTTGGACCTCTCAACCTTAAGTTTGTTCTTTTTTTATTCTTTAACAGAAGTGTGATCTATGATGTATGCTGATCATTTTATTATAGTTTATTAAATGCATAGTAAAGCTTTTGAAGAGAAGATGGCCTCGAGGTGTGATGAGTTGTGTTACTGTTCTGCAGGCTCTCATTGTTTATGAAGCTGGTGGAGTATAAGAATATCAATGATTGATAAGTCTGATGTTTAAAGTTCATTAAATGTATACAGTGTAGTTTTAAATTAACGTGGTAGTAGAATGGAAATGGTTCACTGACTAGGAAATAGGATTTTGTGATCTCCTAGTAATGTCTTCCTTTGATCCTTGCAAGCTAATTGCAGATTTTAGGTAGGCCACAGTAAAGTTGTGTGGGTTGGAAGTGAGTACAGGACGGTTCTATGTCAGGGTTAAATGCCAAAAACTTAAATTGTTCTGGCTCCTAGAGCATTTCCACTTCTGGATAGCCAGTAGGGCAGGAAGAACAGCAAAGTAAACACTCCCATGCAGTGTGCTCTGGAATAAAATATGTACTTTGTTTTTGACAGGAAGACTAAAGAATAAAAATCTTCCCTTGTAGTTACTGAGGAGCAGCAGCTAGGGAGCTGAGCCCACTCATTGTTCTGCTTCCTGTGAATGTCTTGCAAACTTTACTTTTCCTTTCATCTGGTAGTTGGTAGAAACTGCTCTTACCATATTTCCTCATGTATAATGGGCATTCCAGTGTCCAACAGATGTTTCTTTGGAAAAGGTGAATGTTATGTATAAAAAAATAAAATAAGTACAGTATATAAACAAACAAGCAATGATATATAATGAAAAAAATAGCTGCATTTTTTTTTGGTATCAAAATATTTTTTCTTTTCTGTGCAAGGATTATATAATTTGTGAACTGGGGTTCCCTGCCCTAATTTCTGATTTGCATTTTTCCCCTTCCACTCAGTTTGAAGAGGGAAAATAATATGAACCAAGAGTGTAGAGCAAAGCCTGTTACTCTCAATGGAAAGACTCCCACGGCTAAAGTTGGTTGAAAAAAAATTACAATTAAACACTTTTTGTTGGAATTCTCTACTTAATTGAAACACATGTTAATAACAAAACTGCATGTCAGTATGGCACAATAACATGCTGTGTAGACATATATGCTGTAGTTAGTTCGGTTACAGTGAGCTTGGATATGATTGCAAGGTACCACGTGGCTCTGTATAGACCAGTGAATCTCACCTGGAGTGCCACACTCTCATCCCCAGCCTGGTGCTCCAGCTACACCAGTGGCACCTGTGTTTCCTTTCTAGAACTGCTATGGCTGCTGGACCCCTTGCCCTTCTCACTACCAGACATCCCTTGTGCCATCTTCCCCCATGTTCCCAGCATGCTACTCTGTTGGTAGCAGATGGAGGGGAAGGGGTGGATGCATGAACAGAGCCAAACTTTGCAGCCCAGCTTGTCCCCTTCGTTCCTCCTACACTCCTGGGACTGGTGGGGGCAGTTACTGGCATATGAGACTCTACAGGATCAGTTTCGGTGGTGGAGGCTGCCCTTGCCCCCTAAGGTGGGGCAGGGAGGATGGGAAGGGGACAGAAAGTGGAAAGAGACAGGCAAGGCAGTGTTAGGTCCTGCCCCCACTGCCCTAGCCTAGCCTCAGCTAGATCAGTAGTTCTCAACCTTTCTTACCCTCAAGACCCCCTCCATATCTTTTCTGAATTTAGATTCAATGATTCTCAGCTAGAGTGATGTGAAATTTGGAAAAGTTATGGAGGGGGGACCTTGAGGCTAAAAAGATGTAGATAGGCCTTGTAGCATCTTATGGAGATGGTATAGTTTTGACAAAGGTCTGACAGGGTCTGCCTGGAAGGGTTTGGAATGAATTGGAATGAAACCAGAGTCAGAAACACCCAAATCCTCAGCGAGATGGAGCACCTTTCTCTGCCTAGCTGTACCTGCAGATTTCAGTAAGTGTTGGATCAGGCCCAAAAACTTGAGAGAGAGGATTTTGTTATGAGACCCTTGGTTTTAGTTGTATTTCTTCATGTACAATCAACTGCAACAATATGGGGTCAACAATATGATCCTCTAAGCTTGATAGAGTGATAAATATGCTCTCTTTTAGTAATTGGGGAAAGACAAAATAATGGGAAAGTGTACTGAGCAGTAAGGAGACCATTTCCTGCACTGATCCTAACATTTAGAACTTTTACCCCCATTGATTTCAGTGACAGCAGCATTAGGCCCTTTGAGTACAAGTCTCTCACTTTGTTTTCGGTTGTAGCCATGTTTGTCTATGGACATAGGCAGGCAAGGTTCTTTGAGTAGTGTCACAGGCCAGCTAGGTGCTGTGAGTGTATCAGCTGTGAGGCTGCTGTGTTCAGGACCAAGGAGACGAGTTGGGAATGAAGTAAAGGCAAATCTACTTATAGTTTAGCATATAACAGTTAACAGAAAGGCTAATGTGACAAACAGATAGTACAGTAATAAAGAGCTAATAGTGAATGATAACAACAGATAGAATGACAAAGAGTTCCCACATGGGGTTGGCAACTTATCAGCAGTCCCTCTATGCCAGATGTGCGCCAAGTTGTTCCAGCGAAGTCAGGTGTCCCTGATCAACGCAGTCCGAGGGGTCACCGGGAAGGTCCCTTGGTCAGGACCCGGTCCTCACTCACACTGGGAGTCTGGGGTCCAGGCTTGGTACAGCAATTGGTCCTTCTGTCCCGTCCTTCATGCTGGTCACCTGACATACAAGCTTCTTTATACCTTATCTTATGCGAATCTGTTGGCTTTAGAGCCACTCACAATCTTGTTCTATAGCTGTTACCCTATGGGATCAAAAGATAGACATTATCATGAAAGGTTACTGCCTGAACTCAGGTTCACTCAATAAGCAAATTACACCACATTACTTTGAGGTTTGAAATTAGCATCACCTGCCCTTAGTTTCTTATTCCTGGATTCCGTGAAATGTGCTAACTATATTAGGTGGTCAGGTCTTGTTATGGCTTAACCTTTAAAAAACCTGTTAGATCAGCTAAGTTTGTAGCTCGGCTTATTTTTGGGGCTCAGTGGTCCCATGATCAGTGCAAACAGTTAGATTCAACACTTTGGTTAAATTGTGACAGACAAATTCCACGTGCAGGTTGCAAACTTACAAGCTTTGCATTAGCTAATCTTAACTGCTTAGACCATTACCTGAATACCTTCAAGAGCATATATTTATTGCTCATGATAGTAACCCCTCTGGTTCTGGCTACCGCAGAGTAGATGCAATATCTTTTGTTAGACCAACTCCAGTTGGTTTAACAAAAGATACCGCATCTACTGAAAGAACCTTGCCTGCCTAATCTCTCTGTTGGGCTTTCTTTGCTGGCTTGGGTAAGGATGGAGAAAAACTAGATTGGAAATCCTTCAGCTCATGTCTACATTCTTCAGCAGTGGAAGAGTTAAACATGAGTGTAAGATGCTGAAGGTGCAACATGAAGATTAGATCTAGGATCCTATTTTACTGTTGCATCGATAACAGGATCTAATCAGGCTGCCATTCTTGTTGATTACTGACACCTGAGACTACAGAAACTAAAAGGTAGAGATGGGGAAGTACTTATCGATTGGCAGGCTCAGGTGCTTTCATCAGCCATGTGGAAGTACATTGCATTCACCTGCTAATAGCAATCTGCAAATCCCAGTAGTGCCTGGTGTGGGTGTTTAGGTATTATAGCTACTTGTTGTACACTTAGTCAGATGCCTGAAGAGATCTATGTAAGATGGGGCTTCATGTTACAGAACTGCACATTGCTCAGTCTAAGGTTAGTGATATTAAATATATCCAACAACCAAGTGAGGGAAAACAGAAGAGCAATTGAGCAGGGTTTGTGACTGCATTGTTTGTCTCAATAGTAGTTCTCTGCTTTGTGGCTTTGACTTCAGGATGGCTGTGAATGAGGTTAGGACATACACAAGGGGCTATACCTGAAGTCTTCATGTTCTTGAAGGTGGTCTCACAGAGGCCTTTCTCCTTTCCTTTTCTCTCTGCCTTTCTCTTTGTCCCCATGATAACACCATCCTTCTTCAGGGATATGTTCCATGTCACAGGAAGCCTCATTGTTTCTTTCTTCAGCCTCTTCTCTCACCTCCAGTCGCACCATTGCTTCCTGTATTTTAGAAGAATCATGGGGAGGCAATTTTGGCAAGCAAAGCTGAAGTGAGTTCCTTTCCTTTTCATCTTACTAAGACAACATTATGAAAAAGGCCAGAAAGTGAGACTGGTGATGCTGTGGGTGCTACGGACGGACAAATGTGGTGTCAGGTTCAAATTAGCTTAGGAGAAAGTAAGATTTAATACCCGGGAGGTTTAAAAAAAGATGGTCTGTCCTTACAATCCTCATCTAAGGCATTTTTCCTCAAGGACTGGTGGTTGGTGTAATCATCAGCTGCTCTAGGTCATATTAAAGACAAGATTTGCAGTTTAGGAATATTATGAGCTTAGAGGAAAGCTAAATCATTGAAGTCCTGTCTCTATCTTCCTGCATCCTGATTGTCCTAGTCGCTTCTATCTTGCCAATCTGGCTGGATCTCCCTGTTTACTATCAGTGCCTGTTGCAGTCCCATGTGCCCTGTCCTTTCTGACTTAGTCTCCTTAACCCCTGCCTATTGTTGCTCCCTTACCCTGTGTCCTTCTGTTCTGGGTCCCTCAGGCTAAGTTTTCACAGATGCCAGCAGTAGAAACCAAGTCTTATCTGTTCCCTGGTACAAAATATAGTTCCCCTCTGTTTCCTCCATAGTTGTAGTTGAATATGAACAAGTCCAAATCATGTTCAGTGCCCATTACTGTCTGTCTCCATTGAATGAGGAGAATTACACCATGGTGGAGAACAGCTGGTGGCAAATTTGGATGGCTTTGGGCAGAACCAAACTATGTTCAGCACCCAGTACCAACCAGGGTGGTCAGCTCTTCACTTTGCAAAATGTTGTCATACTTTTGATACTGACTGCCTGTAGTTATTTCTATATCCTCCCCTAGCTAAACTGTGATCAACAAGGAAACAGCATGTAATTTCTGGTGTGGAATATAGGTCAGGTTCTGGTGTGAACACATGCATCTCTAAAGGATTGAAGAGCTAAGGTTATAGGTGCATCCTTAATGTTGTCACCCACCTTTCCCTTGAGTTATTAACTCCTATAACTTTAATATTCCCCCCAATTTGACGTTTTGTTTCATTGTATTGTTGCAGTTCTAGAACTCAGCTTTGCTTTTTTTTTCTAGCAAAATTCACATAGAAAAGCGATGTTTTTTCCAACATTTCAGTTGAAACTTTTTTTTTCTAATTTACTATTATATTAAGCAAAATAGTGCATAGTTCCAAACAGCAGCACATAGAAATTTGGCCTGTGTTGGCATACAGTACGGTTCTTCACTTGGCAGAATTAGAACTCCTTATCTATGTGACATAAGGCCTGCACTTCTGATAACTATTATTTCAATAATCCTTTAGTTCAAGCAGTAGAAACTTGTGCTTTTAAGAATAGAGTCTGATTCTATCCCTGTTGACACCATTAAGTTCTTAGATGCCACAGCATGAATAAAAGTGACAACCGTGAAATCTTTAGTGGTTATGAATGTTACAAAATGGCATTCTTAATTAAGAATTCAAAAATAGCCTGGAATCTGCAAGAAAGACTTGGAAAACTTTGGGCCTACCTCAGCCCTTTAGATGAGCAGCACTGGACTGCCCTGGGGATTGACTTACGATATCTTGGGGGTTCTTGAACTGAATTGGATGCCTGTTTGAGGAGGCATTTTGACCTGGATTCAGAAAAGTCTCTGGTCTGCATGTAAGAGTAAAAAAACAACCAAAAAACCAACCAAATAACTTGGCCTGGGCTGTTACAGCAGCCTTTTTTGGATGAGTTTTTCTTCCTTTTCTTCATCCTCCCTTCTGAGCTTCCGGCAGAGATTGACAACCTACAGCACACAAGCCAAATCTGGCCTTTAAAGAACTTGGATCTGACCCACGAAGGTCTGTTTGACATAGGGAGGTGATTTAAAGGGGCCCCATTAAAGCATTAACTTAAAGCCTTCTGCTCTGTCCTTTCACTGCTGAATTTGCTATTCCCACATCCCATGATGTTTGTCATGGCTTAGGGCAGCTCCCAATAAGTGGAGGATGGCACCAGAGATGTGGGGTGGAAAATTTTCCGGAAGATTTTCTACTGCTTTATTTTTCTGTGGGAAATTTTCCGTTTCTAAAAATTCATTGTTTCATAAAATTCATTAGTAATAATGAATGGATGCCAATCCAATATTAGGCAAGCGTGGCAGTTTCAAAGTTGTAATTAATGTTTTTCAGGTGATTTATCCCTAGGAAGTGTGTGAGAGAATACATATATTTTGTACTGATTTGTAAACAGGAAGGTAAATACACTCACCTAATAATTCAAACCAAAAATCAAGTTATGAATTCACCTAATTGGCTGTGCAAGTCCAGTCAACACCAAAGCAGAGCATATCGTGCACAGTTCTTTGGGTGTGCTAAAATTAGTGTATCAACAGTTTTCGTAGATTTCATGGATTTCATAGATATTTGGGCTGGAAGGGACCTCGGAAGATCATCAATTCCAGCCCCCCGCCCAAAGGGCAGGAAGTCAGCTGGGGTCATAGTGCCTTCAATTTTTTTCTTAAATTTAAACAAACAATGTAAGGTAAGTACATGCTATTGCGTATTGTCTTTACATTTTTACAAGTGTTCCAACAAAAATAAGTTCTTTCCACATAAAGCTTTGAATTTTTTTGAATACAACATTTTAAACCACATTAAGTGTGCTGTATTTAATTTTTTCCTAATCAAATATTTCAGTTCAAATACTTGTGGCTATTGGGACAAAAAATTAACATGGGGGTACCTTTTTAGTTTTGTTTGCTAAATATAAGTCAAACAAACATGCTAGATCATGCTCTACTTAGGGCATAGGAAAATTTTCTGGAAAAATTTCCAATTCAAAATTTTCTGGAAAACCCACATCTCTGGGTGGTACTGAACAAGGAGGGGTCAAAGCAGCAGGGGATCAATAGCAGGGGCAGCGAATTGGCAGCCCGTGGTAGATTGCCACTAAAAATGACTGCCAAACCATGGCTTGCAATATTTATTGCAGAGTGTTTATATTGCATTTAATTAATTAACCCTATGCTTCAGAGCTGGTTACCTGTAGAGGCCAGGGAAGGATTCCCCCCTTCCTTTTCTTATAATTTTATTTGGCAGTGTGCATTCCTTTGAGAAGGCCTAGGTTGGCCACAGCTAAAGAAGGGAGACTGAGTGGGGTGCACTAGTTCCCATAGTGCTGAGAAACCTATTGGGTACCTAGTTGGTAGGTGTTGTTTCTACGTTCAGAGCTTAACATTACTAGATATGGGGTCAGAAATAATTTTTCCCTCCACGTCCAATTGTCAGGAGAAGGTTATTACCTTCCTCAGTAGGGTGTAGCTTGGTTAATCATCACTCAGGATCATCTGGACAAGCTTCTCTGCCATTGCATTAGTGGTCCCCATGGTCTCTCCTACTCCCTTCCTTTGGCATGTTGTAGTTTGAGGGTTTGGGTGTTCTGGTTTAAAGGCTTTTGCCATGTGGTGTGGGGGTGTTTTGTTGCTTGTGTCTGTAGAGGCTGTGGTGGATGTTCTTAGATCTCTTTGGACTATATGCTGACTCCCTGGTTCCCTGTGATTTGTAGAGGGCTGGCTCACAAGCCCCGAGTGGCTCATTCCTCTATAACTTCACAAAACTTGGTCTGTCTTAATTTTTTTTATTGAATAAGGATTTGTCTCCCTGCATTAGTTTAAAACTCATTAAACCCCTTTGAAGGAGGATTAAGCTACAATGAACAAAAGCCACTTTATTTCCAAATGAGAGAGTCCACACAGGGATTTTTTTTTCCATGCTTTAACTTCACACCTTTCATTAATTCAGCTTAACTTTCTGAGCATTTCAGGGCAAACAAGCCCTTCTTCATTTTGCTGGATTTATATAGTCCCATGTAGCTTCAGAAATCCATATACCCAGGCCTTGTGCTAAGTGCTGGAGTACCAGGAAATGGAACAGACTGTACCAAATCTGTAGTCACCTAGAAATTCATAGCTGTTATTCTGCTGCAAATCTGCTCTAAACTTCCCAACAGCAGCAGCAGACTCTGCCATCTATGAGCAGTATATGACCCAAGATACAGGTGTAGTTTGGATTCTGCCCTGTAGGGGGTAATGATACAGCAGTCTTAACAATTAGCTGGGGCTGAAAACAAAAAGGGAAACAGCCATTTCTTTTTACAGATTGAGAGAGAGGCAAAGAAATGAACAAACAGCTTCACCTGGTAAAAAGTAAATCAGATCTTTATCATGTATTCACTTGTAATCATCTACTGCAGTGTTAGTAATGCAGAGGAATACTGTTCATTGTTTAATATGGTTTTTTCTTTTTATCATCTTCCTTTACCACCTGTATTTAGAAGTTTCTTTCTTTTTCACAGCTCTGGCTAAGTAGAACTACCTGTTACCTTTACTTTCTTACCAGAGGCAGCGTAGTCTGGTGGATAGGGTGCTTGATGGGGATCCTGAACAGCAGATTTCTTTTATGCGCTCTGTCCCTGACCTGATGGGTGGCTATGCTCAAGTCATGTCACTTCTCCGTGCCTCAGTTTCCCCGTCTGTAAAATGGGGATAGCACAGCCTCCTTTGTCAAGTGTTTTTAGATTTGTGGATGGACAGATCTAGCTATTCTTTTATTCATGCAGAAGCTGTCTCTGGTTCTGAATCTCTTCTCTAGCCACTGCTTCTTGTACTGCTCTTGCCTGGCAGTACTCAAAGCAAAGTATTTCCCACCCTTTTTTCCCCTTAAGGAGGAGATTGTATAAAGTGTTAATTAGATGGATGTCAAGTCTCATTAAAGAAGAGGAATCACATGGGCAGAGCTGAGCACACAGCATGGCTGCTTAAGCTGCTCTGAGGATAGTCTGTGCCCCTTTGATAGACAGTACATGCTGGGAGAACCATTTCTGCCTTTTTGCCCTATGAGAGGAAGGGTATGTCAAGAGGGAGCAGATTTTAGCTTCTTCCAGGGGCTATCTAAAGGCTTTTGAAACTGGTAACTACAGATGCCCAGAAGCTCCTCTGCTCTGTTGTTCATCCCAAGAGACTTCATTCAGTGGCTTCCCTGAGCTGCCAGTTTTTGACTAAGCTATCCTTCAGTCTGGGCTGCCTGTGCCGTGGAACAAATCAATACCCACCCTCACCACCCTGGGACAGCTCTGCTGTGTTGCCCATCCCTCCCTTGCATGCAGATCCCATATACTCCTTCTCTTACACACTCAGAGACACATCCACCCCTGCTGAGTTAGAAGGTCCCATCTCAGTAACAGTAATGGCCAGCCACTCGAAGCTAAAGACGCAGGAACCCAGCAGGAGACTTGGTTATATAACTGAGAGTAAAACATGCAATCTCTGTTTATTTCCTTTTCAAATTAAGCCCAGATTTTAAATTTTTAAACTGAAGTGCCACCATAGGAGCAAAGCCACCAAAAGCAGCAGAGTTACTTGGCTCCTGACATTTGCAATGGCACATTTAATTTTTCAGTAAATGGCAGGTGAGATTCCAAAAGAATTGATTTTGTTTTTTGAAAAAAATTGGACTTGGCATGAAAATAATAATAATATAAACCTGCCATGTCATAATCTAGAGCAGAAACAGGCAACCTGGCATGGGTGTCATAGTGTGGCACTCAAAGGCATTTTGCTTGGCACACATGCCTCAGGGCAGATGGCAGGGAAGAGGTCAGGGCTGCACTGCTACTGCAAGGAGCGGGCCCCTCATCGCTCCCCCTCCATCTCCCCCTGGCACGCTAACATCTTAAAAGTCAGAATCATGGGTGTTTTTGCCACTGTCCCAAAACATTGCTGACCCCTGATCTAGAGGTTCAAAGTCTCTGTTTAGCATCAGGATTCAGTAGCCCGGTCCCCTGATTCCCGGCAGTGTGGCTTTGACTTCAGGAATGCTGCCTACAGATGGAGTTGTATCCCATTCTAAGATCAGGCCATTAAATGCATCTGATGTCATCAGCTGATGCAAGGTGTGCACAGCATGCGATTCAGGCATTGGTATATAAGCAAAGATGTTCCCTCTTTGCTTATCTTGTGTTCCCAGGTAATACACCTCTGCTTTTAAGTGTATGTACATATTTTGTTACAGATCAAGGACATTTACATTTTCTTTGAAGGGCAGTCTGAGGTTTAGACTCTCTGTATTGTATTTAAAAGGTTTGCATAATGCTTGTAGTGAAAAATCACATTTTTATCATTAATAGATTTCATAGACATTAGGGTTGGAAGGGACCTCAGAAGATCATCGAGTCCAGCACCCCGCCCAGAGGGCAGGAAGTCAGCTGGGGTCATAGGATCCCAGCAAGATAAGCATCCAATTTACTCTTGAAGGTGTTCAATGTGGGTGCTTGAACCACCTCCGATGGCAGGCTGTTCCAGACCTTGGGGGCTCGGACAGTAACGAAATTCTTCCTTATGTCCAGCCTGAAACGGTCTCACAGTAGTTTATGACCGTTCAACCTCATCATCCCTTGGGGTACTCTGGTGAACAAACGTTCCCCCAAATCCTGGTGGTCACCCCGATAAACTTACAGGTGGCCATCAGATCACCCCTGAGCCTACACTTTTCCAGGCTAAAGAGCCCCATGGCTCTCAGCCTGTCGTCGTAAGATCTGTTTTCCTGACCTCTGATCATGCGCGTGGCTCTTCTCTACACTCTCTTAAGCTTCTCCACATCCTTTTTGCATGGTGGAGCCCAAAACGCAGCACTCCAGCTGCGGCCTCACCAAGGCTGAGTACAAGGGGAGAACGATGTCCCAGGATTTATTTGAGAAGCATGTATGGATGCAAGCCAGTGTTTTGGTCGCTTTACTAGCCACAGCATCACATTGCAGGCTCATGTTCATCTTGTGAAAAACAAAAGGAAGTTTTGAAAACTATGATACTTCATCATTTACTCTGTCTGATCCCATTTGGAATCACATTTTACTGTAACTGGACTTTTAAAAGTCTCTAGCCACATACTTGTTACTTGAGAAGTTTGCAGCATGTTAGCAGGATGTCTGGTGCTGACACAATAGGGAAATGCTTATTGTTAAAATATTTTCAAGCAAATGAAACATTTCTTGAAACAGATTTTTCTGAAAGTCTTGTGTAAGAAGATCCTAAACTTTGAACCAAATATAACCCAAGTGCATGCTAGCTTCTCCAGTACATTTCAGCCTGTGTACTCATTTACAGCTGTGTTGAAGAGCTGTAGACAGGATCCTCCACTCCCCCTCAAGGGAGAATTTTAAACTTTTATTGTAGAGGTGTAAATGATTGTGCAAGGTGAATGGGGATTGAGATTCAGGCCTTGCCCCTGTTTTTAGCCTTACTGCAAAATGGCAAAGCTTCATTTACAGGTAATCTGGAATCCTGCAATATTCTGAGAGATTATAAGGAACTACAATTAATTTGTGTGACTTTCTGCCTAATCCAGGATGTAGGACTTCCCTGACTAATTTCAAATAGAGCATGTTTTAGAAAAGCACCACAACCACTGGGAAGTTATTTCAGCGGTTAAGCTACCAAACCTGCCCTCGTTCTAGCATTGGTGTAGCTCCATTGTCCCTGGCAAGGGTGGGAATAATACAGACCAGCTGTTGCTAACCAGGCTTTGAAAAGCTCTTTTCAGAAGTGTAGGTGACCTCCACTTTTCTCCTCAACAGCCTTCAGCTGAGGAGGGGATAACATCCACAAACATTAGCCCTCCGCTGGAAGATGGAGGGACAAGTAGTATGCAGGGAAATATTGGAAACTACTCTGAGACTGCTGTTTAACATAGCTCACCTCTTTCTTCTTACCTCCTCCATCAGTAGGTAGTTATTCTCTCACTAAGAGCTACTTTGTTTTATTGGGCAGACGGAAGGCTGCTCACTGGTGCTGCAACACCGTATGTGTCTGCTCCTCTGGAGTAGGGGAGCCCAGCCAAGAAAGCCTTTTAAATTCCAAAGGAAAGACTGACCTCCAAGCTCAATCCCACTCTTCCTCCTCCCTGTACCATGAAGAAAATTCAGACTGGGAGGAGGCACTGGAGAGATACGAGATTGAAGGGAAGCAGTGGGAGATGCAGACCCACAGAAGGACCTTGTGAAGTTGGAAATTGAGAGAGAAGGTAGGGACCAGTGAAGGCCTGTGTCCCCCTCCACTTCCCAATGTAGATGCTTCATTAAGCAAGTCCTAAATGAAATTAGTCTTTAGGGGAGATGATATTTTTGTTGTTACCTTTCTTCATACCAGTAACTAGAACTAATATCAGAAGGATGGTGCTATACACTGATTTTGAGCAAAATTGCTTTTCTTTGTGAGGGAGCGGCGGCTAGGGGCGGCCGTGAGCTCCCTAGCGCCGCCTACCGTCACGTTAGGGTGACGTAGC
>NW_017728947.1:48880466-48883293 GCF_001723895.1 Crocodylus porosus | reverse complement strand
AGCTGTTTATAAAGGCCGGGCCCTGCCCCCTTCTGGCCATGTGACCCACCTGGTTGGCCTGGCAACCAGGCACCTGAGCTGCCTGGGTGATTGACAGCTCTGCCAATCACCCTCACAATCACGGGGCACCTCTGTGACTCCGTGACACTTTTCTTCAGGGCGGAGACATGTTTGATGGGAACACATCCCAACTGGTGGAAAGAAGCCACATTGGTTTCAAGTGGGATTATAATCCAGAGAGTGACATGCTTCCCTAATGTCCTAACCATTTCTTAGGTAGTCTAGTCTATGTAAGGGACTGAAAATCCCTGAGGGTTCCCTTAGTGAGTTCCTTATCAGCTAGTTTGGGAATACCCACTTACCTGTCCTGCACATAGAAAGAGCGTTCATTTGTCAAAATTTGGCATTTCACTGCAGCCTGTGTGAATACTGAAGGAGCCATACCGACTACATTTGTGCTTATTTTGCCTCTCCCAGGTCCTCTTGCCCCTCTTCATTGCTCTGGCTGCGCAGCTCCATTGGACTTGGAGGAAGGGCTCCACCTTAGGCGGTGGGGAGCAGTAATACAGTTTGAAGCTATATAATTTGAAGTTGTTGATTCACTGCCTTGTTGGTGGGAGCAACACATGCATCTTGCCCACCTTTTCCCCCAGCTGTGGTATACAGAGTTCAAGGCTATCATGTGGATACAGTGCTATGGAGATTGTCCATTTCTTCTCCATCCCACCCCCCATACCCATAATGAGTTGTGAAGGGGAGACCCATGTAGAGGATCATACATCCTCTTTGTCCACCTTACAAACTTGATTTAGCCCCTCTTCACCTTCCGAAATCAGTGTAGCAACAGGAAAACAAACTGGAGCCTCTTCTGGTTTGTGCGTCAACAACAGAATCATCCTGAAACTTGGCAGCAGGATCTTTATTAGTGGGGAGAGCACATAGCGAACCTTGTTTGACTCCTCAGATCCCAGGCTTAGTTTGCAGAGCTGGCAAGTTAAAAAAACAAAAAACAAAAAACTAAACAAAACTTGAAAACTGAACATATTTCATATGATAGCGGCTGAGAGAAGACAAATTGCAGAGTCTGTGTAACTATAACCATGCTTTAAAGGAGCTAAATACGTCTCCCTCAGAAATTCAAGGCATCTAATTAGTAAAGCCAAGCAGTTATTCAAGAGACCATCAGTCCCCTTGGAGTAAGATACATGCTGTTAGTGGTAGTATTTGCAAGGTCACTCCTTTCCAACCCTTTCTACCCTTCCCCAAAACTGACATACTGGGGAACATCTGCAATCCATTTCCCATTGTCAAAGACTGACAGGAAAGGTGCATTGAAAGGAAGAGGAGGATGACTGATGGCAGCACAGCCTTGTTGAATTATTGCCTGTTGCGTGGGGAGCAGAGCTTTGCTTTTGGGATCCTGGAGCCCAAATCATCCATCTCTTTCTTTCAAAGGTGAATTGAAGAGCTTTCAAAACAGGAAGAAGTTAGCCACTTATTTAAGACCATCCAACAATATGTGGAGGCCTAAAATGCATTTCCCTTTTTAAAATTAGAACTGATAGCTGATAGCACTACCAGCTAAATCACTGTTTAGTTGAATGATTGCTGTATTCTCATGCCTTTTTTTCCCCAAAGCATTTTGTACTCTAGAAGGGATGAATTCTTTCCCTAGTATTGAAATGCAATTGCCCTGGTGTGAAATATTGGTTTTAAAACAATACACCACAGCTGAGGACGGGATGTGAAGAGTTTTCTTTTTTCCTAATTAAAATTGCTGAGGAATTTTACAAAGACAGAATATAAGTTCTGACATTAGAATTTTGCTAATTTAGGACACCTATGGTAACCATCCGACTCTTGAAATAAGTGCTCTGGGGACGGGGAGCTCTTATCACCTATTTAAGGTCATGACCCAATTTTAAATCCAATTAATCCAGATATACCTGTGGATGCAGGATGTTGCAGCACCATGTAATGGCTGCCAGTACCATCTGCTTCACCTGTAGGGTCTACAGGTGAATTTATCATTCACAAATACTGATTTGACCCTGCTAAGTTATTAGAACTGAGATGGTAACAGTGCTGTGTGCTATATGTCAAGGACTGTAGCTTACCAGGGATTGGGACTCCAGGGAAATGAAGCTAGACAGAAAACCTGGGAATGGGAAAGCAGAGCAGAGGAGATGGGACATGTGGACTATATCCTCAGATGGAAAAGTGTTGTTCAATTAAAGCCATTGGTCTGTGGTGACTTATCCCAGTTGGGTGGTGTGTCTCTGCCTTTACAATGTGCACTTTGTGCTTACATGGCATCTTCTCAGTCCCCTTTACAAACATGCATTTAGCCGCACAACACCTTATTCCACAAATGAAACAGAGGCACACAGTGTGTTTTGCCCAATGCTGCACAGCAGGTCTCTGCAGATCTGGGTCCAGGTCTCCAGACTGTCAGTGTTTTTCCTTGCTGCAAAACGATCCATTTTCTTTTCTTCTCCAAGGGCCTGTTTTTCATTTGAGTTTTCTCTTAAAATGTTTCTGCTTCCCCTTTTCAGACTGAAAACCCAGCTCTGACAAACATCATCACCCTGGATAGCTTATGTGGCCAGAAAGAAGGCTGCTGGGTGTCATGGTACACTAAAGAAAAAACAATTGGCTGATATTGAGTGGGGGTCTTCAGTGGAGAAGACTGACTTTTATTAGTAGATGTTTTGGATGGGGAATCCAGGAAAAAGATGACAAAGCTGAGATGGAAATACAAAGCGCCCGAGCGAGGGACTAACAATCGAGGGATGGGGGAGAGGAGGAGAACGCGACTAGGTTACAT
>NW_017728947.1:48844368-48880256 GCF_001723895.1 Crocodylus porosus | reverse complement strand
ATGGTGTCGGACACCATGAGGCAGCGCATCAGCTTGGCGTAGCGGCGGGAAATGCGGCAGGCACCGAGGACACTCTCGTTGCTGGGGTCCCAGGCTCCGAGCGTCCCCACAATGAGCGCGTCCACCATCACGTCATAGCCGCGGCTCCTCAGGGTGTCGGCCAGCGGGGCGTACTTCTCCCGCTTGCGAGCCCAGGCGTCGGTGAAGGCTTGGCGCCGGTTCTTGAAGGGGATGGTGATGTCCACGATCATGATCTTCTTGGCCTCATGGTCCGTGACAACAATGTCGGGGCGCAGCTGGCTCTCGCAGCCCGGGACGGTGCGGTTCAAGGAGATCTCCCCCGCCCTGGCCGGGATGGCTCGCACCAGGCGGTCCTGGACAGCATTGTGGCGCAGCTGCCAGGCTTTGGTATGCGGCTTGCAGCCGCACAGCACGTGGGGGAGGGTCTCCACCACGTAGCCGCACTGTCGGCACATCTTGTTCTGGTGGCCGAAGCGCATGGCCCCGTTCAGAAGCAGACAGTTGAGGCGGGCGCAGTGGAGGAAGCACCAGTCCGCAAAGCGCGTGAAGCTCCCACTGGGCATGAAGTGGTTGCTAGCGTCCCACTTCGAGGTGACGTCGAAGACCTTGCCCTGGTCAGGTTTGGCCCTCAGGTCGCCGGCATACTTATTGTGGACGGCGTCCTTCAGGAACCTCTCCAGGAAGGTCCTCGTGCAGGGCGTCACGGTGATGAGGTCAGCGTGCGGGGCTGGGCACAGGCAGACTCCCAGCTCCTGGTGCTCCTTAGTTCAGGTCCAGGTGCAGCCGATGCGGCTCCCGAGGCGGCGCGTGGCGTTGCGGGCTCGGCTCCACAGCGAGGCAAAGTCCCCGCCGTCCTGGCTGAACTCGCCCTCCAGCGAGCCGCTGAGGAAGGTGGCCAAGTCTTGTCCGGTTGGCTGCCGCCCGATCCTTTTGCGGGTGGTCTCCTCCAGGGCGCTGGCAGTGATGGTACTTACCGTGGTGTCTGGGCAGGTGAGGAGGCGGAAGGCGTGGGTGACCACCGCGATGTCGCAGAGGTCTCCCATGCAGGGCACATTGGCACCTCCCTGCCGGTAGGGGATGTGTAGGACCTCGTTGCTGGCTCGCAGGGGCAGGTGCAGCCACTTCTTGAGCAGCCGCCGGATCTCAGTGTCCGCCTTCTTGAGGGGGGTCTTGGGGACTGCCGAGCCCCTCAGGATGAACGCAACGCGGGGGATGAGGAAGGTGTTCACTGCGTCTGTCTTCTGCCAGGAGGCCAGCAGGGATGAGTGCAGCTTGTGGGCGTCCTGCACGATCCCTGCGATGGTCTCCTCCGGCGTCTGCCTGGCCCGGATGGCTGGTGGGCGTCCCCAGGTGGCAGTAGGCCTTGCCGTCCCACAGGTGCCTTATTGCCTGGCCCTGGACCGTGAGGGTGGAGTCCAGGACGCAGCTCTTCTGCCTGCCGTCGATGTGCAGGGAGGCGCACTTGGCAACATTAAAGTGCAGGCCCATCCATCTGGCCGCCTCAGACGTCACGTCCAGCATCTGCTGCAGCTGGGCGGTGTCGGGGGCCAGGAGGACCAGGTCGTCGGCATAGGCCAGGACGCTCAGCTTCTGTCCGTACAGGTCGAGCCCCCCGGGGCCGCCCGCCACGGCTCGAAGGAGCAGTTCCATGGCCAGATGGAAGATGATGGGGCTGAGGGGGCAGCCCTGCCTCACCCCCGACTGGATGGGGATCTCTGCGGTCTCTCCGTCGGTGGTGCAGACGGTCATGGTGCATCCGAGGTAGAGCTCTCGCACCGAGTTGATGACGCTGTCCGGTAAGCCCAGCTCACGGAGGGTGTTGAAGATGTGGCGGTGGGGCATGGAGCCGAAGCCGTTGGAGGTGTCCAGCCATGCCACCGTGCACTGCTTCCTGGTCCTCCAGGCGTTGTCCAGGGCCATCTGGAGGGTGAAATTGTGTTCGTAGCAGTCCTCCGTTGGCATGAAGCCCTTCTGGCTACGGCTGACGGCCCTGCCGGTCACTGCCCAGTTGGTGATGCGGGCCGCCAGGCAGCTGGTGTACAGTTTGGCCACCGTGGAGCACAGTGTGATGGGTCTCCAGGTCGGTCGGGTCCCCCTTCTTGTGGATGAGAACTGTCATGGCCCTCTTCCAGGCGGCGGGTGTCTGGCGGAACTCTCTTCACCTGTTAAAGAGAACAGAAAGAATGAGGCAGCCTGGGTCACGTTTTTTGAGGAGACCATACCTGATGCCGTCCTTGCCGGGGGCAGTATCTCTGGTCCTCTTCAGACGGGCTACCACTTCCTGTGGCGTGAAGGCCTCCTTGAACCCCTCCGCTGGGGGGACGGGGGTCAGCACTTCGATGGTCGCGGGTCGTGGGGTGGCCGCCTCTGCCGGGGGGTTGAAGACCCTGCTAAAATAGCGGAACAGGGTCTCCCGGGGGACCTGGCAGAAGGCAGAGGGCCCCTCCAGGATCTCTCTCACTGCCTTGGGGCGGTTGGCTCGGTATAACTTCTGGATCCGGGAGGCCACCGTCGGGTCGTAGTGCTGGCACCTGGGTCACCGCTGCGGCTGCGGACTGTTGTCTCGTCGCGTTGTTGGTCTGC
Organism: Crocodylus porosus; assembly: GCF_001723895.1. NCBI lineage: Eukaryota > Metazoa > Chordata > Crocodylia > Crocodylidae > Crocodylus > Crocodylus porosus. The sequence continues at coordinate 48,877,652 of NW_017728947.1, read as the reverse complement.
TGTCGGCGCCTCTCCGGGGCTGGCCCGGGCGGGCAGCCGCCGCTAGCTCCTCCATGAGCCAAGTCACCGAGGCCTCAAAGGTGGTGGCCCAAGAGAGCTCCTCCAGCCAGAGGGCCTGCCACGGGGTGGGCATCCTCTGCTGTGGGGAGGGCTCTGCACCTGGGAATTCTGAGACACCCAGGAGCTGGAGGGTTCCCGGTGGCTCGGCCTCCCCAGGCAGCTCCGGGGTCCTCAGCGGGTCGGGCAGCCCCGGGTGTCCGGGGGGTGGGTGTCCGGTCAGGGTGTCATGTCCAGTTGGGGAGCTCTGGGAGTTGACCTGCTTGGTGGCGTCACTGGGGCAGGTCCTTCCGTCGGACGGTCCCCGGAGGTCTGGTCTGGTGGGGTTGTCAGCGGGGCAGCTGGCCTGGCAGGTCTTCGCGCTGCGGTGCGGTTCGAGGCAGCGGATCTCACCAGCGTGCCGGGCCTGCTGTCAGCTCCAGGGCCCTGGCAGACCTTGTAGTGGTTCTTGAGGAGCTTCAGGGTCTTGTACTCGATGCTGCAGCGGGAGCAGTAGAACGCTAGGCGCAGCTGGTGGAAGCACCATAGGTGCTTATTAAGATCGTTGTGCACCCTGTACTGCCTTGGTGGGTGGCAGGTGGGGCACAACAGCTTTGCGGGAAGAGGGAAAGGGAGGAAAGTGAGCTGCTAATTTCATAATGAAACCAGAGCCTTTGGCTGGATTTTGTATCATCAAGCACTGGCTTCTTAGAGTCCCCACCAAGGTGACTGGAAGTCAGTTTTCTGGTGTCCGAATGCTAGAAAGAAAGATTTCTCTTCTGAATGTGGGGTTGTTAGTGGAGGTTGGAGGTGAGCAAGCAAATTCAGATGCAGCCCTGAATCTTGCCTTCCCCACCATAACGTGGGGGATCAGATTGTTGCTACCTTCTAATAAGAAGGTGCAGTTAAGGCCCATTTAAGTACTAAAATTATTAACTAACATGATTTAAATATCAGACTGAAGACCATAAAGGGGCAGATTGGAGTTTGGATTTTATTCATATCTTTTTCCCTCTTGAAACATGGGTTTGGATTTCCCTTAAGGCATGAATGAAGGAGTATGCGTAGAGATCCACATAATCAGAAGAGAACTGCCATGTTCTTTGTTATAACTGCCAAGCCTCTTTAAAGGAGATGACCAGGTCTGGAGCAACAAGGACTATTTCATGTCAAGAATACATGCACAAGGATGCCTGGGGTTTTAGGACTGGTGTAACTGAAGTTGCTCAAAGTCAGGACAGAGATGCATGGACATAGAATTGGAGCAGCAGAGCTGCACCTTGGCCTCTCTCTGTTCCTAATCCCTTTCCCTTCCCATTTGTTGTTGTTCTTTTGTTTGAAACTTTAAAAATCCAGTAGTCAGCCTAATTTTTCTCTCTTCCCTTTTTCCATGAGGCATTGCCTTATGAGAACAGATGATGTGGGCAAAAACCTGCTGCAGCACCCAATTAATCAACTACCACAATCACTTCCAGAGGTGCTGTCTGTCATTTGTGTGGTCTGCCCCTGAGAACAGTGTCTCCCTGAGAACCTGCCCAGCCTTTATTAATGCACAGCCTGGTTAGGATATTTCCCTCCCCCTCCCCCCCCCCTTTTAATTTTTATTGCTACAATAAATCTTGCAAGATCTCTGTAACTGGGGGGGGGGGGAGATTTCCTGTCTAGTGCATTCCACATTTTTATTGACTGTCAGAAATGGCAGTAAATCTGAAGCAGAAGGTAAGTCCAGGGGTGGTGAACAGAGCACAAAGTGCTGTTGCCTGTAGCAGTTGAGGATAGATTTAATTGCTTGCTAGCACCATGAAGGAGGTCTAAATGTTTCATTTGGTTTTTGTAGTGAATTGTGAAGAATGTGAAGGTGAGAGAGTCATGCACATTCAACCTTTTTCAAGGCTTCCCCCACTTCCCAATATGTGCAGTATTTAAGTCTGCCTTTCCCACATAACTCCTGCATATAATCATCACTTGCCAAAACAAGATCCTTCTTCTAGCTTCAGGCAGTGTTTTTAGGTTTTGCATCATGCTCTGTAGATCTGCCAGCAGGGTGTGCTGTAAGAACAGATCCACTTACACTTTTGTGCAGCTAAGGGTGGGATACAAGTTTGTCCCACAATGGGACTGGTGTTGCTTCAGAGATCTACTAGCAGAGGAGGCTCTGGGAAAAGGCTGGCTTGTACCTTTTGTCCAGCTGAGAGGATGGCTTGTGTTGGGTTCTTCAGACTCTGTGTCAGTAGGCCTTCGTTGCTCTGCCAGCAATCTCATTGCCAATCTACAATGAAGTACTCTTAATTACACCAATGAACCTAATGTCTAAGCCTTCCAGGAGGTTTTTCAACTTCTTGTTTCATTTGGGGTCACTTGAAAGAGAGTATAAGGTCCAAACTGTATCTCTAACCCAAAGTCAGATACCAGTTTTGCTTCGTGTTTGTTTTCAGTCCTGAGAGTTTCTTTTTTTTTTCCATTTCAAACTGATGTTTACAACAAAAACACCAGTGGGAAAGTTTATAACATTTTTCAGGAATAGAGGTAGTTAGCTGAGTTATTCCAAAGTTAGAAGATAGGAGAAAGTAGAACCTTGGAGACTAACCCATTCAGAAATGTAAAGACTTTTGCAGACAACAGCCACTTTGTCAGATCTTCATTAGCATGACAGATCCTTTCCTACCTTCTGCCTTTCAGGAGGATATCAAAAAGCTTATCAATTTAGTTGGCAGAGCCCTCAAATGCATGCATCTCTAGGGTGCAACACAGCAGCTACTTCATCGGGCACAGTTCTGCTGTACACCTCTGGAGGACAAGAAGAGGAAGATTGCTGAATTGTAATTAAAATGCAAAGGAAATTGGAGTGCGCAATAGAATTGCCAACACTGGCATAGTCTTTTTGTTGAACTGATAAAGGCTCTGTATCACATTGTATGGTTTTTTTGGCTGCAACACACACTCACATTTAAATGCGCACCCACATTGCACTGTGGTAACAGCACTGTCAAGACTGGGGCAAAGGCTGTTCAAAGCACTGGATATAGTGACAAATGAATCCCAGAAGACTTTTTGAGTGTTGATTTTGACAAGCACTCAGATGCTGAATTCTTCTTGTTTAAAGGTGCTGCGGTAATGCCGTGTAGTTCTAGGGCCCTTCCCATCTTCCTGCATCTCAGCTGAGGCACAGGCCAAACTTATCTCTCTTTAGGGTCTTTCTTAAAAGCATTAAACAGAGGAAAACCTCAGGGCTATTGTAGGTAAAACTGTAAATGTATGTGTTAATAATGGTTCTCAGCTGGCTTCATAAAAGAGTACCATACAGTTTCTTAGTAAACAGATATTTAATGCACACAAAACATTGTAAGCAGGATTTGAAATACTTACAAATTGCTTTTAAATGAAAGCCATTAGCCAGTAAAGCTGCTGGACTTCCTTATACGTGCTGTTACCTATACATTTAAATGCAAGGTTTTGACATAATGCTTACACTTCTAAACTTTAGCATATGCATATGTAAACAAATTTTCCCTCAGATCTTCTTTCGGAGATGATTTCTCTTTCTCCACAGTGAGGTTATAATAAGTGGAGCATGTCACCTGTCTTCTTCTAAGCTGAAGAAGAATGGCTGCATCTCTCACTCTCTTTTTTTCTTTTCCCCAACTACTTCAGAGGCCTGTAAACAAGCATAAGTCTGGGGATCTTCACAGCCAGAAGTATTCCAGCTTTTAAGGTTAAGATTTGAGTGTTCTCTGCAGTTGCTGGTAAGACAATAAATCTGTAGCCTGCATCCAAAGTAGTACTAGGTTCCAACATATTGAACATCCATTCCTATGGATTTCAGTAAGGCTCTTTATAGGATGTTGTCTCTTTCCCCATAAGTTCAGGTAAGTCAGGAGATGGTTTACAAACCTTTTATCTCATTGAGCTCTGCCCATTTTCTGTTTAACAGAGACAGACTTCCATTTAAATTAGCTAGTAACTACTGGTAAATGCAAGTCTCCTAGACTGCAGCCTCAGGATAATGAATGCTCCCACTTAGCATATACTCTATACCTAGAGAATATGCTAACGCTAAAAGGACACACTGAAAACCTACGCAAGAAGACTGATGCTGACATCAAGAGTTGGGAGGAGCTGGCTACCAGCTGACCCCAGTGGCACTGCAACCTCAACCAAGTGGCAGCCCTTTTCAAGAGCAAGATGCTTTACCTCAAAGCATGGAAGAGAGAGCAGAGGAAGAAAAAGAAGAAGACTCCCAGCCTGCAGCTTACTTTCCCCTATGGAAAGACCTGCAACTTCTGCAGAAAGATCTGTGGCTCAAGGATTGGACTCCTAAGTCACCTCAAGACCCTTCAGTGAGCCATGGTAGGTATCATCCTTGAATTATGAAAAAATATGCTGCAGTGAACCAAATGGAGGGCTTCCCTAGGAGCTGATACTGGAAGAGCACTCTGCTGTACTTATAGTGGTAACTCATCCTAGATTTCATAGCAGACACGTTCTGCTGTTTAGCAGCCAAATGGGTCCTGCATCAAGTAACCAATGGCCATGGCTATATGACTGCAGATATTTGGTTCCCCCAGGGCAACCTTGTGCCTCTGCTAGTTGTCCCCAGGGCATGCCTGTGCCATGTGCCTTTTGGCACATGGCAGGTTACCCTGGGCAGGATAGGGGAGGTTGGGGCCAGCACTGGGGCTGTGGGGGTGGGGTGGGGGCCGCTCCTGGGTTTTGAGTGGCACATGCTGCCCCTGTGCGCGCTGCTCTGCTTCTTTTTTTTTTTAATGTGGGTTTTTTTGACCCCTGGATATCCAGAGGTCAGCCCCCCCACCCCCCGAGTTGCTCCCTTACCACACATTCAGGTGTTCTCCATGCTGCATGAGGTGCTGCAGATGTGATTGTGGTGTCACGTATCGCATGGCTGTGCTTCTCTGGACACAGCCAATATGTCCCTGCAGCTATTTTTATTCCTGTATTTATAATATTTTCCTCCAAGCTCTGTTCGTGAGACCTGCAGGCCCTCTTGCTCAAAATGAAAACATACATTTTCAGAAACAGTAAATCCAACTGAATAACTGCTACACCTTCATTTCTGAATGTTTCTGTGCCCAATTAGTTGAGCTGTACTCTGAATCTCATCAGAGATCTACAGTACTCGTAAACAGATCTCTGGGACTTCTCTGTCCTCCCAACCCTCTCGCCTAACATGTCAGATGGACTTGTCAGGTTCTCTTGTAAGATCTCAGATGCTGCTTATTACTAACTGAATTAGAAGCATCTCCTTCTCTTCACGTTATATTTCAGTCCTCTGTGTTCCTGGCCAGTACTTGGCAAGAGAACTGAAAAGAAAGGAGAGGTTTTTTTAAATATCAGATCCTTAAAAAGGTTCAAAACCAGGTGAAGCTATAGAGGTAAGAAGTGACCTTGTGCATTTTGAGTGTGTGTAAACATCTGTAATTCATAGAAGTTATCACTTGAGCACTAGAGCTGCATTTCTTGACTGTGAGGATTGTCAGTCCTCTCTAACATATGTGCACAAATGGTTTTGGCATTTAGAATTGGGCTTGTAAAACAAAGGCTTGTCTCCTTTCCTCCATAACCAACTCATTTGCTGTGATTACACTGCCAATGGCTGACTTGAGGATATAAGGATAATGCAATACATCTCAACCTAAACTGAGTCAGAACATATTAAAAGTATGTGTATCCTTAGGGGGAGTCCTTACTTCTTTCTACTGAGTCATAGATTGTAAGGTCAGAAGGGACCACAAGGTTATATTTGCTGATCGTCTTAGGCCATCAAATTTCTCCCAGCTTACCAAATGTCTTATGTTTGCCTGGAGTGTATATTCCAGAAAAGCTTCTAGTCTTGATGTAAAGACTTCAAGACTTACGGTTGTTAATTTAAATTATTATTCACCCTTACTTTTGAATGTTGTTCCTAAGTTATAATTTAAGTTTGTTAAGTTTTAATAACCGTCTCTGGTTCTTGTTACATCTCTCTCTGCTAGTTTAAGTAGATCTCTAGTAGATATTTTTTTGCCCTGTTTAGTTTCATAGATGTTAGGGGCTGGAAGGGAACTTAGATATGCACGGTGATTATTCCCATTTCTTAAATATTTGCATTCATAACCAAGCCCCCCAATCAGTTGTGGTCCCTGTGTCTTAAAAGTAGGCAAACACATAGTCACCCTTGTTTTCTTGGGAGAAGTTGTAGTCTAAGGCCCTGATCCGTCAAACGTAAGTGGAGTGGGGATACTGTACCCTGTCATTTGCATCCTCTGTTACTGTAGTGTAAACAGTGGTATCCGTTAGGGCTGTGCAAGGCTTCAGACCATGCTTAAGATCTGGAGAAGCTTCAGACGCTTCAGCGTCCAAAGCAGCATGTCCAGATCAAAGTACTTTAGGTTTTCCGAAGTGATTCGGAGCTTCTGAATCGCTTTGGGGGTCCGGCCAGAGGGTATAATGGGGAATCAGTGAAATATGTATAACTTCGTTGTTTTTTGTTTGATTTGGATGGAACTTGCAGGGGTGGTAGCCTCTGCTGAGAGCATGAAGCCTGCCAAGTTTTTCAAGAAGATTGCAGGGGTTGGGGGTAATTAATTGGTAACTGGTAACACAGTAGCTTAGCAGTCAGGCCTTCAGTAATCTTCCCCCCATCCCGTCCTGTCCCCGCCCCCCCGCCCACTACCCCAAGATAGACACAGTTGCACGAGCACTCATGTCACAAGTTTTGCTTGTCTGCAGCTTGAGGTGCAGTTTCCCACAAACTCCTGCACTTACCTCCTTGAAACTTGGCAGGCTTTGTGGCCTCATCAGGGGCCACCACCCCTGCAGTTTTCAGCCCGCTGCACCTTAACACACACAGGGTTATCTGTGTCATGAATTTTGCCTGTCAGCAGCTTGAGGTGCAGTTCTCCCCAAACCCCTGCACTGATCTTCTTGAAACTTCGAGGGCTTTGTGGCCTCCCTGCAGTTTTCACCCCCCTGTGGTGTAACATACACATGAGATGAGTTTTGCTTTCAGAAATTTGGGGTACAGTTCCCCCCAAACCCCTGCACCGATCTTCATGAAGCCTGCCAGGTTTCAATCTCTCAGCAGAGGCTACCACCCCTGCAAGTTTCATTCAAAACAGACAAAAAACAACAAAATTATTGATATTTCATTGATTCCCCATTATACCCTACGGCCGGATCTCCAAGGCGGCTCCAAAGCTTTGGCGTCGCTTCGGCTGGATTGAAACGGGAAACCGATCTGGAGCTCTAGATCAGATCCCTGGCATCCGAAGCAGCCGGATCTGAAGCTGAATTGAATAGCTGCCTACTCTCACAGGCCTAGTATCTACTATCTGGCAAAGGTAGTTCCACCACAACCAGAACAGCTTTCACAGCTGAGTGAGGTTGAGGCCCATACCTACCCTGTGTTTGTTCCAGTCACCCCCCACCTCTGCACCATTGTTATTCATCCCTGACCTCTAAGATTCTGGCTGGACCCCTACATTTCCTGCAGATGCCTCTCTCAACATCAGGGTGCTTTGGCTTTTCAATGAAGGCATGGGCAGATCCAAGATTGTGGCCTTTTTAGTGGTGTGGTAGTTTGCAGTGAGCAGTCTCACCTCACTGACATGTCAGTGCAGCTTCTGCCAGACTTCTCATGTGCCATGAACTGTCTCATATCACACAGCCAAGGTGGACAGCAGCTGCATTGCCCTACCCACCCTGGATCTCTCCACAAGTGCAGGTGCATTAGCCAAAGAAATGCTCATCTCTCCCCCTACCTCTGAGTGTGTGTCTGCTTTACCATTTTAATTGTATGCTCACTAATGAAGATTTTATGCACCAGTCTGTTCTGGACATCCTGCTACATGCTCCTACTAGATGCTGCCCTGACCACTACTCTGACACACTTCTTGTCTCCTCCTCTTGTTGCATCTGTCCTCTCAGGGCTTTTGTCTTTTCTGTCAATCAGCCTGTCTGCTGCATCTGTTTCACCCCTGTTTTACAATCCACTGGAAGCAGGTAGCTTAATTTTTGCCTCCAGGTCTAATGTGCCTCTGGAATGACCTTGTATAGGACATGGGGTCTCTGAGCAGTTTTGAAAACTCCCAGTCTCCCAGCAGTTTTGAAAAATCCCATATCCTGAATGCCCCCACCATACGCTCCTAGACAACCATGTTCAGTCAGAGTGCCTGAGGCACAAAGATATGACTGAATTCCCAGTCTGAAAACTGAGAGCCCCAAACTGTACTGAATCCCTGTGAGAGTGAGCAAGTTTTGAAAAGGTTGTCCAAAGTTGCAAAGAAACCATGGATTTTCTTTTTTCTACTGAAATCACTCAAGCCACGGGGCATGGCATATTTGTCTGATGTCTGTGTGCAGCCCCCTCCCCCTGAAGCCAGGTTCTGGTTTTGCAATGCATTAAGATACACTCAGTTCAAAGGACAGGGAAATAGGCTATGGAAATGTAAAGAGAGAAAGTGTGCACATGGAGTTAGGTAAGAGGTCAGAGGAGAATAGGTTCTTACTTCCAGACTACAAGAATGAGAATAATCTTTAGATACACATCCATGGTCCAGAGCCATCCTGTGGGAGTATAATTATGATAATAGATAAGAGGGGATGCACAAGCGACTGGTGGGGGGCATGTGCCCCCCCCTGAGATTGGCCCCTGACTTGGAACTCCTTAGGACAGGGCAGCTTTTTTGTCATGTGGGCCGGCCGGGGGGGGCCCACTAAGCTGTGGCACAGAAGTATAGGAGTGGATATGGAGCTTCTGGCCTGCCCCTGGGCCTGCCCACAAATTGTGCCTCCCTGGGGATGTATGGCAGGTGGTGGAATCAGGACAGTAAACCACTGCCAGGATTCCACCTGGGGGGGGGGAAGGCAGGCTATGCTTATGCCTCTTTATTTGGAAAATGCTTCTTCACTGAACAAGGTTTTGCTCACTTTTGCTGTGAACCTTGATATGAATTAGACTGGGGTAGGCAACTCCCGGCACAGTTGCCAGAGTGGCACAGAAAGGCATTTTGCTTGGCATGCATGCCTCAGGGTGGATGGCAGGGAAGGGGGTTGAGGTTGTGCTGCCACAACAAGGATTGGGCCGCTCGCAGTTCCTGCACCATCCACCTCTGGCATGTCAGCAAGTCAGGGTTGCAGGTGTTTTTGGGACTGCCCAGAAATGTTGCTGACCCCTGAATCAGACATTAGCTTCAGCCTATCTCTGTGAATAAGGAAAACATCTGCAGTTATGTTAGTTGGGATTAAAGGAATCTTCCAGTTGTGAACTATGAGCTGATCACCAGCTGGGATCAGGAAGTTGTCTACACTGTCTTGGGACCTGTTACACGGGTACATTGGGACAGGTTTACACCTTCTTTTGAACCATGAGGGAATTAGCCACTGGCTGTGAAAGTGACTACCAAATTGTTGTTGGTCCATGCTATTGATGTCAACTTGCCATTTTGTAGAGCATAAAATTGTAATTTGTTCGTTCTCTTGGCAATGTAGTCCTTCCTGGTAGCAAGAGTTGCTGGTCTAAAAGTTGACTGAATGATTAAAATGTGTTCTACCCAGCCTTGTTGCAGTCCTTCAGATGAGAATTCTAAGAGTTGGACCTGACTACTGAATTTGATCTGAAGCCCCTCGCAATGGTTATGTGACTGTATTATTTTGATGTTCCATATTGAAAATTGTTTTTTGGATGGGTTTTTGATCTGGTCTTATCACTTACTCATCTATTCCAGGATCTTGTCACCAAGTCACTTGTATCAGCCACTTCTGAAGAAGATGCAAGAAACTTTACAGTGGACACCATATTTACTGGAATATAAGATGACCCTGAATATAAGAGTACCCCTCAATAATTAGATTCCATATATGGAAAATCATAAATTTGTTATAATTTTCCAGGTACATAATCTAAATATTGGAAGGTTGTCTTGGATCTCCCTCCCTCTCCTCCCCTGCTACAGTAGGGAAAGTAATAGCTTGGGGGGGCGGTGTTCAGGTGGTCCCCTTGCCCTCTGCCCCACTCACTTTTTCCCCATGCAGCCTTCCTGCTCTTCCTGCTTCTTCCCCTCCCCCCTCCAATCCTTACTGTCCGATGCTGCTTGAACTGCTTGCCCAGGAGCACAACATGTGGAAGCTACTGTATGGCCAGGCAAGGGCTGAGTGTTGGCACTGCTGATTGGCCAGGCAGGCAGTGCAGCAGTGTCAGTGCTGCTGATTGGCTGGGCAGGAGTTTCCACGTTCTCCATGCCCAGGAGAAACAAGCTGTACCCATCAGTAAGGGGAAGGAATGGAAGGGGGCAGGAATAGGGGCTTTTTCACCCCCCCCCCATGCTGATTGGGGTGGAACTTCATCTTATAGTTGAGTAAATACGGTAGGTATGGGATTTCCACCCCTACTCCAAGCTCCTAAATCCTTCAGTGTAGCAAAAGGTTTTATGTCCTTCCCAAAACCTTCCCCCTACCCCCATTAACTACTTTGCCTCTATATATCCTTGTCATTCAAATAAATGTCCACTCCGCCTTTGAATCTTGCTAAATTTTTACCTTCAATGACATGTTAGGGCAATGAGTTCCTTCTAGTCTAATTGTGCATTCTGGGGGCATCAGGACATTTTCTTTCAGTGTTTTGAATATTCTTCCTTTCAGTCTCAGGGTATGTCCCTTTCCTATGTAATGAGACAGAAGTTCCCAATTTATCTTCTCCAAAGCCCACATTACTTTATAATTTATATATAAACCTTACTTGTTATGCCTCTGTGTGCTGGGGAATCGGCAGCTTGCAACAGCAGCTGAATTGCTAGTGGTCTGTCATTGTTAAAAGTTGCCAACCCTTGGCCTATTATCCCATGGTCTTTCCCTCAGAACTGTCAGCAAAGGGGCATTTAGCATCAACTGGAGTGTTATTTTTGTGATGTTGCCCTTATTCATTACAAACTCAGCTAGCTGCCAGACAGTAGTCTCTGCCACGTTAGTGCTGAATAGGAACAAGCAACTTACAGATGAAAGTTCCATTATTATACTAGCCAGCTTCAGATGTATACAGTCCCTAAAAATATCCCTGAATTTGCTTAGCCTGTCCCCGGTTCTGTTTGCTGTGTTTGATGGCTTCACAAAATTCTGTCTTGTTCCAGGTCACATGTAACGGGTGGCAGAGCTCAGTAGTACTTAGCCCCCTCAGTTCTGTGTGCTAGCTTGTAGATACTTTCTCACCTCCCAAAAGTGAATGGATTAATTTATAAAAAAAAAAAAAAAAGAAAGAAAAAAAAAATTTAACATGCAACATGGTACGTCAGTCACAGGCATTGGGGAGAATTTGATGGAACGGGGATTTCAATCCCTAGCGGAAAGCGCACACAACTATATGGAGCTGTTTTAGACTTAGTCTCCAAGGTAGCTTGAAATTCAATCTTTCATTCCACTCCTGCTTCTCCACTGGCCCAGCGTGTTCTCTCCCCCTCCCCACAGACACATTGCTATTTGTGTAGTGTGCTTTTTCATACTGCGACTTCTAGTGTGCCTAGTCTCTCCAATGGATGCTGATGTGACGTACAGAGCTGAGCTGTCAGGGCTCTGGGGTGTTTTTTTCCTCCTGCCTGTGATGAGTGGTGACACTCCAACTTTCCCTGCTCCACAGGCTGCTGCCTAATGCTTTTGTTAACATTTCATTGTGAATGCAGTTGGAGGCCAGGGAAGAGAAGCCAGTGCCTTGCAGCATCCCTGGAGGAAGGGGAAAGGTTGGGAAAGATGACTATTTTATGGTTTGAACACAGAAGCAGAGGTAATTTTTTTTTTTTTTTTTCCCCAGAGTATTGCTTCCCTGAGGCCCCTTAGAAGGATTTTCCTGTCTTGTTCTAGATCCTCCCAATGGCCATTTCCCCCCAGTTCCCTTACCCTATTCTTTCCAGCTGGCAAGAAGACATCAGAGAAGAGGGCAGACCCCTTGGGCCAGACTTTGATCGCGTGCTAATGCAAATCAGGAATTGCAGCACTGAAGTCAGTGGAGCTGCTTGGCATAAAGGGAGAGGGTTTGTTTCCCCCCAACTAATTTCTGTGAAATAGTCACATTGGACACTGAGGGAGCCAAACTGTGTGTGTGTTTAAATCTTGTTTAACAGCAATCACACTGAATGAAATGTTCACCTGTGCCCCACACCAGGGCCAGCTGGTACATTGGGCAATTGGAAGGAGAAAACTGGGACACTGGCCAATGTGTGTAGCAGCAGGCTGGCTAGGAAAGCTCAGAGCAGATTGTTACCTAGATCTGGCTACAAAATCGGCAGACTGAGAAGGGAGATTCAAAGCTGCAGGCCATAGAGTTATAGGCCAAACATCCTTTGTATCTACCTGACAGTGCAGCCTTTATTTGGTAGGATGCTTAGTATAATTGCAAGTCATTTACATAGACACTTATCCCAATGGTGTAAATGGATCCCCTAGGTTTACCCTGGTAAGATTTTTTAGCAAACACTCTGCCCAGGTTTTATCTCCTTTCATTTGTTATCAATGTCTTCTCTCACACCTTACGTTTCCCTGCTGAACCCAGTTTCAGTGCCAAGAAATGAGCCTTGCCTACTCAGTCCCACTCCCGGCACTTAGTATAGGCATGACCAAAGGGCACTGGTGCTGCAGACCTACCCAAGTTTCAAGGAGATGAGGTAATGAATATATTATATGTCTGCTATGGTGAGGAGATGAGAAGAGTTTCATTAGTATTTTTGGGGAGGTTGCTGGTAAATTGTGCATTTGTGTTTCACCTACAGAAACCAGAGCTCCAGTGCAGGTTGTGGGGGTCTCCACCTAGCCTTCAAAGGCTATTATAAATCCAGATTGTATAAACCGCCATTTGCAGTCAGTGCAAACTGGCAAAGAGCGGGTGCTGCAGCCCAGGAAGGAAAAGCTGCCTAAGGGCCAGGAGACGAGAGAAGCGATTGCAGCAGATCAGAGTGAGTGGCTGTCAAGAGAGAAGTGTTCTGGCAGAGCTGCAAGGGGCTTCTCACACGGTTCTGCTGCAGCCATTCAGAACAGTTGTCCTTGCTGCATCAGTGGTCAGTTTCTGCTTATAGAGCTGCATGTCTCTGCTTCCCAATTCCCTCCCGTGCAGCTGCAGCAGCTTCATGACGGGTGCCTGGAACATAAAGATCTGATAAGCTACAGTTTCCTTGTGGCTGTGCAGATCCCTAGGCCCCATCCATTCCCCTCCCACCCACCTAGGCCTCCTCTCCTCCCACTCTATGCTACAGCCAAGTGGAAAATACCAGTCAGCTAAAAATTTTATTACTGCTGCTATTTCTGTACTGCTAAACAGAATCCCCCATGACCCAGCCTTCCCCACCCCTACCCCCAGGCTTTTCTGTAGGTCTTACCTACTTAGGCTTGGAAGCCTGGGAGACATGGATACTTGGTTAAGAGCAGAAGGTCAGCATACATTAGTGCATTGATCTACCAGTACCCCCCCCACTGTCTCCAGTTTGATTCCATCACTTTGTTTCTGACTGAAACCTAATTACTGCAGAACTAAAAACACCATGTGCCTACTGAAAGCAGTAACTGTGTGCTAGACCCCCTGAAAGAGCAGGGGGGATGTCTCTGGCTAGGGACAGAAGTTACACACACACACACACACACACACACGAATCATTGGAAACTGGGTCAAATTTGTAATGTAACACAATAGTTGTTCCATGCACAAACCACTCTCAAAATAAACAAAACCAATATAAGATAAACCTGGATGGGTATAGTATCAGACTTAACTGATTTAAGTTAAATTGGTTTATTGAACTTCTGTCTCGGATCCCCTCCAGATTAAAGTTATTCATCATCCTCCAGCATCCCAAAATGCTTTGTACTTCCCCTGCAAACCCCAACTCACAGGTGGGTGGGCTAGCTTTGGCCCAAGCTGTGTGCTCTAGCTGAGCAGGGAGGCATACTGTAGCTCCCTCTGGCTTCTGACCTGGGCGACTGCAGGCATGTGGCTTCATTTCTGGAATTGGAAGTGAATGTCTGTTCACTTGCTTATTGGTTCTATCTATGCGGCTTAGACTAACCTGTAAAGACTGAATTGATTCAGCCTTGGGCTTTTTGACTGTCTTTACTTAGCCTGTACGTGTAGCTATGCAGGAGGAAGCAAAGGGGAGCTTCCAGTCAGGGTACAGGAGTGGGTAGAAGGATCATCTATGACACGTGGAAGAACCGAGCAGATTCTTGCCACGCCCATTTTTCTGGATAACACGTTATATTGTTCTTATCCTGAATGGTCTGAGCATCAGCTGCTCTCCTAATATTCAATGTTTGGGAACCAGGAAGTAGAAAGGAGAATGTGCCAGGAGCTCATTCTAATAAAGATGGGGGTACAGAAAGATGGAGAGAAGAATTTGTATTAAGAGTTGTGTATGTTACCAAATAAACTAGGGTTGGATACAAACCACCTCAGTACATGGATATTACCCTTTCATGAGGGTCAAAAAGCCAAGCCTAGCAGGATAGCTAATGGCACACTGGGAAGTAATGTGGCCAGCATCACATTCAGCTGCCTGTCACTCCCCAGCCTAAATGACCAGGTAGCATTTACATCTTGATTGATCAGGCCAAGGCTCAAACTCCTATCTCTGGATCTGGCATGGGGGGCTGGGGCAACTTGCCTTTGAGTACTTTCCTTCCCTGTATCCTTCCACAAGTCCTCTCTGGATCTGTCTCTGGGACTGGGCTATATTCATGGAGAGCAGAAGGCTGTAGATTCATTGTCCTTTTACTGACCCTATAGAGAACGACCAGATAATAAATATGTGTAATTGGCACGTTTATATTTACCTGCAACCCACCACCCAGTTGGCTAGGGTTGATACTGCTGGAAGACAGTAAAATGAGTTCTGTTGTGTCACCGGGAATCTCCAGTAACTGATAATACCACTCCAGGGACTGGTAACACCATTCTAGCATAAGGGAAGTGGGAGTGGTTGTGTAGGGAAGATAATGGCTCTAGAATGAGAGTTGAAGAATCCTAGGAGATGCCAAGGCCAACAAAATGACTTAACTTGAATTTTATTACAGAGGGTGGGGACAGCCATAAGAATTAAAATGTTTCAAACGCCATGAAAGTTTCTAGAGGGCCAGCTTTACAAATGTGCGTGCCCTTTGACATAGGCACCAGCTTTTTTTTTGTGCAGGGGGGGCAGGGGGAGCCCTAAAATGATGGACATGTGGAAAGTTTTACAAGTTTCAGGTGACAGCTGTCTTCCCAAAAGAGGCCAGGACCCTTGGGCCCCCACATATTTGGCACCTCTGCCGTTTAAAACATTCCTGAAGTGTCTGAAATGTTCCAAGATAGCACCTCTTTACACAAGGTAATGCTTAGAGTGTTTCACTTTGTGTTACCTCTGTGTGGGGGAGGGAAAGGGGCTTTTCCCTTTCCCAATTCTGTAGTTCCAACATATAATCCAAGGAGATGTACCCAGAGTCCAGAGAAAGGATGGGAGAGGGCACAGACCACAGTGCAGTGCTCAAACTACTCCAGCCACATGAACAGTACTATTGAGGGGACCGCTGCTACTCCTGCTTAGGTAGGCTATGCACCCCTTTCCCCACAGCCCCAATTACTCTCTATATTTAGCTACATTGAGGTTGCCCTGGAGGAGGTGGGACTCCGTCTCCCAAGGAATGATCTGGAAGTGGTGTCTCTGCCAGTACCCTAACCAGCAGAACCAGCCAGAGGTCTCTGCAAGAGGAGTATGAAGGTAAATTTCTTAGAGCAGCAGGTTCCACAGTTTTTAAAAACTGATCGTGGTGAAAGAGGCAATTCATACTGCTGTTGCTTCAGACTTGTGATGACCTTGCTGCATTGGTTCATACGTTCTAGCCAGTCTTTGCAGCTGTGAGAGCTAGACAAAAGGCGTTTCTAAAAATGAAAGCCAATATTCTGAAGTCATTATGATACTCTAGGAAGTAGGGCCCCTGATACGTGCTTCACCTTTAATTCAGCCCTGACCCCAAGTCCTATGACATCAAATCAGTCCAAGTTCCATCATATTACCAATAGTCATTTTTATTTGAACAATACCATGGCAAAGAAACCTTTTGGAGACCTTCAGAGAGATTATACTCATCTCATGGCAAACACTACTGTGGGATAGAATCCCTTATTTTATTTTAAGCTTTTAAGTGAACTTTAAATTAAAGATAATTTAGTGCTAGTGAAAGGACAATCTGAAAGACTGAGAGACTTTTAGATATAACATGTGATGCAGCAGAAGCAGAAAAAGTATTGACTTTCCCATACTTCCTCAGTAATGCCACTCAGCACTGACCTGATTGGACCACTTTTAGGGATAAGAGGAGATTCCTGTGGTCCATTACACCATTCCCTCTTTGAGGATTCTTCCAAGAAGGAGGCTAGTTATTTGATTTCTTGTAGTGCTCTTTCAGGTTAGAGAAGAGATAATAGTCAGTCTAAGGGAAATATTTAATTTACTAGGTGCAGCGTAAGAGCTTTGTGGTTCCCCTTAACTCTCTCATTCCCCAAATGGCTAAATCAGCCTGTCACCTCATAGGCTCCATAAATCCCAGATTTGTATTCATCTGTCACAAATTTGGCTGGGACTACATTATCATGTCCTACACTTTTAGATGCCTAAATAGTAGGTGGCCTGTTCCCCAGTGCTGGCATACATGTTTGGGACTTAGATGCTAACATTGTTTGAGACTTAGATGCTAAAGACATTAGAAAGTCCCTGTGGTCTTGTAAAAGGATGTGTGTATACTTATAGAAAAATTGAAAGTGGTTTGGGAAACCTCCTTTCTACAGGTGATACCTATATTGTCTCTGTCTCTTTCAGTTTACATTCAAATCCAATGCAGTACTCTAGATCTGTCATCAAGTGCAAGGGAGGTATTGGGGATGTCTCTGTTCCCCAGTGCAATTAAGAACACTTTCCAGGAAATGTAGGCTTCCTCAGAAATGACACGTTTCATGTTTTGCAAGGAACCCTCATTACTGTGGTCAAGAAGGGCAGGATATCCATCTGCTGAATGCTACAGACTGTACTTGTACATGAAGCCAAAGAGGCAATATTGGACACCTGGGCTCATTCAGAAGCAAAGAATTTTCCAGTAGAAAAAATGTGAGGATAAAGAATTGCACTTTCATATGGTCTTTCTGGGGTGTTGGCTGGCTTGAATGTTCTTCACTGAGCCACAAAGGGCAATGGGAAGCTTGTTTTCTGAAGCAACATCAGTTCCTGGCACTTGGCAAGTCTTAGGATAGTTTCATTTATGTGTATGTGAGGCACATCACCGTGATGAGAACTATAAAGGACATAGATACTTGGGAAAAGTAGCTTAATTAGCTTTCACCTGAAAGATTTTTCCAAGTTCTAAATAAATGCCAGGCCTCCCATAGTTGCAATTACATTCAAAATGTTACTGGGCTGATAAAATAAGCCAAAAGTTTGAGCTGTCGTAAGCCCATTGCAGATTACCTGCTCCCTTTGAAACCAGTGGAAGCACTGGCATTGACTGTCCTGCCAGCTTGTTTGGACATTGATTCTGGTGCTCTGTTTTCAGAAGTTTCTGGGGATACCTGCCCATCTCAGAAAGCAGCAGCATTTTATTATTTGGCAAAATTTGGAGAGTAGTGGACAACTGTATTACTGAACTGAGGTACTGAAATAACAAGTGCCAGTGACAGTAAGGATTGGCAGAGGTGTAAGGATTCTGATGGTGGAATAGGAGGGAGAAGTGTAGGTCAGGACAGAGGTTCAGTGACCAAACAATGTGCAGAAATGTTGCCAAGAGCCTGCCCAACCTGTTTGCCCGGCTGTGGCCAGTACTATTAAACCGTCAAATCTTCCTGAGTCATGTTGTACAAATTGGATATGGTTTAGAAATACTTTCCCTGAAATATCTATGCCATATAGCTATGTTAGTCAGCAATTAAACCTGATGCACAATTACTGTGAAAAGATTATGTGGTGGGTACTTTAAACAAAGCACAACCTTTTATTATAGCAATCCTCGTAGCAACAGAGCATGTATGGGGCTGTGCTTCGCAAGGATTCACATTTCTGGATCTTTGCTTTGATACTCTGTCTCATGTCAAAGAAAACATCTTTTGACCCATTCCCCGAACAATGTGGCGGTTTCATTCCAAAAGCATAATCTTTGCAGACAGAAGGTGGTTTTCTTCTATTTTTCCCAAAGCTGTTTCTCTTAGTGTCCTACATTTTTCAGGATGATGAAGAAAGCAGTGGCTAGCATCTCCAGTTTAACTTTCCCATCATAGCTGTCAACCTTCCTCATTGTACCCACTTAGCCCACATTATTTGTGTCTTTCTATACCTCTTTCTTGTTCAGCTGGGGTTGCCATGCTTGCCTTTGTGTTGATTTTAAAGACCATACCATCTCTTTGCATTCTAAATATTTAGCATGTTCCTTTCTCTTTCAGCTCTGATGACTTTGCAGGTTTGCTGATGGTGTTGGGGACTGAATAGTACCCTTCAGGGTATTTCCTTAGCTGCATTGATATGTCAGGATATAATTCCTTTGTATTTCCTCCTTAGCTATTTACGGGGCTGAAAACAAAAGGGCCTAAGTTATAATCCCTTCCTGCACTGTGGGAGGGAAAAGGACTCCCAATCAGTTCTTTTCTTCTGTGTTAGGGCCTCCCTGTCTTCCTCATTGTTTCCCTTGCAGTTTTAATTTAGCAAATACTTCTTTGTCAGCTTGCCATGGAAGGTAGTGCTGTAAGAAAAAGGTGGTACACTTGGATTCTAGGACCAAATTCTGCTGTCTGTTACAGGAGTGCATATGTACAATTTTGCCTGAACTGTGTATTTACAGAGTGCTGGGAGAGGGCCGTCCTGGGAAGTTAGATGCTTCGGGTCATTCCAGCTAAAGGAAACAAAGGCTAAAAGAAAAGCAGAAGATGGTTGCAGGGGTTTCTTTTTCTTACCTTTCCAAAACCAGCCAGACTCAGCCCTTGGCTTTTTAGTTTGAAGTCCTTAAAGACACTTTGACAATTACCCTTCCTTGCAACTCAGCTCTTTAGCCCTTTTTTCAGGAAATGACTGCTGATGACCCTGTTTTGCTTAGGCCTGGGTGAATCATACATGTGCTTATGTCAAACTGCAAGAAAAAAAGAAGAAATTGCTCTCTTCCACTAATGAGTCTTTACAACCATTTGCCTCGTGCCTAGAAACAAAAGTGCATGAGACCGGAAAAGCCCTCTCGGGCTGTTGAGTACAGTTGCCTGCATTTGCAGGCAGCTGTTTATCTGAGCAGTCCTACTCTAACCCCTCATACATAACAGCTACAAAACACTTTATGGTAATGAATTAGGAAAAAAAAAACCTTACTTCATGTCACTGGTAGAAAAAAACAGGTGAGACAGGGTGCCAGGTTAATGGTCTGCCAGGGTAATGATGGAGTCTTTAACTATTCAGGGTAACATCTACTTAGAGAAATTCTAGGTAGGCCATCATGCCTTCTGTTAGGCTACAGACAGACATTAGGCATAAACTGGATTAAGTGATCTGAAACTGGTTTAGACCTGTAACAGAACAGATGTTCAGTGCACATAAACCAGTTTGAAAATAGCTGAAACTGGTTTCAGATACTACATTCAACCAAGTTTATCAGAATTAACTGATTTGGCTCAAACCAATTTATGCAATCTCTGTCCCAGCCCCCTTGCTGGTTTAAGGTAAACCAGAGTCCTCCAGCATGCCAGCATGCTCTTGGGCTGGGAGGGGCTTCTCTGCACCACAGCAGGGCTGGCCCTTCCCCTCTGTCTCTGCCTGGCTTCTCTGTGCTAAATGGGGATTACTCCTGCCCCCTGCCCTTCTGCTTTATGCAGACACCTTGGCATTAGCTAGCAGACAACATGCTGGCTACAGTCCATGCTATGGGAAAGAAAAAGATAAATGGGCTTTTTGGAGCTAATCAACAGGTACCTTAATGTCCTTCCTTGGAAACACTGTTTGAGAAGAGATGTTTGCTCTCCTCCCTTCCTCTTGCCACTCTCTGCTAAGCAGGAATTCCCCCCTCCCCTATGCCTTTGCTGAGGTGTCTGTGTATTAGCCAGCAGACCACATGCTGGGTCTGTGCTGAATCAGCAGATAGCTGGTAATCTCTCTCTGCTTTCTTAATGGGGCAACAAACACTGAGATAAGGGTGATAAACACTGTTACCGGCTCCCCCCACCCCCTGGCCTCAGAGTTCATCTCCCCCCCGTCCGCCCCTTGCCTCAGAGTGCTAGTTCAGGGCTACAGCCTGGCAACACCCCTGACCCTTGAGCAGCGAGTGGGGAAAAGTCTGGGACTGCAGGCAGGGTGGTGGCTTATACCCCTCCCTAGTCAGAACCCAGGTGGGGCTGGGTCATGCCCCCCTCTGTTTAGCTCTGTGGAAAGGCAGGGGGGCCTGCTTTAGTGTCCCCAGGCTTCCAGCCTGAGCTACTACAGGCATGTGCCTGAGTTTCCTCAGTCCAGACAAATTGTCTGTATGGCTGGAAACCAGTTCAGCCTAGCTAGGTTAGACTAACTTGCAAAGGTTGAATCAGTTCAGGCTCAGGCTCTTTGAATGTCTGTCTCTAGCCTTACAGAAAAAAGGCAATCCTCCCTTTCATCATCAAACCCTTGTCACTCTAGGCTGGTGAAAGAAAAATCTTCGTGATCCCTTTTAGCCTTGGTGCTTGTCCTGGTAGCTGTGCCTCTTGCAGGCTAATCTGCTCTTGACTGGAGACTACACTTGATATTCTATTTTGCAAATTCTGCCTTTTGCTCAGCAAATATTTCTCTTCTGGCAGAGCATCTTGGGTGAAAACAAAGTTTAAAATATCTTTTTTTAAAGGAACTAATATTGCTACAGGTACATGAAAACGTAAGCCTCCTACGTTTTGTGTACAGAGTAGACAGACACAAAGTCAGAAACATTTAGGTTTCCCACCCTCCTCCAGACTTCTGTAAAATGGAGATTACTTGCTCGTGCCTTTCAACTTAAAGCCGTCTGTGTACGTTGATGTACGTTTTGCAGGCTTTTTTCAACCCATAAAAGCCAAGGGAATCTGTCTCTTAAAACATGAAGTGTGAGATTCTCCATATGTCCAAAAGGCATGTTTTGTCATGAGTCCCCACCAATTTATTTGTGCTGGCTTTGCCCCTGACCATGATCTATGGGTTCAAGAGCTGTTCGTCCAATGTTATAAGTCAGTAGAAATTATTTTACAGATTAGAAATTAGTTTGGGAAAATGTTTAGAGCAGGAGATAGGGTCTGCACTCCTGAGTTCTTTGCATCCGCTTCCAGGGTTCTTGAGCTCTTAGAAAAGTCACAAACTTGTTTTGTGCCTCAGATTCTCCATTTGTAAAATGGCAGTAAATCTACCTCACAAGATTGCATTGTGTTGGCCTATTGTGATGCACTATTTGGAAAGTGCTTTGGAATCCTAGGATGCAAGGTGCTGTATTAATGCACATCATTTTTAATTCCTACAAAACCTGTTTAAAAAACAATAAAATGGCTGTGGTCTTTTGGTTCCCTTATTTAGCAGGAATGTTGCCTTGCTTGCTGTGAGAATAGATACCGCTTTTTGAATATTGTCTTTTAAGATCTTCAAATCACTGTGATTTTCTTGTTCATGTTTCACATATGCTGGTACCATTTGACAATCTTTTATCTTCCTTGAGGCACTCAAGGGGGCTATAAATGTGCTGCAGGCCAAAAATTGGACTTATACCTTGAAAACCAAGCAGGGATATTTGTAACTTGAAGTCATGTGGGCTGCTTTAGTGCTGTAATTTGTCTGACTGTGTGAGGGAGTTTGGCAAATGGGAAAGCACATGGGTAGATACGTTTTTGAGAGCCCTGCTTATGTTACCCAGAATGTAGAAAAAGCTGACAGCACGTGTCCAAACCCTTAGGGGACTACTGTGTATGATATAACTCTGCTGAACCTCAGATGCTCAGGATGAGTATTGCTCAACTGTGGAGAAGATGTAATGCACCGGATAAGTGCAATCAAATTGTCAGTTAGTGGCTAAACCACTGAAGGTGAAGTGCCCTCCTACAATAGGTAGCTTGCATGGATTCTTCTTCACCCCAGGAACCAAAAACCTCAGATTCTGGATTCTAGGGTCTTGGGGCACCTATATGCGGGCCTGACGCTTGCTCCAATGCATGCTAATAAGCACGTGTTGGAGCAGACTTAGTTAATCGGAGCAGACTTGTGCTCCAAAAGCCTCAGCATTACATGTATTTAGCATCCCCACACTTCAAAATGGTGGCAGAGGCTCTTTAACTAAAGCTTGTCGAATGAGCTTTAGTTGAAGCACCCCAGCTGTCATTTTGAAGCACGGGATGCTGAATACATAAAACACTGCTGGAACTTTGGAGCCGCTCCTTAGAGCCACTGTAAAGTGCTCCCTTCCCCACCCCTCCCAACCCCCCTCCAAACTTGTGTAAAGATGCCCTTGGGTCCTGCAGCTCATGGCTTCATCAAACTGCCTTGTATTGTTCACATCTTTGCTTCAGGGGTTAGAAATGAAGGCTGGGATGCTTAGAGATGGACAAAGGAAAACCTTTATTACCCAAATCCTGCAGGACACATTTACTGTGTTTGAGAAGGGATTTTGTTATCGATTTACATTCTGAATGTGGCGAGCAGCTTCGGCTACACCCCCAGCCGGTGCACAGCACAGTACATGGGGCAGACCCTGGGAGCTGCAGGAGGCAGCTTGGGTCCCTGGATACTTGGTGCACATTGCAGTGCATGGGACCACCAGACCCTGGGAGCCACACTTGGCGGCTTGGGTCTGCTCCCCTCAGCGTGTGACCAAGAACTCTGGGGCACACAGTGGTGCATGGAGTTGCCGGACCCTGAGATCCACATGTGGTAGCTTGGCGTGCGGCCAAGGACTTGGTGCACGCATCAGTGCATGGCGTCCCAACCCCTGGGAGTGGCACCAGGCTGCTTGGATTTGCAACCCCCTACCCAGCGTAAGGCCAGGCACCCAGGAGGTAGCAGCGTGGCATGACTGAGGTCCCCCAGGGCCTGGTTTTTGGGACCCACACAAGGGGCCTGAGCCCTGATTGAAGGGCAGAAAGCGAGGCCCAGGTTTCAAGACCTGCATGAGGTGGTCCGAGCCCCAACAAAGGACAGAAAGCAGGGCCCCAGGTGGCAAGGACTTGCACCTTATATTTTGTAAATACTTATTTATGTATTGTTAGCTTTTAATGTGACCTGGGTTTTGTCATCTATTTAAGATTTGCATGTATTTACTACTTGTTGTTGTTCTTGTCTAAACTTACCTGTTGATACCTGTGTTAATCTGCTTTTGCTATATTTACCTGTTGCTGACAGTTGCTTATCTGCATAGGGACCCAAGCCCTCTTGATGTGGTGGTCCCTTGGGTCTTTGATTATAGAGCATAAGAGTATTTGAGTGATCTGGATATTGTATATATTTACCAATACTTTCTTATAAATCTGTAAATATGGTTACCTGTATATTAATAAACCTATAAATAGTTAAGCTATCCTGGCCTGACTCTATAGAGGACTTGGGGGGGAGGCTGGCCTGCACAGCAGACCACTCTCACAGCACTCCTGCATAACCACCTACCCCCTCCAATTGAAGGGGGAGAAGCACATTTTGGGGTGCACCTGGGTTACACGAATCTTTGTGCAAAGATATATTTCATGTGCCTTGGGTCTGGGAACTTCAAGAAGAAAGAATCTAATGAAAGAGTCAACAAGATATTTCTTTCAGGAGCCAGAGGCTTGTATTGGATAGGACTGAGGATCCTCATGCTTAGGCCAAATTCTCAAATCTGTGTCCACCTAGCTCCACTGGCATGGAGTCACTACCCAAATCTTTAGAGACAGCTGATTTGTGCAGTATGTGAAATGTTGCTTCACACCACTGTAACTCTGTATTTCAACATACTGACCTGAAATTATGATTAAGAAGAGTTTGAATTAAAATATCAAAGCCAAACCTCCTCTGAATTTTTGGCAAATTTAGATCTGCACCTGAAAATCTTGGCTGTCTTTCATTATAGAATGATAAACAAGCTGCGCACACTCGCTCTATGATGGTAAAACCAGATGGTATCTGCCATCTCTTAAGCTTGAATAAGTTTAGATGTGAATCAAAGAATGGTATCTCTGGCCTACCTTCACAGATGCTGCAGTGTCCTGCTGAGCAGGTTTTATGGGACAGACCACTCAATGTGGCAATCATCTTGTGCCAGCCAGGTTTTGTGGCAGGAAAGAGAGGCCAAGAGGAAAAGAAGTCATTTTATTTCTGTACTCCCAGTAAAACCAAAATCACCCATACTGAAATAGAAGCAGTTGTGGTAGAGCTTTGGTTTCACTTTTTGTGATTTATTTAAAAAAAAAAGTAGCAGGGATAAGAATCTGAATAAGTAGAGTATTTTATATAACCCAGCTGTCCTAGCTGAGGAGGCTGGAGTGATTTTTCTGCATACCTGAAGCCCTTAAAGTACTTGTTAAACAAGCTTTCTATTATCTCTCACTTTGCCCAGATTTCTTTTTGGGGGTGGGAGGGGGGTGCAGCTCTGCATATTATGGCAGAGCTTCCTATTTGGTTTTTTCTTTGTTCCTTTTTAAGTAACTTGGATATTCTCCCCCAGGTGACATAAGATATCTTCTCTATGGCCCCTCCAAACCATGTGCCTAGACTTTTTCCCCAGTTTGGGGGTGCAGTGCTGGAAAAGGGAGTTGGGTTTTGTATGTTCCGTCTCTCTCATTTTTCATCCTTCAAGCAGGGGTACTACTTGAAGTACTACTAAAGTAGCTGGCTGAAGTATAATTGTACCATAATTACAACCAAGGCAGCAGAACCAGGTACAATATGTTTGTCCTGTGATCTGCTTAAAACATGGTTCTGGATGTAAGGAGCTTTCATTGTGGTGGAATAACCAGGCTAAAGATTCTGGGTTTGTAATCGATACAGAACAAAGCTAGGTACCCATATATGCTGCAAAATGAAACCATGCTGTAATTATTCTTTTGAGTTGATTGTAACTGCAGCATAAAAAGGCCCTTTATACATACTGTCCCCCTTTTGTTAATTCCCTCTTTGCACCCACTTGCCTGAGCATAAACTCCCTGGATTAGGGCTATGATGCTCCCTCTAGCAATGGTGCCTTTCATTTTCTTCAGTCATTGTTTGCTCAAATCTGAGATGTGGTTTTACTGAGCATAGAGAATTTAGCTGCCACAATCGAATCCAAACTTCTGTCAGATAGGCCATTAGATTTGCCTCTGTCCTTGTCTGGAAGGGGAAGGAGGAAACTTATGACCTACTTTGTCCTACCATTCCTCTTTTTGTTGCCCAGGACTCTCAGAAGAAAATATGAATGAGAAGAAAGAGTTTGCTTCTGTTTACCCCTCATCCCCTTGCTGAGCTGTAATATATCATATCCATAATGCAAAATACAGTTATTGAGGTGGGTGTAATATAGGTTTGGCTCTAACCTCATTGTTTCTCCTGGAGGAAGAGTGTAGGTGTATATATGACCTTATGTCTCCTGGAGGGAATAATGCTTACATGTATGTGTATCATTATTGTTGAACTACTTCAGTATATATTGCTGTATATACTTACACATCTATTGTTTCTGCACTAGTGATATAGTAGCTGGTATCCCAAAGTCTGTTCCATAGAGGGGTGTGTGCATATGATTACTTTTTTGAGCTGCTTAAGGTTTGTAAACACTAACTTTTGGGATAGTCGTATTGATATACCATATGCCTTGCTCTCTTTCTTGTCATGCTTCCCTAGGCAAGGCTGGAGTTTTCTGGATGATTTCTTGGCAATCACTACTGTGAAGAACTAAAAATAGCTTAAGGCACTTGATCATCCTACCACAGTCTCAGCTTCCAGATAATGGGGTCTTGCTTCTTCCACTGCAGAATACAAGTTAAATCCCATTACAGCCATTGGGAGTTACCTGTGTTTTACTGTGGGCAGAGGAAGAGATCAGGTCCTTAGTGTTTTGTCTTTTATTCTTTTTGTCATCTAATGCCACTCTTTTTAGCCACTCAGAGTGATGCTGATGCTGTATCACAGTTAAATGTGGTGCCCAGTAGGAGGGGATATGTTCTGTAGTATGTTAACATAGCAGCAGTCACCAATGAGAGTCACAAGATGAGGTCAAATTCCACCCTGCTGACAGATTCAGTTTCCAGAAAAAATACCTAGCAAAAGTTCTGCTTCTAGGGCAGGGATGGCCAAACCACCTACCCATTCTAGGCACAAAGCAGAATCTTAACAGGGTCAAGAACCGCAGTGCACAAAACTTCCATTAGGTACATGCCCCAGTGCCCGTGATCTCTGCACAGTGCCCAAGGCCTTAGGAGCTGTATTTAAATTGCCCAAAACTACAAACTCACTAGCCATGGTTTAGCCACCCCTGTTCTTGGGTGTCGTTCTAGTTTCACCATCAGTGGGATTACTTTGGAGTCATGCTGAGGGAGGGGGGAACAGTTCTGTCTGCCTTTGTCCTGTCTCATTGAAATTGGAGACACACCCACACCACTCAGCATTAGCCAGCATACCACGTGCCAGCTGGGGTCTGTGGTGTGGGAGATGGGAGGGAAGGAGGGGGGAATCCCTGCTTGAGCAGCAGGGGGGTGGGGGAAGCCAGGCAGACCCTGTTGTGCCTGCAATCTCCCCTGGAGCTCTGGCTAGGGAGCAGAGGGGAAGGGCCAGCCCTGTCCTCTGGAGCAGACAGCCCAGCCCAGTGCAGCCAAGGGCTGCAAAGCATTTGGGATCCTGGGGGACTGGTTTAAGTTGAACCAGGAAGGGGTCTGGGACAGACATGGCATAAACTGGTATGGCCCAAATCAGTTAAGTCTGATACTCCATTCAACCATGTTTATCTTAAATCACTTTCAGCCATTTTGAAACTTGTTTATGTGCACTGAACTTATGTTCTGTTACAGGTTTAAACTAGTTTCTGATCACTTAAACTGGTTTATGTGTAATGTCTGTCCCTAGCCCAGAAGACTCAAAACAGCAAGTGTGAGAAATTGTTTGTGGCTCTCCTTGTCTGGAGAGAGGACAGGCAAAATTAACTGAAGTAGTAGATATTTCCTCCAGCTCTCCTTAATGACACACAAAGCCCCCTGCATTGACCCAGAAAATTGCAGTTAGCAAGGTGCATGACAGATAGCTTTCTTCCCTTTATTTTGAAAGCATAATTAGGTATTGGCTACTGTCAAGACAAGTAAAATAAGTTCAGGGTTGCTTTTGTTTAGCCCATATTATGCATGAATGCATATTCATCCCATTTTAGTTGTAATACTTAGTTGCTGCAATATTTTGTGCAGAAGAGGTCTGTGAGATGCTACTTATTTGAGCATTGCTGTGTTTTTGTGTTGCCACTGAAGGACCCAAACCAATTAATTTAACTCTGAGGCAAAAATCCACCTTTTCCTGCCGTTCCTGCAACATACATGAAGGAACACACTTCCCTCTTAATATATTAAGAAGTACCTGGGAGACACCACAGTATCTGGGAGGCACAATACTGTTTTTTGTAGCATATAAAGGAAATGAAGCTTCAAAAGACAATGAATAGCTGTCGCTCTATCCTTGTCTTAATTCAGTAGGAGTTAGATGGTGTAGAGGAGACAGACCAATGTCAGCTGTGGGGATAGAATTCATATCCTTCTTTTCCCAAAGTACAGGTCTTTACCACCTGAAGAAAGAGAGTCTTTACTAAAGGCCAGCAGTATAAGGGCCCATGACATACACATTAACTATTATAATTCTGTTCAGTAGAGGCCACATTGTTACTATACTAGTTGGCACTTTACCACAGAAATTAGACTTTCTTCCAGCCAGCCTGCTGACAAACAGGCATCAGTCTGTGATTGTAGTAACATCAGCTTGAAATGGGGCCTTGGTTGTTACTGAAGTCATAGAAGTAAGTCATGACAACAGAATAAAACATATGCATGGATATCAAAAAGGTTGATTAGTAAGTGTTCAGAGTTTTGAATGGTTGCCTAAATTAATTCTAACTTCTGTATGGATAATGCAACTGAGCTGGGAACTTCACTACAAGAGCCATAATGTTTCCAGTACCTTATCACAGGCCTGTAGTATTGCTATGCTATGGAATAGCAGCATTTGTCTTCTCAGCACTTCTGTTTTTATAGCCTTTTGGTGTTCAGCTCAAAAAGTACAGAGTGAAAAGTTAAAGAGTCAGTGCATGTTTTTAGAAGTCAAAAGTGACGCTCAGTCAACAAAGGCCCAGGGAGGCATTTTTGTTTTTTAGTAAGAAAACTTTATCTTCTCCATCCATCAAGAACTTTACAACCTAGGGGCATGTGTATATGACACGATATTTCCTGTTTACACTGACACAACTGTGCTTATGTTTGTACGACCCAGGATTTCCAGCTGCTCTAAAAGTCCACTCGGGGATGTGTTATTTTGCAGTGCTCCCAAGTTACGCCACCCCAGCTATGGATTTGTTTCATTCAAACAGCCAGTGACTCCAAAGACTTCTAATTAATCCCCTTTGCCACAAGATGGCATTATGTTCTGGCCTTTAGCCAGTAGGTGCCGCTCTGTGTGTGTGTGTGTGGTTTTTTTTAATCCTTGCTCACTCCTCCCCACTCTCCTCCCGCACAGCACACAGTGCCCACAGGTAGCCAGGTGTGTGCGACTTACAATTTGGGTCTGGAAATTATTTTTATTTTAACAAAAAGAAATGGGGGAGGAAAGCAATATTCCCCATATGATTTACTACCCCCTCTTAATTCTCCCACCCCCACTCCCACCACCTATAGTCTATGTCTTCCTACCCCTGCCCATGTACCCACCACCTGCCACTGCAGTGAGCATAAGTCCCAAAGATGGCTCCAGCAGCAGCACTGTAATGGTAAATTTTTTGCAAGTAGTTGAAACTTTGGAGTGAGTGGCTACATGACTTCGTTCAGTATTGCAGACCTGAACTTCATCACATTCCATTTCAGAACCATGACCAATAGTCCAGGGGCAGGACACTGCCTGCCACACCTGATGCCCAGGATATGCAGCATCCCGAGTGATATTTAGGTAATATGACCCACTGACTGTGTGTGGGGAGGGTGGCAAGAGTCTGTTTTTTTCAACTGTACTCCAAACCCCCCTCCTCTTCTTCTTCCTCTTCCTCTTTTCCTCCTCCTTGCAGAAAACTTTTGTGGGTGGAACTCGCCGGGGGCAACCAGTAAAATGAAAAAATGATGACTTGTAGAAGAGTGGGAAAACATAGACTGCAGTTGTTATTTTTTATTTTTTTATTTTTTATATTTGTATATATTTTATATTGTAAAGGTGCTAGGGAGGAAGATTCCCCCCTTTCTGTTTGATGTTTTCTGTTACCCTTATTTTTTTTAAATCTTCATTAATTTAACAGTTATTTATGACTTATTATTTAAATAATTTTTTAATTATCTTCTTTTTTTTTACAAAAGCAGGAAATGTAGCACACACCCCTTTTTTGAATAAAGTGTTTTATTTTCGTTCTATGTATGTGTTATGTTTTTTTTGATAGGCAGAATTGGCATGCATGGCCAATCCAGGGGTGGTTGGGTGGAGTGGTTTTCAGAGACTGCGCCTACCTCAGCATGGGGATGCTTTGCTTGGGTGGGGGTTTATGGAGTCATGGTATTACCGGAAAGAGTTGCAGGATGGACTGTTATCGGAGGGAGGTCGAATGCTTGTCCAGTGCTAGGGTGCAGCCAGCATTTCTTGTAAGAAAAAAAGACTAAACAACCCCACCCACCCTCAGCAGCAAGTTTTGCAGTCTGCAAAACTTCTCCATTCATGGACCTCCCAGGGCCTTTAGCAAGTCTTTAAAAACTTTAACAAGTCTTTAATGCATTATAATGCATTTCATATGCATGGCCACTGGGGGGGCGGGGCGGGGCGGGGGGGGGGTTGGGGTTAACGCCTGCTGCCACAGCTCCAAAACAGCCTTTTTTTTCCTGACCCTCTGGCAGTTCTTTTACTTGCAAGTTGTACTGTCATGGGAGGTGCAATGCAAAAATGATTTCTTTCAATGCTTTCTTTGCAATGCAATGTTTTCTTTACAAAATCCTGCATGAAGCACCTTTTGGAGCCAGGTTTGCAGACCGCCCCCCTGGCCCATTACAAACTACTCTCTGTCCCCAGAGAGAGCTCATCAGATTTTGGTCAGGATTGTTTTGTCCTCCCTTGCCATATCTCTCCTCTCAGCCTTTTTATTCATTTACACTTTAAATCTGTATCTGTATACAAGGACATGAGGTGGGGTAGGTGGGGAGTGGAGGGGAGGGGGGAGAAAATGTGGACTGGGCTAGGGGTTTGCTGCTTCCAGACTGCCAGTGGTTTGGGGAAGGGGGGCATTACACACCATCACGTACATCTGAATGAACCCCCACCCCCACTTGGGCAAGAAGTTAACTGTATCTCTTGGCAGGCAAGTGGGGGACCAAACCGAACAGCAGCCCACATTTTCAAAAACATTTAAAGACATTTATAAAACATTTCACAACACACCCCCAAAAGCCACATGTCACACTGCACAAACAGATTGATGGTAGAACCTGGGCAGGGAACAGGAGGGTTCCAATGGGAGCCCCCATAGGAAACTGTATGAAGATCAATGAGCTTGGGAATGCTAGGAAATGTAGTCCAAAAACACCAGAACAAAAACAAAGCTAGAAATGCTCACTGCCACCACAAATGTCAACAGCAATCGCCAATCGACTAAGCAGCAACAACACCCACCCACCTGCTACTCTAAACCTGGAACATTTTATGATATAGCAGTTATATAATAAATAAAAGAAGAAGCGCATATATTTGTAACATGGTGGGATAGGAAGGGAAAGGAACAAGAGGGGAGGATTCACATGGCTTATCTTTGGGATGGGGATTGCAATGGGGTCTTTGGGATTGCGTACTGACAGAGACTGACCGACTGAGCATAGCCAGGTGCAAGTGACAAGGTTCTTGGGGTTACCATACCCAGGGGACACTCCCAATGAGAGGCCGGGGGCGGGGACAGGGGAGGCTGGTTTACATGCGCCTCCTGCTCTAATACATTAGGAAAGACATTACGGGGGGTAAATTGGGATTTGACTCCCCCTACTGAAATCTGCAGGGAACGACACAGGACACACAACTCTCTCGGAAGCGCCGTGTCATGCAAACATGAACACCGTGTTGTGCAAACACAAATGTGCCGCACCAAAAAAAGGCCATGTTAAAATTTTCAGGTGCTCTGTATTAACATCCATTTTGTCTACATGTACTCTATTACAAATATTAATGAAGTTTTTCTTTAGTAGCTGAATCTCTTATATTGAAAAACATGACCTGAAATTCTTGTAAGAATGGTGTCCCTTGTAGTGTTTCTCTAACTTCAGGGAAGATAATCCACATGAATAGCCTTTGTCTATTCTGCTCTATTTGGTTTCTTAGTGCCCCCTTCCCCCCACTGTACGATCTCAGTGCCTTCCAGTAGCTCATTAAGCAATGTAACTACCATCTGTCACATGTGGTTTGCTCTCCTTAATCCCTCCCCAGCGGGGACAGTTGTATGTGCAATGCAGCATTTTGTTTTTGGAGGGGGTTTTGTGCTTGTTTTTTTTGCAATGTACTCAATATTATGTTAAAAGAGGGCAACCTGAAGATGTGCACCTGGCAAGTGGACTAGACACTTGGCAAGGTTTGCGTAGATCCTTAGCTCCTGTGGGAGTTCATAGACTAGGACCAGCTCCCAAGAAAGTTCTGCTTCCTTCATTGACAGACTCACATTGTAGTGGTGTTTTTTGGCCCAAGCCAGCAGTGTAGAGAAAACTAAAAGCAAATATTAAAATTACATGTTCTCTCACCCTCCCAGAAAGATTTCATTTAAATGTGGGATGTAAGTTAGTGAGATTCTTATTTGAAAGGATTTCACCCCATATATTTGTAATATTGGACTGTATTGCACCACACACTTCAAATATACCTACAGACCTATCAGTATACGCTAATATAATTTCACAGTGCTCTCATAGTATGGGAGAACACAGTGCTCGAGCAGTTGAGTCATCCCACAGCTAAGGCTCTAGAGATGTGAATTTGAACCCTACTTCACATTTATGCTGAAGGTGGCCCACAGCTGACCCTGTTGTAAATGGTTTGTGGTCATTCAGGGTTAAGATCAAAGAGAAGCAGGTGGATATGATGCTAGCCCTATCACTTCCTGGTATATTGTTGGCTACAGAAACCACCAGGCCTCTACAACACTAGTCCAAAAACTTTGACCTTTTTTAGCACATGGACTCAAACTAGCTAAAAGCTGCAAGTGATCTAGAATCAGCGCTATAATACTTTTAGTTTTAAAACATACATATAAGTGAAGTCAAGACTTTTGAAAAGGTGCTCTTCCTAAGTGATATAGATGCAGGGCTTTTGTTTTTTCCTTCAGGGAAGTAACATAAGTGAAAATCTCAGAAACTTTAATGTGGTTTCTTGAGGCACTCAGTGACCTTATTGCTCAACCAGTATTTGCAATGTTCATGCTTCTCCCCCGTATCCCCTTCCCATACTACAGATCACAGAACAATGCCTCTAGCCTGTACAGTGCATCAGCAGCCCTTGACAGCTTCCGTATTATGAAAATACTCCCACTCTGAGCCTCTCTTTTTGTAGCTTAACAATTAAGAATGGGTAACCTAGTTTGGTTAAAGAAACATCTAGTGATTAGACCAGAAGGAATTGGGAGGTTTTGTCATGTAGCCAACAATCTGTTCAGGATTGCTTCATTTGGACCAAGACTTAAACATTGTGTGGTAGCCTCCAACCTGTAGGTTAGGTAGCCAGGAAGAGTTAGTGTCTGTGAGTGCCTGCCATGCTCAATACAAAATCCCCTCTCTGTTTACTAGACAGAAGGGACACTACAAGTCTATTTCTGGCTCTGCTGCTGACTTGCTAGGGTGACCATGTGCAAGTTAGTTAATATTTCTGTGAAGTAGGGGTGTGCAAAATGGGCCATATTCGATTTGGATTTGGCCCGAATCAGGGACAGTGATTTAATGTGTTGATTCGGATCACTGTCCCCGATTTGATTCAGCCAAATCCGAATCTGAAGATTTGATGCTGATTCAGAGAATCAGTGATTCGGCTGTAGACACAGCTTTAAATGTTTTTTCTACATACCTTGAGGTACAAGGTGCAGCTTGTGAACACTGCAATGGTGGGGCGCATGGAGCGTCCCAC
>NW_017728947.1:48802339-48844268 GCF_001723895.1 Crocodylus porosus | reverse complement strand
TCCCCCCAGCCAGGAGGCACCAGTCACCAAGCCAGGTGAGCATCACTCCCCAGCAGACCTGAAAGTGCTTTTGGTCCACTTCTGGGTCTGCTGCCAAGCGCACTGGGGACCCCCCAGACTCCTGTGGGATGCTTCATCCGCCCCACCCTCTCAGCATTCGTGAACCACCTGGTACCTTGAGATATGTAGAAAAAACATTTAAAGCTATGTCCAAATCTCCAAATCTTTCTGAGGGTTCTGATTCAATTTGGAAAGATTAACAGGTCTCCTGATTCGATTCGGATTCAGAGATTCGGCCACTGAATTGGGCCAAATCTCTGCCGAATCAAATCAGTGACCAAAGCTTTGCACAGCCCTACTGTGAAGTTTAGGTTTTTCCCCCAAATATTTTACCACTGCTAGCCACTTTTAGCTGTTGCTTCTCCTCCAGTTTCTTATTTCTGGTGCCACAACTTCCCTGAGGCCACTGGTATATTAAGAAAGTGTTCAGGAGCATATGAAAATAGTCTCCTTTCAGTGGGACATGTATGGTTGCTTGATTAGACTACTTTGTTATGTCTTTTGATTGTGTAGTTTACTTTTGGTATCTGCAAGCGTCCGTGTTGTTTAGGTGCAAATCTCTCATTTGTCACAGCTCTCCCGGTTCTGATGGTTCCAGATTGTTTTGCAGTATTTATTTCCATTCTAGACTCTACCCTTCCAGATTTACTTTTGTACTCAAGTTTTGTTATGGCTGAATTTATATAACAAGCCCATCCATCAAAGGCACCCATTAAAGAGCCATCCCTGCTACAGAGACAGGATTGAGTTTTGCTTAGCTTGGTCAAAAAAAGTCTCAAGAAACTCAAAAAAAGAACAACATGTGTCAGTGCTTGAAAACTGACAGATGCTTCACCATTGTGACAGAAGCAGTTCTGCAGACCATGTAAAAATACTCTGAGGGATAACACTGCCCCTCAGACCACAGTTTAAGAACCACTGGCTACCATATGGGTTTTTAATAATGAGGTCTTTGTGTTCTTTAAATCAATGAATTATTTAGCATCCTTTTACCACTCAGCATTGGCCATTCTAGTTCAGGATCTCAGGAGAATAGGACTAGACTTCACTCAGTTTTTTTTTCCAGCTTTCATAAAAAGGACAACATACTGCCCTTTTTAGAATGGAGCATTTGACATTGCTCTATTTAATCTGCTAATAATCTCTAGTTGCTTGTGTAATCATCAGTCAAGGAATAATTGATTGCTAGTCCCCGTTTCCCTGTTGAGAGGTTACTGAATCAGCTTGGAAGAGGAGAGACCAGCACATGTTCTATGCCTATCTAATTAAATGGCTTCTTTCAGAATCTTACTGACACACAAGGTGACAGAACTGAGCAGACCACTGGAGTAGTGGAGGAGGAGCAGGAGCTGTAGGAATTGAACAAATAAAGGATCTGTGACCTTGAAGAGGAGGAGGTGGGCATACATGGGTTGTTTAAGTATGTATGACCTTGCATAAATATCACATTTAGTACTGAGTCAGAGGCAGTCCTTGGCATCAGCCTGATTATTGCAGATCTTTGAATGAGACCTAGTCTGCATACAGATGTTCATTTCTACTGGGAGAAATTTCTTCTAGTAGAAATATAGCTGGGGAGCTGGACTGAACAGATGTTCCTCCAACCCCATGGCACAAGAGGGCTGCTCCCTGAGCCAACCCCACCCCTAGGGGAGCCTATTAATTGACATCCTGTCCTCTCAGCTGCCTGGAAAGGGGCCAGACTGTTAAGTAGTAGTTAGAAGCTGCTGAAAAGTAGCAGCTACCACAGAGCCAAGGCTGGTTTCTGCCCCAGGAGAACGCCCTCTCATCTCACCAGCCAGCTGAATGGCAGGAGGGGGACATTCTCCTGTGGTGGGACCTTCCCAGTTCTCTCTCACAGGAAAATAGGCCGGGTTCTTGCACTCCTCCAGGTTGATTGAGAGAAGAAGAGCATTCAGCCATGGTGGCAAGGTTCTGAGAGCATTATGGCCGGGCACAACAGCTTACCTTGCCTTGTGCTGTTCCTGTTCACCTGGATGGCACAGACAGCAAAGGGGAGCAGGAAGGACTGGGAGCCAAAAGCCAGGGTGTAAGACCACAAGCAGGAGCCACTGGGACCTAGGTCAGGGAGACTTTTCCAGAGCCCTGCTCCTGGACACTGCCTCTTAAATCATATCCCTGCTGCACAGCTAGGCAGTAGAGTGGCAAGGGGAAGCTGGCAATAGCTGGCAAAGCCCCCTGCTTCTTCCCAAAAGCAAGGATTTCCAAGTTTGGGAGGAGGCAGGGAGTGATGTTTGCTCCTCCCCTTACCTTCTAGTCTAGAAGTGGTGGCTGCTTCTCCCTTCACTTCCTTGGGGTGTGAGAGCAGCTGCTCCTTACACCTTCTCAAGACCAGGGTGACCCCTGTCTTTGGAAAGCAGGGAGCCTTTCCCTTGGCTCCAGTCCTGCTTGTCCCCATGCCTAACCAATCTGATTTCCTTTTATGATTAAATGACAGGCTCTATGGAAGAGGGAGAGCAGTGGGTATGGTATACCTTGAGTTTAGGCAGGCTTTTGACACTGTCTCCTATGACAGTCTCATTAACAAGCTAAGAAAATATAGGCTAGTACTATAAGGTGGATACTTAACTGGTTGGATCATTGTATTCAGCAAATAGTTCTCAATGGCTGGATGTCTAGCTGGGAGGAGGTATCAGCTGGAGTTCCCAAGAAGGTTTGTCCTGGGCCTGGTATTGTTCAACATCACTAATTATTTGGACAGTGGGATTAAGTGTACACTTAGCAAATTTGCAGATGACACCAAGTTGAGTGGAAATGTGGATACTCTGGAGGGGAAGAATATAAAGACAGGAGAAATGGCCCATATCAATGAGATGAGATTCGACAAGGACAAGTACAAAGTTCTGCACTTAGGATGAAATGATTGTATGCCCAAATACAGAATGGGGAATGACTGGCTAAGCTGCAGTACTGCAGAGAAGGACTTGGTTGTTATAATGGATCACAAGCTGAATATTAGCCAACAGTCTCTTCTTATACAAAACATAGCAATGGTGTATTGGCTTCTATTAACAGGAGTGTAACTTGGAAATCAGAGGAGGTGATTCTTCTGGAGTGCCACTTACAAATCAGAGGTGATTCAGCATTGCTGAGACCTCTCCTGGAGTTCTGTATCCAATTTTGGGCCCCACACTACAAGAAGGACCTGGACAGTTTGGAAAGAGTCCAGCACGAGGCAACAGAAATGATCAGGGGTCTGGGAGACTAGACTTATGAGGAAAGGTTGAAAGAGCTAGGGTTATGTAGCCTAGAGAGAAGAAGACAGAGATGGGATTTGATAAGTCTTTAAATGCCTGACAGATGATTATAGAGAGAGTGGAGGCTGGCTTTTTTATGTGGCTGTAGAAGACAATGCCTGTAGGAGCGATGGACTCAAGCTGTAGTAGTAATAAATTAGATTGGAGATGAGGAGGAAATTTCTGACTATGAGGGTGGTCAGGCATTGGAACAAGCTATGTAGAAAACTTTCAAAAGCAGATTAGACATACACTTGGCTGGGATGGTTTACTCAGGGATGATTCTGTCTTGAGCAGGGGGCTGGACTAGATGACCTTATGAGGTCTCTTCTAGCTCTACTTTCCTATCATCCTACAAAAGTATATAGATATTCAGCAATTAAACTGTAGTTATACGCAGGTTATTTTCCTTTTGGAGCAGTCATTTTTTCTCTGGGAGAAAAAGCCTGAACCTCTGTACACTTTTGGTTTCTACTGGGGGAATGGCAGTTCTCCTGGTAGAAACTGAACGTTTGTGCCTGGCCATAGAGAGCCCCAAGCCATGCATACTCTGCTTGTATGAGTTTTCATAGCAGTCTAGTCTTAGGTAGGGTGACCACTGACACCTCCCCAGAATACAGTACATCCCCTTTGTGAGAGACAGGGACCACCAGCCCCCTCAGCCAATCAGCAGCAAGAGGTGCAGCCACTGGGCCCCTTGGCCAATTAGCAGCAAGGGGTACGGCCACCACAAACGACTGGTAAGATGGCACTGGCCTTGGCTTATTGCTGTCTGTTATAATAAAATATACATTCTCTTTTATTTTGCATTCTTAATGACATTGATTGTCATGGAGAACCTGGCATAGCACAGGGGCAGGCAAAATATGGCCTGTGGGCTGAATATGGCTTGCCAGGCACTTTCATTTGGCCTGTGGCACCCCTAAGCAAATTGCACCCTGCACAACCCTTCCACCCATGACAGTGGGAGCGAGGAAATGTATCCTATTGTGCCTTGCTCCCACCCTCATGGGTAGAAGGACCCAGCTGGGCCAGCATCAGCTTCTGCGTGGGGCTGCTTCTGCCCCTGCTGCAGCTGCCCCCATGGGAACCTGCTTGACTTCCCCAACTTCCAGTTTGCTCTGGGCAGCAGGTAGGGAAGCAGTGGGGGTGGGGGCTATGGAGCTGCAGCTGGGTGAAAGTGTGAAGAGCAGCACAGAGCCCTGTGTCCAGTGCAGTGCGCTGGGCCAGGGTATGGGTGTGAGGGAAGGTGGAGAGTATGGGGACCCCTCACACACTCTCCCCATGATGCACAGCCTGGCTGCCTGCAGGAGGAGCAACAGCAGCTGGGGAGCTCAGGGTGCTCATACCAGGTGCAGGCACTGGTGCCTGGGAGGGCACGGGTCTGGCCAGTTCTGCATGTGGGGGTGAGGAGAGCAGCCTACCTCGAAGCTCTGCTCCACACTGTGGGTGTCCAGCTCCCACACCGGCATCAGAGAAGGCCCCACGCTGGAGCGAGCTGCCTTCCTGCCCCCTGCTGTGCAGGTCTGCAGGCTGAGTGGAGGGAGCCCTGCCCCTGCCTCCCCATGGAGTCCACGGTGTGGCTTCCCTGGTGCAAGTGCAGGTGCCCACAGTGCACAGCCCTAGCACACAGTGGTGGCTGGAATCACACCCCACTGGGTGGTAGTGACCTGGTGCCCCCTACCCTGCCTGCTGCTTCTGCCCACAGTGGGGGCTGCAATATGTGGAGGAGTGTGTGGGAAATCCCCATACCCCCCACCCTTTCTCACACCCTGCCCCCACAACCTAAACTGATATACACATACACCCCAACATACCCTGTGCCCCACCCCACACCATACACATACACATACCCCCACTGTACACCCCCCACCATACATACAAGCATAAGACTTTATTTTTTAATTATTATGCAATCACCTCTACATAGACTATGCAAACAAATCATGACAAAAATATTTGTTGTAATTAAATTAAAATGTTATAGTAGGTGTTTGACTTTTAGTGTATGATTTGTTTTTTTTCTGTTTCTAAGATAGCAGTCCCCCTACCAAAAGGAGTATTTAGAGTGTGGGAGGAGGGGCAAGGGGAGGGACTTTCAGTGGCAAAGGTCAGGGGTTAGGGGGCAGGACTTCCAGTCCTAATATGGTGACCAACGTGCAGAGCAACTGTCAAGGGGCAGGTTACCCATGCTGCCCCCGACAGCTCACCAAAGCTTGTTAAGCGACCCTCCAGCTAAAATAATTGACCACGCCTGGCACAGCAGGTGTGAGGCTCGAGCACCCCCTCCTCTCATTGGGATCCAGTGTCACTCCAGCCCAGGTCCATGCTTGGGAGCCAGGGGTGCACGCTGCATAGGGACCTCACGTCCTCTCTATCAGTATTCAGCACAGACACTGGGCACCCGGGAATCTGTCCTGGCCTCATTCTTATCAGAGCTGGGCAGAGTGGGTTTGGCAGGCGTTGGATACCTGTGGCACAGCAGTCAGCTGTCCGGCGGGACCTCCCCTTCCTTCCCCAGAAGACAGACAGATTTGCCTGTCTTAGAAGAGAGGTAATGGCTTAATAAGCTGATCCAGGAGCCCAGAGGCCACTCTGCCCAAAGCTCCCCCTCCCTGCACAACAGGACACCCCAGGGACTCACTGGGCTGCTCTGTGGGTGCGAAGACAGTGACAAGAGCCTCCTCCCAGCCCCACCAGCATTCCAGCACATACAGGCGCTGCTCCACCTGCCTGCTCTCAAAGCCATCATCTCCTGTCGAGGAGCGTGGGGTGAGGGGTAGACCAATTGCCTGGCCCTGGCAGCTCAGTTGTCCCTGGGGCCCCGGCCTACCTGCACATGCCCAGCCCAGGGTCAGGGAGCTCAGGCATGAAGTAGCACCTCGGCCCTCGCTGTGCCTGCATATGCACTGCAGCCAGGGCTCCTCACACAGTCACAGAGCAGCCAGCCCCTGGGATCCTCCACCTCCCTCCCTAGCTGGCTCTGAACCCTGCTCCTCCTGGCTGTGCATGGCCCTACTTCTAGGCACAGCCAATAGAATTGCAAGGACAACTGATTGACATGCATGTCCACCAATGAACTGAAAAACAGGACTTTTTGCAGTCCATGCCTCATTGAGAAACAGGGAGCAAAGGGTTTAAGACTGGACCAATGTTCACCCTCATCATAATGGTGCTAGGCTGCCTCCTATACTTTAGCTGTTTGGACAGCGAATACCATGTACAGCTACTTCTCGCTGTACATTGTACTTACATTCTTGAAAAGTGTTACTTTAAGCAAAACAATGTTAAGCGAATCCAGTTATGTCACAGTAGTTACCTACTAGCAGGTGGCGGCCAAACAACGTTATAACCGGACATCGCGCAACTTTAAACAAGTATGTTCTCTAGTAGATTGGTGATGTAATAATGAAACAAGGTTAACCGGGACATGAGGAGTACCTGTAACTGGATACTCCAGTGGTACAGAGTGTTACAGGAGCTTTTGTACACCAAGATGGACATCTGTTCTCCATTGTATCTGTCTCTTTTCTACTTTCTAGCTGTACATTTCTCCAGAAAAATGGACTTAAAGAGCTCACCTCCTTTAAAAGATGGTTGCTTCTTACAATATATGGACTTGT
Organism: Crocodylus porosus; assembly: GCF_001723895.1. Taxonomy (NCBI): domain Eukaryota; kingdom Metazoa; phylum Chordata; order Crocodylia; family Crocodylidae; genus Crocodylus; species Crocodylus porosus. Next base: position 48,837,328 of record NW_017728947.1, on the reverse strand, counting down.
TCCTCACATTATGTTTATGGGGTACGTATGCAGAAAGGGTGACTGAGTATTGAGGTTTTGGGAGTGATGGAAACTCAGGGATGGACATGTTGATTTTTTTTTTTTTTCCATGGGCTCTGTCAAATATCACTGGTGTTTCTGGGATCTGTAATTTAGCAGAAAAGCTAGTTTGTTATGGGTTTTGTTTTTTTGTTTTTTTACTGTTTGACAGTCCAGAGCCTGACTTATTTACAGGCTTCACCTTTTGTATTTGCTACATGTGACTCTTCAGATACTGCCTTCTTAATAAAGTGTAAGTAAATTAGGTGCCTAATGATTAATATTTATGAGGAAAGTAAAAGCAGAATGCTATTTCACTGCTCAGACACCTGTTATGCACAGTTTTTAGGCCTCTAAATCACATAGCAATATTCTGTTTCACCTTATGTAACAGCCAAGATGGTGTTTACATGCCTAAACATATTACATGGCCACATTTGCATCCTGTGACCAAGTTTATCCAGCTGTGCATGCTCAGAAGCAATTCAACACTGTAGGCATCCAACACCATTTACAAGGTGGATCCAAATCCATCACAGTTCAACTGTTCTGCTGATGCACAAAAGTGCTACGGAACCCCCAGAATTAGAGGCAACCGGAAATGTTGCCTCCTTTCACCTTCTGTCCAGTAGCCTCATGGTTAAAGTAACTGTCCAAGATGCGGCAGACCTATGCTTTAAGCCTACCGTCTCCAAGGGGATTTGAGCCCTCATATCCTATGTCACTAGATTGCAACCTAATATCCAGGTCAGGAGGTAGACAGGAGTGAGAACAGCTTCCTGCTGAAGCTAGATTACGGGACAGCCAGATTGAAAGCAAAGATGGAAGTTGTCCTGGAAGTGAGTGTTTGCTTCCAGTGTTGTCTATGCATTTTTCGTTGCAGAGCCATTGGGAGAACTGGATAAATAGCCTTGGGGTGGAGAACAGGCTTCTTCACATTGGTGCTCCGTGTGCTTGAAACTGTCTTCCTTTGGGGCTGGAATAGAAACTGGGACTGCACTATTAAGAAAACCTTATGGCAATTCCTATTGCTCTACTTCTTCGCGTGGGGAAGGTGTATTGGCAGATGTGACCCAGGATCTGTAACAGGCAGGGCCATGTGTCTGTATTTGGAGAGAGGACAGGAAAGTCTGATGAATTGGTGGTAGCAGACTTCACTGTCTCTGCCTTTCCTTTCAGGAAGAGAAAGCACACTCAGCATTCTCAGCCTTCTGTCGCTAGCCCACCCTGCCCTCTGAGACACCAGCTCACTGGGACATCACTGACATCACATTTCTCCTGTGACTGCTCCCCACACATCTAGGTTATATAGGAGGGCGGAGAAGGCACGCTAAATATTAGTGATCAGTTGTTTTTTGATTATCCTGTGTACTGCAGGCCAGAATCCCCTTTCATTTGCATTGAGGTGACTCTGCTGGGCCTGATCCTGCCTGCTATTACTAAAACACAATCCAAAATAGTGCCACAGCTCTCTGTTGCATGACCCCAGATGTAGATCAGCATCAGTGGTGCTTTTTGCATTACATAGCAATTCGGTAAAATGGATAAACAGCCTTGGGAGCAAGGACCAATATCCAGGGTACCCTCCTGCACAGGGTGGTGCCTTATTCCTTGGGTCACAGAGTTAAGTTGCTTCTTGCCCACTGTTTCTCTTGCCCCATGACTTCCCTTGTTAGCCCTAACTTCAAGAGAAGCAGGGGAAGAGGTTCTCACAGCTACATATGTAATATGGCTTGGGGTTTAGGGCACTCTGTGGGGACACAAGAGTTGTGAGTTCAAGCCCTGGTAATCTGGAGGGCAGTTCCCAGGTCTCCTATATCCTGAGCAAATGCTCTAACCACTAAACTACCTGTTATAGGGCAGAAGCAGGCTGTTTGGTAGGGAGATGTCGCTATATGTATAAACACCTATCTTCTCAGGCCAAACATCCTGCTAAAACTTGTATGCCTTGCACAGTCAGGGAGGCCTGGGCACAGGTTAAAATGTGTGAAATGAATAGGGAGTCACATGTTACCTCCTGGGTAAATGCAGATCTGTCTCTGGAGTGAATTGTTGGCCACTGAAATGAATGAGAGAGTTGTGTGGCTCTGCTGGCTGAAATAGGATGCACCTCTGGGATGTGCAAACAGTGTGCTAGTTCCCTATTGAAAGGGTAGGACAGTGGTTCTCAACCTTTTTTAGACCCCAGGAACTCTCCATAACTTTGGTGAATTGAGCACCACTCCATTTCAAAACCTAATTGATTTATTAGATGACTTGCCTCTTTGCACAGAGGCTGGGCAGTGACAAGAAAGGGATGGACCTGTGCTTCCCTCCTTTCACCCCATGGTACCCTTCAAAAGATCTCGTAAGCCTCTGGTTGAGAATTACTGGTATAGGAAAACTATGTGTTCTTACACAAATTGGTCATACACAGAAGGACTTTCCTGGCAGCTGCATCTTAGATGTCTAGTGGGGGAATTAGAATTTAGCCCTTGTGTTGCGTAGTGTAGTAGTCCACTAGCTGTTCATCTCAGGGCTTGCACCTGATGGAAGTGAAGGATTTTCGAATGATCTTTGCTGTCACATGTGGACATCACAAAACCACTAGCCAGTTTGGGAAGGCTCACCCTTTCTGCTGCAAGAATGTTCCTACTGGAATGGAATAGCAGGAGATAGGCAGCATTGAAGTGCATTGGCAAGAATAAGGGGACAGGAATGGGGTTTCAAGGCCAGAGTAACAGGGGTCCAGCCCAGATCAAGAATGCAGTGCATTGTCGAAGTACTAATAATGAGCTTTGTTGCCTGGTTTACTCAGTGGCATGAAGACAAGTTATTCTAGCACCTTTATAGTTTTTGAGTCTGAATCTGCTCTCAAATCTGTGAGCAAAAGTCCTCATAAAGCTTGGTCTCTTCCCTTTGCATTTTCCTTTCCCCGTATATTTCTGTTAGTTGGTGAAGCTGTGACATCCAAATGGTGGCTCTTGAGCCTGATTTGTGATCCTTTAGGGCAGCAGTGTGTGCAGGAAAATTTTTCTCTGATTAAGAATTGAAAATATGCCCCCAAAGCAGCAGGATCTGACTTTTAAACTAAAGCCCAGTTGGTATGAGAAGGGATGGGCTTGGGGGGGGAGGGGAACTGCGATTGCTTCTCTTCCCAGTTGCCTGCCAACACTTTCCCTGAAGCCTGATTTTCTGTCTTAGACCAGGTTAGAGCACACCAGGGCTGCTTTAACTAGCACCAGCTGGCAACCATCCCCTAGGGACCATATGCCAGCTGGGGACAGCTGAAATACAGCATGCCTCAGCCAGCTCATCTCCCTGCTGCTTGCAGTGGTGGGTAAAGAGAGAGTGGTACCAAAACCATCTATTCCCTAACACCGAGGACATTTCTTCAGGGGACTTAGAGGTGGGTTCTGTGCATTGCTTATGAAGAGCGTAGAGCAGTGCAGAAGATCTTCCCACATGCACTGAATGTATCCTTTTATGCTTTTGAAGTAATAGGTTTAGCTTCAGGCTGACAAATGTTGGATACCACTGCAGTAATGTTACTAGGCAGAAGAAATAATTTGTGTTTTTCTAGCCACCAGGCCAAAACTCTCAGCCCCAGGTTCCTACCAGTTATGTGACTAGTAAGTGGCTTAATTTCCTGAAGCCAGTGAGATCCAAACCTACTCCTTATCTCATGTGGAAAACCATGGCACACAACTATTCAAGCCTCTAACTTAGGTTATGTCCACACTATGGCTGCAGTTTATGTGGATGGACCTGTGCTAGCGTTAAACTAATCAAACTTTAAAATAGCCATGGTAGCAGGGAGCTCAGGGTAGACTCACTGCATGAATAATTATTTACTCAACTTCTCACATGAATTTTGCAGCCTGCATTGAGTTAGGTGCTGCCACAGCTGCATCACAATCAATACCTGAACTACCTCATTTTAAGCTAGTGCAGGTAGGTTTACATGAGATGTAGTCAGTGAGTGTACCGTAGATACACCCTGAAGTACCTAGGTTGCAAATTAGGAGCCTGTATGTCTGTATGTGCATATATTTATCTATGTCAAAAATTAAATTAAACTGAAGTGGCTGGTTGGCAGGGACCTATAAAAATGTCAGGCAGCCAGGGAGTCCTGTCTCTGCAGTCACATTTGTAATACTGCATATGATATAGAAAGTGGCAGGTGGAGGGGTAGTGAGAAGTAGTATCAGATAGAGCAGTAAATTGAGACCCACAGCCTGCAACAGACCCTGTTAGCCAGTTACTCTGGGAACCAGGGGCAGGAGGGGAAACAGGCTGACCTTGCTGCAAACAAGTTACTTTTGAAGGCTGAATCAGCCTGCTGACATACGTATTTAAGAGCAGTTCCAGTTCCACCATTACCTAAAGGAGATTGTTCCAGTCAGAGATATGGTATTCAGGGTGGGTTTCTCCCATCTGTCCACATTGAGCTTCTGCAGAATCTTGAAGGATGTTATTTTTTTCAGCACAGGGAAAAGTGAACATGGCCTACTCTGCTTAACACACAACCTCCTGCAAGTCTCAGTTAATGTCCCCGTTCAGTTTCAAGATACATGTGTATTCCTTAGTGGGGCTTTGTGTGTATGTTAACTAGGGTGCTCATCACAGAGGACATTCCATTTTTCTGCTACTCTGTCCTCTGTTGATACGAAAGTGGAAGTTTCATATATAGGCACAGCGGACATAAAGGCGTCTGGTTTTGTATCAATAGAGGACAGAGTAGCAGAAAACTGGAATGTCCTCTATGATGGGCACCCTAGTTAATATACACATGAAGCCCCACTAAGGAATACATATGTATCTTGAAGAGAAAAATAAAAAACATAAAGGTGTCAATAGAGGACAGCGGACAACCGGACTGTCCTCTACGATAGCTGTTAACCTGTTCTGACTTAAGCAGCTAGCTCAAAAGTTCAGGGTATTGTGGGTTATCCTAGCTGAGAGGAGAAATATGTAATAGAGTCAGGTGTTTCTTTAATGTAGTCTTGCTTAATTGCAAAGGATGATCAAAGCTGGGATCAGGCAACATGAGATGGCACTTTACCTCCCCTTTCTAAGCCCCTTCTTCAGTCAGCACTCACCTTCTAGCTCTTGAAAGTTTTCTAAATGTGTGACCTTCTCTCAGGGTCACATTCCCACCGCTTTGTTCAGCCTGTGTCTAATGGCATCCTTTTGCCAACTCCTTCACCTTCTCTGGTCTTTTTCCACCTGTCTAGTGGGGAAGACCCTTCTGCTCACAACTGCCTTTGTTTTAGGCAATGACTTGTGCTTGTGTTTGGGAGGACACTGCTCTCTGATTTCATAAAGGAGCTTACTTGATTTACAGCTTTCCTAAATGAAGGGTGGTGGTGTTGTCCAATACATATTACATGTGAGCAAAACATCTCCTACTGCAGCAATATTGGCAGTCTATTCTCCAGAGAGGACCAAAGCTCAAATAACAGAATAGCTATTGCAAGCCAACTGAATGGCACTGCTGAAGGAGAGAGCTGAGGACTGGTCTTGCTAGGATGCAATCTGTTTGGACCAAGGTGCATTATCAGTGCAGTGGGATGGGATGAGGATTGAACTACGTGTTCAGCACTCCATGGTAGACACTTGCTTTAAGGCTTGTTCTACAAATTCTACCCTATTCTTAAAAAATATAAAGGAGGGTGTAAGCTAGCTCCAACTTCCCTTTAGAGCCAATGTATCAGGCTTTCTGCACCTGGGGTGCTGTATTTTTTGAAACTCTTAGCAAACTAAAGCAAACAAAGCAAATGCTTAAGACCCAGCACATTTTCTTCTCTGTTAGGTCCCCAGTCCCTTGGTTTTTTGTCAGTTAATAGGAATAAATGATAGGAAAACAACCTATAAATGGTACCAAGACATACCAGACTTTCTAGGCTCAAGGCCTTGCTTGAGCTATCCGTTCATCCATGAGATGTCACCAGGCTCTGTAATTCCTAACTGGCAGGTTAGAAAGGCCCACCTACTAACCTCACACAGTTATTTAACCTCTATGGACACCTTTGCTATAGAGGTGCTGTTTGTTTTCAGGAGCAAACGTGGGGTTATCACCTGGATGCATTCAACTCAGAAGGTTCCTCCTTGAAAAGAGAGAAGAGTTTTGATGTAGGGATCTACATCCTGTTCCCAGTTCTGCTTCAGAATTCCTTTGTGACGTTAGCCAGCTTCTTAGGCTATGGGCACATGAACAAGTCAGTGATGTTAGTAAGTGGATCCCAATTTCTGGTACGCTGCTGCCAGTGGTTATGCAGATAGCCTGTTAGTGGTACGCATGAACAGATTTATTATAATTACTTTCTATGACAAAAACGTTGTTGGCGGTACATAAGGTTGTATCATTTTAAATTGGTGATGCTCGATTTGTCAGAGTTTGGGAACTGCTGAGCTAGGCCATGGACTGTGTCAGCTGCTCTACTTTAACTGCCTGTATGCCCACTCTTACCCCATAGTAAATATGGGGTAGCTCATCTTCCTACCGCCTCCCCTTTCAGTGCCTCATAGCACAGGGAAAAAGCATGCACAAAGTCATTTACTGCAGAGTAGCTGATATACTGTTAAGTCACACCCTTCCTTGTCTCTAGTAATTTATGTGCCCATATCCATAATCTGTGCCTTAGTTGCCCATCTTTTTCCTGCTTCATAGTGAAAGTCACAAGGATAGATTGAGTCATTAATGTTTGCAAAATTCCCAGATATTAAAGTAATGGGCCCATGTTAGTAGATAGTGTGCTAGACATGGCAACTGGATTCAGATTCATAATATGCACATACATTTTGCCAGCAGTACTCACAGTTTATAGCAAATGTATGTCTAAAGGGTCAGGGCTAACTTTTCTTCTTAACAGAAGTGCTGGTCATCTTTTTATGAGAGGTAGGGATGCAGCAGAGTCTTGGATGGACTACAGAGGCCAGTCCCTCCCTAACGTATAATCTGAGTATGGGCAGTGAGTCTCTGCCATTACAGCATGCCATGTACTCCTCTGTTGTAGGTGCAGAGAAAAGGTGCATGGCAGCCTGAGCTTGTCTTGTCTTGTAAACTTCATACTCCCTACAAACAGATGTATGCCAGGTGTAACCAGAAGCTGCACTCCTTGCTGTTTCCTCTCGTCTTGTTGGTTTCTTCTGTAGCTGTCAATTTGGAGGACCTCAAGGCCTTTTCTCCAGGATGCTACCGATAATGGGGTGAAGGTATTGGAAACGGCCAGTAATAAGAGAAGGTTGTATCCGTATCTCCAGGAGCTGCCCTAAGGGAGAAATCTGCAAAAGGCAGGAGGGAAGGATGTGATTGAAAGGCTATAAGGGGGAGAAGTCAGCAGACATGCAAGGCTCTGAGTTGCTTGCTGAAACGTAAGCTGTCAAAACTATCTGCATCTCGGTAAGGAGACAGAACAACGCGTCTGGCTGAGCCCTCTTAAAAAGCCTTGGAGGATCTGCTTTTGGGCTGAACAGATGCCCTCGTCTAAATGAGTTCTCATATTTGTATTTATTTTAAAGAAGCTACGTTTCTAGTCAGTCTATAAAAGCCAACAAAAGCTTGGGGAAGGAGGATCTGAGGAAATTAATACTGTTTACCAAGTTTTATCTGAGTGTTGTGTGGACATTACTCTCACTTCAGCCCCTTACTGTTTAATTTGGCACTGGTGTCACAGGATCAACACTGTTTTCTGGGGGGGGGAGCTCTGCCTCGGTACTCCCCAAGAAGCAGCTGTATTCGATTTCTCTCCCCCTAGGGATCCCCTGAAGCCAGCTCTGGTGTGGCTTCACAAGGGACAAGCCTCTGGCTTTGACACCTGGCTTTTCTCAGTCTCTGGCTTCACCAACAATTGGTAGCACCGTGAGCTCCAAGTGGTCTTTCTTTTTGGCCGTCTCTCAGGATGGATGGAAGGAGGGGGGCGTTCTCCTTCAAAGGGTGGTGGGGGCAGTCAGAACTGTGGACATCCTAAATAGCACACCAGACTTTCAGAACAAACAATATTGCGCCCCTCCAATTCCCTCTGTCCTTCGCTGGGGCCTTCTCTTTGTCCTTCCCGGGACCTCCTCCTCAGGCCTACTCAGCTACATTTCAACAAAACATTTACAAGTACAATGAAACAGTATCTCCGTGGCCTGCTGTTAGGGCTAAACTGCAATCTGGCCCGGGGGGCGAGAAGGGCTTAAAGAAACTATTTATATCAACATATCCTCATGTTGAGTCCCCCACAAGTGTCCCCCCACCCAGAACTACAGGCTAGAACTCAGCCTCCTCACCCCTTTTCGTCACGTGGGTCCGATGCAGTTGTGATGCCATAATTGGTGTGCTTTCATTTCCTGCCATGTTGGGGTTTTTTTGTGTCCCTGGAAGAGTCAACCAGAGCCAGTTTCTTGCTCCTGTAAGGTATATGGAAAACTCCTAGATATTCTGTCGGCAAGCTAAAAACTGCCCTTGCCCTTTCGTCAAGTTTGGACAAGCTGTTGCTCAATTTATATTTGATCCTTTCTTTTATATTCATTGACCACAAAAAAGTTTAAGCAAATACTCTGTAAAAGCCAACAGATTACCCCCATTTTGATTTCTTGATTGTTTTTCTGATATTTGCATCACATTTGTTTACCATATCTCCTACTGTCATGTAAATTGTTGTCTAGCCACATTAAATGGGCTGTGTGGCAGTGATCCTGTACTGATAGGTCTAATTATCTCAGGGCATATGAAAAGGGAATGAGATGGAATCCGTGAGCTGAACTAGGAGTGTCTTGGAACAATAATGGATAATATGTGGCTGCAGTAAGTGTTCTAGCTTGCATCAATTTTGATTTGACCAAAGACACTACTGAGGTTAAAAACGCTCGAGTAGTGTTTCAAGGAGCTGGTAAAGCTCCCTCCCTGCTTGTTCTGTTCTCTACCACTCCTCATGACACCTTTGTGTTAAATAGACATGGCCACAAATGACTGGTTCGCTTCTGAGATTCTCTTCACTGTAAATCTGAGCACCCTGAAAATTTTAACCAATTCATCTTTAGAGCAGCCTTGTGGAGGGGAGCGGTGCTGGATCCCCATTTCACAGACTGGGAAGGTGTAACCCATAAATGGAAAGTGACTTGCTCAGACTCACAGTGGAAGTTTGTGACAGAGCAAGAGGGAGGAGCTAGGTTGGTGTCTCCCACTTCTGTGCATCTTCCCTTGAGGAAATCAAAGTTAAATTAAGGAACTTGTAGTGGGTGCATTGTGAGTTGTCATGGCATGCTATACAGACTTGGTTTTGTTTCATGAACCACATGCTGGGTAATAGCACAAAGAAATTCCATGTTCCTAAAACTAAACCACCTTTTTTATTAAGAGAACAAGCTTCAGAAAAGCTGCCATAGCAGCTAGCACTCTTGCCATGTGCACAGGATCTTGGTGCCTGCAAACTCTTCCTTCCTCCAACCCATGCTTTTGTGTCCAAGTACCATGACCTGGCTTGGGGAATCCCAGGGACTCTGGCTGCTTTCCTTGCTCAGCCCGATTTGGCATGCATGGGGTTGAGTGTTTCCAAGTTCTATCCAGACTACCTAGAAGTAGCTCTTTCTTTAAGATCTACAGCATGAGCTCCAGCAAAAGGCATCTGGGATAGCTGGTCAGTTCAAATGCAGCCTTGAGTTTTTACATGTGTATTTTAGTACTTAGTAGAATAGGGCATTTGGGTTTGGAATTATATAATGGTACAGTATAAGATGATAGGCCTATTTCAAGTCAAAGTTATTTCTAATGGAATTGCCAAAGGGAGAAGAGGAAAAACTCCAGTGAATTTAACCTCTGTATTTCCAACAAAAATTTCCTGGGGAAACAGGATTATATGAAATTAATCTCTATTTTTATTGCCTTGCTATGCAGAAGATATATAGAAAGGGGTAAGGCAGTAGGCCAGCCTTAACACCCTGGTGGAATCAGAGAACGGTTCCTGCATAGTAATGCAGCAGTTCTTTGCAACAGGAGTTTGAAGGAGTCACTAGCTGCTGTGCATGAGCCACTGATGGATATTGTTACAAGGCCACAGCCCAACTACCACAACCTGTGATTTTGTATTTGGATGGGAAAAGCTGAAGAAAACTCACAGAAAGTGATTTAGTAAGTGACACTCTTCCCTTGGACTTGGTGCTCAGTGATTGCCTTGCTGTGGAGCTAGAGGCTGCTGGAGACACTATTTCTCAGATGAGACATAGGGTCCTATTTCCCCTTTTTGCAAGCATAGAAGTGTTAGCTAACTGTAACAGGCAAATTTTGTACATGGAATATTTCAGTTTGTGTCCTTAAATTCCCTCAACAGTTTCAGTACTTCACGTTGTGTGCTAAGCTATTGTGTGGCGCTACTGTGTGCTGTTAAATACAATACACTTCATCCCCAAAGTGGGTACTTTTCATTTGTAAAGGAAGCAATTCTTCTACTTAAAGTTTGTGAAGAGTTCTGTGTTGTGTTGCACAGACTTTTCAGAGCAGAGCGTGTTGGCATGTACTAGAGAAGCAAGTGATGAAAAGTGCCTCCCAGCTAAGGTTTATCTAACACATTTAAAGGTAAGGAGCCTTGACAGGAAGGATTTGCACGTAAACAGGAAACATCTCACTGACGTGGAGCCTTTTGTAAATCAGCACACACCACTGAGCTTATCTTTCAGAATATAGGAGCATCCAGTTCTGAGTGGTGAAGCCAGGAGAAAGAGGAAGTGGAGGATTTTTAGCCTCTATAAATAAGAGAAGCCCAGTTTTGAGAACAGTTGAATGTCTGGCTTTGCCATTGACTTGTTGGGCAAGTAACTTAAGATACATTTTTGAAAGCAGGCTCTGATTTTCAGGGCCTAAATTCTTGTGGTCCAAACTTAAGACACTTTGATTTTTCAGAAGGACTGGACAGCCACAGCTCTCACTGAATTCAAATGGTCCTAAATTTCTATTTGCCTTATTTTCACCATCTGTGAAGTGACAGTGATATTAATGGCCCTCCTTCCCAGCATTGTTAGGCTGGATTAATGAATGTTATGTTTTACAGAGGCATAAAAATGTATGGTTGGAAGGAAGCTCAGGAAGTCAACTCCAACCACCTGCTCAGGGCAGGATGATCACTGACCAAACCATCCCAGTCAAATGTCTGTCTAACCCATTCTGAAAAATGTCCAAGGATGGAGATCCCACAATCTCCCTGGGTAGCCAGTCCCAGTGCTTAAACCACCCTTATAGTAAGAAATGCTTCCTGATATTCCACCTAAGTTTCCCTTGCTGCAATTTAAGACTATTGCTCCTTGTCCTGTCCCCTGCAGCCAGAGAGAATATAATCTGTCTTCATCTTCCACATAGCCACCATTCAGGTATTTAACAGTTATCATATCCTGTCTCAGTCTTCTTTTCCAGACTAAGTAATTCTAGTTCTTTCAGACTTTCCTTGTATGGTCAAAGGCTTTAATATTATTCCACAAATGCCAAAATGAGTAACCCCCCTTAATTGGTTTCAGAATAATATTTTACCTTTAAATCTGATCTTTATTTAGTGCCGTTCCTTCCAAATTGGAAATTTGGCCAGTATATCTGGGCTGATGTCCTTAATTCTTAAAAAAATGCAGCGAGATCATTAACAAGAACAAGAAATAAAGGCCTCAGCTTTGTGTCTCCATTAAGAGCTAGGCCCACTGCAGCCTTTCACACCATGCTGAGGCATCATGTCATTTTTACTTGCTCAGGAGGGCACCACCTATTGACTTAGCAGTCCCACTTCTTGCAGTGAACCTTAGTTTTCCTAATGGGCCTCCCAGTTCAGTACTGACCAGGACAGGCACTACTCAGCTTGTGAGATCTGGCAAATAGTTACTCTCACTGGAAAGAGTGTTTGTAAAATCAGTATGCTGAAACGAGCCCCCTTAGTCTTACATTTGTGTGCGTGTGATTGAGTTTAGTTAAGATTGACTAGTAAATATTTATATTTGTGATAAAAATAGACCAAGGTTTGCCTCTTAAAAATCCCACACAGTTAACTGAATTGCTGAAAAAAAATTATTAAAACCCCCCTGACAACAGCAGCTTTTTACTGTGCAGATTTCCTGTAAATTCTGCTTTGGCCAGGGAGCATCCCTGCCCATAAACAATCTCCCCCTTCTACTCCCCCTTCTCTGGCAAAGTGAAGCTCGTTACCATGGAAGCCTCATTAAATTTGCATCTTGCTCAGCTTGGGCTGCATCAGGGCTGCAAGTTGTATTTTTAGCCCATGGTAGTTACATAATGAGAGAGGGAGAGCCAGGAGGTTCCAGCGGGAACGTTGCCTTCATGTCGCCCTGTGTGGCTGGCACTTGGCTAACTTTGTTGGACTGGAAGGCCGTGGAACTCCTGCAGCCCAGAGACCCACAGCTGTCCCCGTCACATGTCAGTCATCCAGCTGGGTTATTGTGAGTCTCAGTGCTTTTCCTTTCCATGAGCTCAGCCAGCCCAGCAGTGGATGTCACTTAATCCAGGAGAGGTGATTGATGACTGCCAGCCTGTGTTGAATGCCAAAACCTTAAATTACAGTTCGGCTAGAATGAGACCCGGTCTGGAGTACTATGTTGTCTTGTCCTTTGCAAGGGGAGAGTACAGAGCCACGTGTGCCTCCCACAGGAGTGATTTTTCATCCTGATGTTCTTCCAGAGGTTTCAGTTTCAGGAGATGGAGAAGCAAGGGAAAGGGAATTCTGTTGCAGTCTCTGTACCTCCTGCCACTCCAAATTTCCTCACCATTGGCTGATACGGTGGCAGTCCCCATGTGGCAATACAGAACATGCCACTCTGTTGTGAACATTTTCCTAAGTGGCATGCCTTGAGCTCATGGGGCCTGATACTCTGCAGTGCCTTCAGGAGGAGAAAGCACAGATCAAGGAAAGTAAAGGTGACTTTTTGCCAATTTATGTAAATGCCTTCCAAATTTTAGACTGCTTCAGGGATCAAAATGGTCCCTGGCAAAACTTGTGTTAGCTCATTCTGGGTCGGCAGCTCTGTAATACCATGCACTACTGGCCTGCTTCCACCAGCTCCTGACCATGCTTATATCAGAGCTTATTAATCAGCCATTTATAGTAGACCAGTGCTGTGGTTCCACCAGTGGAATTCTCTTGGGCCAGTTGCAGCTCTTTTATGGTCTCTATTTATTGCTGGATTTGTGACTAAGGAGTTGGACAAGTGGATGCCATTTGTTCCCTGTTTCTTAATGGTTAATCCTTTGGTTTCTGTGGTTGAACCCTTCTAGCTACATCCATCAGATCAAAACACCACCAGTTTCTAGCAGGTACCCTTTGCAATTACCAGTACACAAAGACCAGTACACAAAGACCATAAAATCCTATGATTCAGAAAAAGCTGATCATCTGTGGAGGTCAAGAAGTTCTTTCCACCTATCCTACTTTGGCCAGCTGTGGCCAGCATATCAACACACAATGAGCCATGCACATTACAGGGTACTTTGCCTTAATTTTAAGTGCTTGGACATACCTGAAAGGAAGAGAACAGATTAGATAGCATGATGCATATGGTGGCAAACACCACAGGCCAATTTAATTCCCAGGGTAACTGCATTTATGCCAAGGCTATTTATCAACTTTGAGCATGAAAGGCACTGAAGGATCTAAAGACTGCCTGCTGTGAAAAGAGCCTGTACCATGGCATTGAGGGATCTCTAGACATTGTCTCTCAATCATTCCAAATCAGCTTTGTTCATTTACAAATAAAGAAACTGGCTTTCATATCTGCCAGGCCTGCAATCACAGCCTGATTCTAAGAGTCAAGTCATGTTTCTTCCATCTCATGATCATCACCACTGACAGGGGCTGCATAGGCCAGATTCTTCCTTCATTTACACGTTGGCAATACATGAGCCTTCCATGGGACTTACGGGGATCCCTGTGGGCACAGTTCATCCTGAAGAACAGTTATTACTTGTGTTGATGTGTGAGGAGGAAAACACCCAGCTTGCCTCTAAACCAATAACTCTTGCCTCTAATAAAAGCCATCTCTTTGTTGTAAACTGAGAAAATTTAATCTGGAATCACCAGGACACAATAAAAACAAAACCCCATGATGCCATTCTTTATAGTTAGTTTGTCAGACCAGAGCCATATTTTAAGCTGCCTGGGGTATTGGGGACGTGTACTCTTACCGTTTTGATTTTTTTAAGGGGTGATGAGAAGATATCGTTAGCTTTTGCTTGGAGACACAGTCTCCTAAATTTCAGCCTTGGCAGGAAAAGTCAATTTATAAAAAAATATTTTGCAGTTGGAAATTATTTGTAACTTCCTACTGTACCCTAGAAATGGGACGTGAATAAGATCCCTGGATCCAAATCTCCTTGACAGAGCCAAATTTTGCATCTGCAGTCCGTCGCTGCAGTTAGCCAAACCAGAGCCCAGTACCCAAAGCCCAAGCTCAAGGGCTTTTCCAGGCTTACACTCTGTGGTACAGATCCATCTCAACAGTAGAGCTGTGTGCCATCCAGAGGTTTTAGTTTGCAGGAAGTCAGAGGATGCTCTTCTTGCTCATGATCTCTGTGGGGGTTGTACCTCAGTCTAAATTAGGTTCAGATTGGATACCAGCTCTAGGCTCAGTGTAGGACTTTGCCCAAACCATCATCCCCTGATTATGCATCTAAATTGCAAGTCTTGCACAAATTGAGAAGAAAACTAACTCAGCCTAGATTCTGTCATAAACTCAATAACTTTTTAGTGATTCTGGGCCAAGCCCTGACTTTGGAATAGCACTCAAAAGCTGGTAAGCTTTGTAGAGTTTTGCACTGGGTTGCAAACATTCTGCTTGGCTCTAATATATGCTCAGTGGGCAAGTTGTGGGCTAGTGCATTGAGTGGGGAAGTGGAGGGCCTAGAACTCCATTTGTTGTTTCCCCATAGCCTCTATACAGAGCTAGGCCGATCCAAATAGGTCACGGGACAGAAATAGGCTGCTAGACCCAGGCATAGAGCCAGCACTGCACCACTTATGCAGCAACCCCAGGTGCATGGGATGTTTCTGGGTAGGACAGAGGTAGGATGTGAAGAGGAGGGAGGGGGGCTTGTGGGTTTGATCAGGGATGAATCCAATTTTTATGTATTATTTCTGACTGCTACCAATGGTGTAGGTAACCTTGGACAAGTATTCTATACTCTCTGTGTTTGAGGCACTTCATCTGAAAATAGGGATAATATTTACCCACATGGAAAATCCTCTGATGAAAAGTACAGTTGAAGCATTAGTAACTGGCTAATGATGGTTCCAGATCAATTGCTATTTTACATAGACGGCACGTTTAAATTTTCCACCTCTGCTTTACTTGCCTGCTTTTTCAAGATGGCTAAACCAATACCTGGGGAGACAGATGGGCGGAAGGAAAGCACGACAGGGACAGAGCCAGAACAACAGAGCTTCTGGCTGATAAAGACAAACAGACACTGGCAGACAGAGCAGAAGGCTCTCATTCATGACCAGGGATCCTGGTTTTCTCTGTTTAAAAAAATACATGTTCTCTGATTAATCTCCCCGAGAAAAAATTCTCAGATTAAAACCCCCAAACCCATGTTTTTCTGCAATTAAAATGAAACACCACCATATCTATCTATCTAGTGTGTGTGTGTATATATAGCTATGTATATCTATATATATATCTATATACACACACACGCATTAGATATCACACACATGTATCTATATCTATGTATCTATAGATATAGATACATATCGCAATTTAACACAAAGTTTTCATAGATTTTATAGACATTAGGGCTGGAAGGGACCTTGTAAGACCATTTGGGTCGAGCCCCCTGCCCAAAGGGCAGGAAGTCAGCTCAGTTCAAAGGATCCCAGCAAGATAAGCATCCAGCTGTTTCTTAAACGTGTCCAGAGTAGGTGCCTGCACCTCCTCTGGGGGGAGTCTATTCCAGGCCTTGGGGGTTTGGACAGTAAAGCAGTTTTTCCTTAAGTCCAGCCTAAAACGGTCTTGCAGGAGTTTGTGACTTTTGGACCTTGTCATCCCTTGGGGCGCTCTGGTGAACAGACATTCCCCCAGATCCTGATGCACACCCCTCATGTACTTATAAGCTGCCACCAAGTCACCCCTGAGCCTGTGCTTCTCCAGGCTGAAGAGTCCGATAGCTCACAGTCTTTCTTCATAAGGTCTATTCTCTTGGCCTCTAATCATGCGCATGGCTCTCCTCTGAACTCTTTCAAGCTTTTGCATATCCTTCCTTCCTAAATTGTGGAGCCCCGAATTGGGTGCAGTAGTACAGCTGCGTCCTCATCAAGGCTGAGCACAGCCGGAGGATGACATCCTATGGTTTGTCAAAAATACTCTCCAGGGAGAAGAGGCCACATGCAAGAGAAGAGGTAGGAATGAGGAATGTCGGGGAAAATTTACAGGAATGAGGTGAGAAAACAGGTTTTGGCAGAGGCAAGTTGTATAGGATGTGGTCTCGTGGATCTGTTCAACCCTGCTTTATTCCTCCCTGATAGAAACCCCTGCTAACATGCTGTATTTGGCAGGCTGGCACTTACTCCCTTGTACTGGTCTTTGCGTTAAAGCTGTAATAAGAACAGATGAGGTGAATCACAGAAGGGGTCCGTGGCTTCTTTCATTTTTGTGAGTACTCCATGAAACCACAAAAGGTCTGAGCACTTACTTACCTGCCTCTGGGATTCGATAAAAGGTCAAAGATCCATCCTGAGCTTAGCAGCCCATTGGGATAGCATAGAAGTGATGTGAATTAGCATAATGTCTGGCTGCCTCTGACTCCTCAGCCTAAATGACTAGGTACCTGTTTACAGTCAGGGTGGGTCGACAGGGGTGCATCTGGAGCAGAGCATGAATGGACCCTCTGCACATGTAGTGAGATACCTTACCCACTTCGCTAGCATGCACTGTGTCTCTGTGGTTAGCCCTTTAAAATGCAGTCTTCCTTTCCTGCAAAAATACTTGTGGCCAAATCAGTTTAGCTCAGTTTATAGATGACTGGAAA
The DNA here is from genome assembly GCF_001723895.1 of Crocodylus porosus. Classification (NCBI taxonomy): domain Eukaryota; kingdom Metazoa; phylum Chordata; order Crocodylia; family Crocodylidae; genus Crocodylus; species Crocodylus porosus. The sequence continues at coordinate 48,820,314 of NW_017728947.1, read as the reverse complement.
GTGTTTATTGCAGTCAAGAGAAAGACTGGGCTTGCTCAGGATTCTGGAAACGTCAACCCTGACTGCCCTGGGGAGATTGCAGCTCCCCAGGGAACAGGCCAGTTCTTTCAGCTTCCGAGATAGCTGGTCTGCTACAAGTCGCTAAGCTGCAGGTGGCAGCCACCTGAGGCTGTATCATTTCCTATATGTTTTGTCAGGTAAAAGTACTGCACAAAAAGGGAAGAGGTCTGAATGCTAAATAAAATCACCGGACAGGGTCCCCTTCACCAATTCTGGGTGATACAGAAGAAGGGCAAAAGAAAATAATAATAAAGCTGGGTAATGCTTTGCATATAAGGAGGAGTGAGGTGTTATGTATAGGCCTTATGTGAATGGGTTTGTGCATCCAAGTGTCATTTTGCCTAGGTACCTAGTGATGATGTTTTCTGGCAGAGTCCTGCAGTTTTGGAAGTGAAGAAGTAGGGTTCTAATCCCAATTCCCTTTGTCAATATGTAGCTGTTAGTATTACATATCATTCAGTCTGCGCCATGCAGAACACATTCATTCCTGACTGGCAGCTGAACAGGGTTGTTTGCAGCACATTAATTTGTTACAGATTGCTGCTTAGCTGTTGCATTGAATTTAGTGAAACTCAGATGATTGGGTTTAGCATTGTGTCCCTGGGAGGAAAGTAGATTGTGTGTGTGCATGTGTGTGCGTATGTTAGAAAAAGAATGAGAGAGAGAGAGACGTTACCAGAGAGAACAAGAGAGCAACTGAATATATCGGCAAAAGGCATTTTCTTCTATGTCTGGTGGCAGAGGCTTATGTTGTTGGTCATGCAAAATCTTCCTGCGTATGCAGGATTTCTGCTGTTGCTGTTTCTGTTGTCATCAAAACAACAGAAACAACAGGTTTGTTACTGAGCCATAGAAATCACAGAATGAAGGACCAGGAGGGACCTGTAGGATCATCAAGTCCAGTCCCCTGCCGTGGGCAGGAAGTAATTGGGCTCAAACGAGCTTATCGAGGTTTTTGTCCAGCCTTCTCTTAAAGACAACCAGAGATGGCAACTCCACTGCCCCTGCTGGAAGTGTGACCGTTGTCAGGTCATGGCTGGATGCACGGGATTTGGTCCTCTCTACCCATTGTTAGGGACCTACTTAATTTGTGGCCAGACAAAGGAATTTTCATGGCTTGGTTGTGGCATGAAGAGCTGATTTCACAGGCATTTCGTGGTGGCCTTCCCACCTCACTGCTGATTAGGTGAGGGGTCCTGGGGGAAGGGAGGGAGGGAAAGAGCAGCTAGGGGGTGGCAGCCATCTCAGCTGCTGGCTCCCCTTCATGCTACCACGCCAGCTAGTGCCTTCCCCTCCCAAGCAGGCTTCAACACAGCAAGGGACGCCAGCATTTTATTTGTATTAAGTTGTTTAAGTTGATTTTGCAGATAACTGTGGATTTTGTGGTTTCCACGGTATTGCAAATTAAGTAGGTTCCTACCCATTGTAGAATTGATTTAGCAATATACACAACATTTTCCAAATAAAATATTAAAGCAGGGGTGACCAACTGGCGACTCTGGAGTCACATGCGCCACTTCAGAAGTGAGTATGCATCTCCTTGAATCTTTGCACAAGCACATGGTGGCCAGCTTCCATAGCCATTACGTCACGTCACGTGACATGACTGCTCGCACATGACATATTACGGTGGCTCTTTGGCAATATACATTGCTAAATTCTGGCTCCTTCTCAGGCTCCGGTTGGCCACCCCTGTATTAAAGGAATAATTGTATGGCCTTTATTTTTCCTCTTCTGTCTCATGTATGTTTATGGAGCTGCAAGTGTTGATAGTCATAGAATATATTCGGCCATTTGTCAAGCCATCTGTGGGCACCTCTGCTTCTTTTGTATATGAAAAGCCCCTTTGGTCACCTCTCTTGCTTTTTCTTCATTTTCTGTGGAGACTATGTGATGTGCAGGAGCCAGGAACCAGTTTTAACCAGAGTGGAAAAGGTTGTGAAACCACAACTCTTACAGCACACTGATTGGCACCATAGGGTCTGTTCTGATCTTTCTAGCTCTGACTTGCTTTCTGCTAGCAGGACACAGTTTTAACATTGCCTCAGCCATGAAAGAATCCAACCAGGAAAATCATAAACCAACTTCAGAGGCCTTTCTCCCTGTCCTTTCTCATTTATTTCTTGTCCCTGCTCCCCATCAGAATTAATAGGAACATGGACAGTTTGAATCCAAATCCTTATTTCTTAGGTACCTTATCTGGACCCAGGATGTATGGAGACTTGGTGCTCACTTAATCTACAATTGATCTTGTGAGAAATAATTCACAGGAAGTATTCTCAAGGGTTTACTCCCCCCACCTTTCCTGAGCTCCATTTCCTGTTCATCAGGTCTTTGGCTGAATTGAGTTGAATTGTAAAGGCCTTCTTCTGTCAAAGTTTGATAAAGTAATTTTCCCCTCCTGTCTCCCTGACTGAACAGCTGGAGCAGGATCAATATCACCTTGCAATGTAATATGGCAGCAATATAAGCCAGTATGATTTGGGGCTTTGTATCCAGAAACATGACTTTGCAGAGCAAGGAAGGTGATAGGTACTATGTCTCTGGTGTCACCACACCTAATATTCTGAGTTCATTTCCGGGCACCTCAATAACAGAAAGATTTTGAAAAAAAAAAAAGGGAATTTGGAGAACAGCAGCCAAACTGGTACAGGAGGTAGAATAGCTATCATGAAAGTTTAAAAGAAATAACAGAATTGTATCAGCAGCAGCTAATGGCAGGGGGTGGGAATGGGTGAGCATGTAGCTCTCTACAGTTGTGTGGAGAATTTAAACACCAGTGGGGGTAAGGGATAGTTACTGGCACACACTGGACTCCTGAGATGGATGATTTAGCTTGACTAACAGCAAATGCTTCCTGACAGTGGGCAGTATTAAACCAGTGTTTATACTCAACCCCACACTTCTTAGACTCAAGGCACCCCTTGGAAAATGCCAGTGCTTAGTTTTCTGACTACGGAAAAATAATACAGCAATTCTTCTGTTGCAAAAAAAACTCAGAAAGACCATGTTTTTGATGATACTGTGGATTCCTATTTGAAATCTCTGAGTTTATCTTGTGAATTATGTGTAGGTGTTTGCACACTTAACAGTGCCAATCTTGTGCAGCACCCTGTGGTACCCTTAACAGGACTTTGTGGCACATTGATTGAAAATCTGATTGTTTGGCTAGGGAATAGTCTCCAAAGTGAAGTTGGGGAAGACCTGTTATTTTAGGTCCTTCAAAACCAACTTGAAGCATTGAATTGTTCAAACAATTCTGTAGTGGCAGAGGGGATGCCTTCAGTGACCAAAAAGGTCTTTCCCATTTTCTATGCTTTTATCATGTGAAAACACAAACTCTCAGGCAACTGTTAGGCTCATGGTTATCCTCATCCCTAACCTTCCTCTCCCACTCTCCTTCCCTAACCTTCCTCTCCCATTTCAACCCCACCTTCTTGTCCTTGCCAACATCTCCATAGCAACACTGTGTTGCTAAAGAATAGAGAAGACATCTAAATATAGCTTCCAAATCTCCATGCCTTCAGCTAAAAGCCTAAAACCAGGGTAGACAGCTTGAAGCACTATGCTGCTAAAACCAGACAAGTAGGCAGACTGGATAGGAGCCAGGAATGATTCCGTGGGATTGCCAAGTGGGGCCTGAAGTTCACTTCCAGTTAAGTGCTTTCTTCATGAATGCAAGGCACCCAAAAGTATTTTGAGGTAGTGTAGTCCTCCATCTAAATTCCAAGGGATTTCCACTCACTTTACTGGGTTTCTAGATCCATATTTTCAAACAAACAAAAGCACCTCTAGTATTTCATCAGGCTTCGTAACCCATGATGGGTTTTGACATCATAGCCTCTTGCTGTAATATGTAAGGCTAAAATGGAAAGTAGAAATTAAAGATCATGAAGGCTGTAACTAAGGGACAAATTCTGCCACCCTCTCCCCTACTTTTCCCTTAAATTCTGAGCTGGATAAAAACTGTTGTAACAAGGCTATTTTTTAACAAAGCTATTTTTTAACACCGGACCTTTATATAAGAGAGATGTATGTTTGTAGAGTTCAACAAATTTTATAGAAAGAAGGGCATATAAGAAAACAGGGCACAGGAAGGGCTTATAAGGCCTTTCACTTCCAGGCCACAGGATCCCATCCGGACCAGGTCAATAGTAGTCATTTTTTGTTTGACTGTTTCATGGGCTCTGCAATGAGTTGAGTCTCGCAGTCCAGTCTGTTGGTGACAAGTGCTGACATTAAATTGTCACTAGCTGAAATGCTCAGCAGAGATATGTGGGCTGGGGAGGCCAAACTCCCCTGCTTTCCATAGATGTGGTCTGTACTGGTCAGGATTGGGGCCAGTTAGTAAGCTGCAATAGCTTCCTGCAGCTGTCCCTCTTCCCTGGGTGATCAGAGGACTTAAGTCTTCAGAGCTGACAGGCTAGAACTTCTCATGAGCACAGAAACATGGGGTGGAAGGTGTCTCCTGGGCCACTGAGTCTAGTCCCCTGCATGTGCAAGCAGTTTTCCAGGGAAGTCCACTGAAATATCCTCTCTGAGCCCTCTTGCATACCACACATACAAAGCACCATATAAAGAAACCAACCATGACAATGTGCCACAGATAACAGGCAGGACAGACAAGTGCATCACCAGTGCTTTGAATTGAAGCAAGCATTGGGACATTGAAATGGGCTTATTTTTAGAATGACAAATGGAAACAGAAATTAGGGACAGGACTGAAAAGATTTATGCTGAAAACAGGAGTTGAAAAATGTCAGGGGATGAAAAGATGCTGAATGTGGCCACAATGGCTTGCATAATACAAGTCCACTTACCTGGCTCTGCTTAGCCAGTCAAAATGATGGGTTTTGCTGTGGGAGAGGTTGATCAAGAATTGTTCTTCCTGCCTTTACAGAAGTGTTTAAGCCCAGTCCCTAAGTCCGTCATGGTGAAAGAGCCTTCTATTGCAGAGAATTTCATCAAGTTTGAACAAAGTGGAATATAAATAGAATGGTTCAGAAATGTGCTTACCTGGCAGGACCTCCGTGAGCCTAGTAAATGCAGAGAGCACTTTCTTGTGCTCCCCCAGCATGCCCTGTGCAGCCCTGCCAAGTCTTCAGCGTAGCCTTGGTGACGTCTGCCATTTAATACCTTGGATGCTGACTCATGTGGCTGACATGTGAGGGAGTCTTGCATCTCTCTTGCTGTCCTAAATACTGTAGTTAGGTGCTCTACGTCACCTTGAAAGATTCTCAGCAAGAAAAGGGGGTTAATGAGCTCATTGGCCTGTCTGGTAACATAATGGGCCTGATTTTTTCACTGCCATTCATCTTGCATAGTTATTTACACCTGCACAAAATGGGCGTGAAATTCTATCCTGATTTGGTAGCACTTTACACCTCCTCGCCACAGTTGTAAAAGACTGTACAAGGTGCAAGGCAGTGAAAAATGAGAGCTGCCTCCCACACGAACTTGAGGGAATACAATACCTTCACATAGCGCTATGGCATGAGGTGCATGGAAACTGAAAAATGAAGCTGACTATAAGTAGAAAGTGAGACTGACCAGGTTAGTTTTACTGTCCAAACTATATAAATTATTATAGGATAACTGGAGAAAAATAAATAAAGATCATTACAGATCTTTCACCCTTAATGTTTTAAGGACTTATAACACAAATAAAGACTTCTTTTTTTTAATATATGGCTTCAGTCTCAATGATGTCCCTTTTAATTACTGTGTTCCAGCTGCTAAAGCATTTCCCAGTAGCTCTAATTGGAACCCGGGCCAAATTACTAATTAGTCAAGATTACAAGCAGAATACACAAAAGGACATGGCTTTTGTGTCAAAGTTTTCTTCTTTTACCCCCTGCTGAAGCCTGGCATGACATCAGCAGTCTCTCTGAAGCCAGCCAGGTTAGGTACCAAAGTTCCCTTCTCCCCAAAATGCAGCTATACACATACGTCAGCAGAGGTGGAGCATAGTATTTTAGGCAAGGCTGCCTGTTTCCACCCTGTGACACAGCAGACTCGTGTGATTTACAACACGTAAAGGAGCTAGAGAAATAGATGACTTCTCAGGGAATATTTTCTTACACCATATAACCAGGGCCTGGAGAGAGACTGATATTTGTGGTCCTTCGCCCTGGGACTCTACCCACTTCCTTCTTCCCTGTAAAGAGATGGGTGAACCTTTTCAGATATGTGGACAGACAGCACAGAAGGTGTAGCCCAGAAGAAGACGTGCCATTTCTGCACACGTCTGAAACCCCTGTGAAACATACTCCACCCACTCAGTTCCTCTTTCCCCATGCCATATCCCATAAAAAAGTGGGCACTTGGCATGGCATACCAGTAAGCATGACTCAGAGAGACGATCTAAGAGCAGTGCATTTAGAACCATTCTAAGGTGGCTGCAGTGCTTTCCTTTCAGTTGTTACTCGTGGAGTGAGAGCATGTATGCTGGTCATGCACCCACCCATGGCAGCGCTCTAGGCCTGGCACAGGGCCAGTGTAGTCAAGCCCCAAGTCACCCCTTTCCCACCCCCTTTCTTGTATCAGGTATTATTAAGGAGGGGGTGATTGAGAGCCATGTGGGCGACCTGTGCTCTTGAAGGGGTCCCTGGGGATTCTTTCTATCCTGTTTAAGACCACTTCATGCTTCTAGAATGGCATTAAGGGGCATTAGGGAGGGAGAGGAATGTGCCCCAGAGATAGTTATTATTGCCTTGTAATGGTGGTGGGGGGAGAGGCAGAAGGGAGGGTAACAGTATGATAGGAGCAGTTGTCTTGGTGTAGCGGTGCTTGGTGTCAGGAGGGAAGGTACAAGGCCGATGTCAGGAGAGAACAGTGCACCACCATTCTCAGTGGTGGCAGATAACACAGCAAAGAGCAATGGTCTCAAGTTGCAGCAAGGGAAATTTAGGCTGACTATTAGAAAAAACTTTCTCACTGGGAGGGTAGTGAAGCACTGGAACAGGATACCTAGATGAGTGGTGGCATCTCAATCCATGGAGGCTTTTAAGGCCCAGGTTGACAAAGCCCTGTCTGGAATGATCTAGTTGCGGATGGTCCCGCTTTGAGCAGGGGGTTGGACTAGATGACCTCCTGAGGTCCCTTCCAACCCTCATTTTGGACGATTCTATAAGGTGGTAGATATAAAGTCTGCACTCAAAGCAACAACATGGAATGAGCCAACATTTCATCGCCCAGCCTCCATTAGCGTTCATCTACTCTGCATGCCATTTCCTTGCTGCACTTCGAAAGCTGTGTGCTTTTATAGCATCTTTCATCTGAGGATCTTAAGTGCTTTGGAAAAGCTCCCCTGGGACATCAGTAAGCACCATGCCTATTTAATAGGTGGGGAAGGTAGTGCTATTAACAGAGCTGTTAAGTGATTTGCCCCAAATCAGGCAATGAATCAGTAGCAGAGACAGATATAAACACCAGGTCTTCTGACTCTGATCAGCCCACGCTCCAAGATTTTGCCAATTTAGCTAGATAGGTGGAGGTGGGAAAAGATTATGCCCCTAGCCAGTGTAGCTGTGCCAACAGTTCCCTTGCCCCCCCCCCATGGATCTAGACATAGATGTGACAACAGAAGAGGGCTTCTGCTCTCTTAGCTCTTGTGCAGGGAGGTGGTGTAGTTATGTTGGTACCCTCTCACTGCACAAAAAAGAGGCCTGTGCTTCAACCACTAAGCATTGCTCTACTTCCAAAACAATCCATCGGGGTGCAGGAGGTGCAGTTGCACCCCCTGCCAACTGTATGACATGTGAAGTGAGGTCCCTAAGCTCATTCGCTTGTCAGTACAACTCCTGATCCAGTGATTCTCAACCTTTTTAGGCTCAAGGCACCCCTCAGTAACACCTCAGAAAATGCCAACATTTTGTTTTCCCTTGTTTTTTGACTATGGAAAATAGAACATTTCTTCTGTTGTAAAAAATTTAGCTATCTCGCAACAGGTCAAAATATTTTTAACACTGTAGATTCCTATATGAAATCTTGGGTTTATCTACTGAATCATGTTTGCACACCCAACAGTGCTAACATTGTTTGGCATGCTGACGCACCCTTGAAAGGATCTCAAGACACACGCCTCTCAAGACACAGCACCCTGGTTGAGAATCACTGTCCTAGCCAGAGCTGTCACTTTGGCACAGCTCCAGAAACTCAGGATGTGAACGCCACTGCCACTCATCCCCCCACCCCCTGCCTTTTCACTTTGTTGCTTACCACTGAATTCAGCAGCAAAGGATAAAATTGGTAGGGGAGAGAGGAGTGAGTGGCAGCAGCCTTCAGTGTCTGGGTTCTGGAGACAGGCCAAAGCATCAGTTCCAGCCGAAAGCCACAATGACAAGCCAGTGAACTCAGGGAGGTCACTGCTTATGCACTGAACAGCCGAAGTGGGGTTTGGCCATGTACCCCCTCCTGTATCTGCCCATGGAAGGGTTCATAATCTAAGAATAGAAGTGGCCAATGCAAGGAGGGTGACTGGGATTAGAAATAACTTTCTGTATTTTTTAAATAATTACCATGTATCTCCCACCAACCCCCACCTGAACCATCAACAGTTGCCTAATTTCATTTAGAGTTTAGACATAAGTCTTAAGGAGAAGTTTAGAAAGGGAAGGTCTTATTGGCTAGTTTAGGAAAGGCATTTTACCAGGAAGGAGCAGCATCAAACATAATACAGGGCAATTCCAGGAAGAAAAGGCTAGTGTGGTGGTGGAGAAGAGTGGAGGAGACCAAGGTAATAAAGTGGGAAACAAGGGAAGGTAAGCAGGGAGGAACAAAGTTTTGAAGGCTCACTGAAGCTTAAATTTAGTGTAGCAGAAAACAAAGGAGTCAGTGGAAGGTTTTCAGTAGAGTGGAGACATAGTCAAAATGATGGCAAGGAAGATGGTTGTAGCTGCTGACATAGGCAGATCCAGGATTAAGAAAAAAGGAGTGTGGCACATGTCATCAACCACCTTTAGGCTGGAGGGGTGGGGATGAGGCATGGCTAGAGGCCCCAAGTTGGCAGGGGATTCTGGAGGGTGGGGCCAGGCAGGGGACAGGAAAGAGAGACCTGTCTACCGCCTGTATAGTGCCTGGCCAAGCCCGACATCCATGCATCTGCTCCCTACAGTCCTAGATGGGGCAGGGCAGAAACAGCCCTGAGACTCCCCCTGTGCCTGCTATAGTCAGGGCAGCAGGCAGGTCCCTCTTGCCTGTCCCTGCTTCCTGGCCAAGCTCATCATGTGTCCCCAGAAGCTGAAGAGCTCCAGTTGTGGGGAACAGCTGCCAGGTTTGGGTGGAGATAGTGGCAGCAATGAGTGGTCCCTTCGTCCTGTGCCTGCTCCCTCCTCCTTTATCCCTCCAGCCATCCCTTGTCCCCTATTCCCCTCCGCCCCATGGTATAACCTCAGTTCCTGCCCAGACTGTTCAGGGGCCCCAGACATCTGGGATCATGGAAAACTGGAGCCAACTGGTATGCCTTCCAGAGAGCAAATTTTGGCATGGAGTGGAAAGCCTGGGGGGGCGGAGGGCAGGGGCATGTTGCAGTGCACTCCTCACCACTGCACCCTTCCTGGATCCACCCCAGCTGCTGAATTTTGTATGGATTAGAAAAGATAATGGTATTTATACAAGCCACAGAGGTTGCTACAGTAATCAGTATGGGATGAGTAATAAAGTTAATGAGGGCTTAGGCATGAGTTTAATGGCATGTACAGAAGGAAAAAGGGAATTTTAGAAATATTTGGCGGAAGAAGCAGTAGAACTGGACATGGAGTGCATGTGTGGAAGAAAAGGAAGAAACAAAAGTTAACAGACCTGAGTGACTAAGACGATGGTGGTGGTGTCAACAATGACAAAGAATAGTGAAAGCGGAGATGATTTGGGCCAGAAGATAAGGAGGGACTACTCATGCAGAGACTAAGTGAGGTAGACTGAGCCTCCCTTATTTGGGAGGCACCAGGAATTAGCTTGGCCCTCCATGGGTGCATCTACATGTGCTACTAGCATGGAGCAATAAACTATAGCACATACTGTGACAGAGTTTATTGCTCTTGGGCACAGTGTCTTCATGTGTGCCCAGGACCACAGCACGATGAGCCAGGTCAGAGCGGCCCTGGCTGGCAAGGGGCCTGGGGGGGATCAACCTGCTAGGCCGGGGCTGCTCTGACTTGGCGCAACATGCTGCAGAGGGGCTGGCTGGGACATGAGGGTGCTTCAGTGCAGAACTAGCCAGCAGGCAGCCCCTGCATTGAAGCACCCTCGTGCCCCAGCCAACCCTGTCAGTGTCTACACGTGCATTGCTGCACAGTAAGTAACACCGCCACAAGACAGTGCTGTACTTATACTATATAAGTACTAACCTACGGTGGCATTTATTAATTACTGCAACCTAATAGGGCTGCACATGTAGATGGGGTGACTTTGCTGTAGAGCTAATTAGGTAGCACCACAGTAAACATCTTGACAAGATGTGCCCAGTGTAGACTTAGGCAGTCCTAGATGAACCCTAGGAGCCTTGTTCTCTGCAGGCCTGTAGCATTTGAAAAACAGGGTGGCCACATTCTTGCAGTTTGAGGGGAAACAAGCTAAAAGTGATAAATATTAAGGAAGAAGGAGAGAGAAGGGTTGAGAATGAGATGAGAGACTTGCAATGAGATGGCTTCAGCTTAAACAGAACTAATGTTGAGTAGAAATAAATATGTGGAATTACTATGGACTTGAGGTATGTCATTCAGAAAGTGGAATAACCAGGTGTAGACACAGGGCATCAACCTGTGCATGATTGGAGAAGGGAGCTGGATTTAGTACAATATATCTTGGGTGGGGTAAAAGATAAGAGTGGGAACAAGATGTGTCAAATGGGAGTGGATGGGCATGAATTTGGACACAAACAATGATTAGCATTAGAAATTCTTCTTTTTCTCTGATGCTAGAACCTGCTGGTTTTGGAGCAGAACTTGGTATCTGCTTCCCCCCTGCTCAGAAATTCAGAAGGTTACAGTGAGAGAACCACAAAGCTCCTAGATGGCCTTAGATTTGATAAAGGAAATATTTAGGTAACATGGTAATGGGTGCTGTAGAGAACCTCAGAAATCCTGAGACTTAGGAATTGCTTAAGGCTAAAGGGTTTAAGGCAATTAAAGGTCTCATGGTACTCTTCTTTAGCGTATGGGGTGTTTACCTGCTATATTGGCCCCATTGCATACTGAGTAATAGCATTCCCTACCTGCTGTAAATCCCCCCTTCCACTTGTAGTTGTTTCAAGGAAATACAGTATTTGAGACTCACACTGTTCAGTAGAGTTCAGTTTTATTTCTCATCCAGAAGTCACACAGATGCATCGTCTCAGCCTCTACCCTTCCAGTGGAGTCTTGACACAGAGATACTCAATACTCTGCAGCACATTAATCAAGTAACTGTCCTGTTGTTGTATATGCTTGAAGCAGATGCATTGTCAAATGAAATGATTTCATAGATTATTTTCTCTACTTCTCAGGTGGGGAACTTAGTAATGACATGAGCACAAAGGCTTCTAGGAGACAATTAGTGTCTTTTCACTTCATCTTCTGGTGCTTTCCCCAGGAAGTCTTATTCTTCATGTTCTGGAGCGGATCTCCCCTTACCATGCCCAAGTTCTATTATTTGAGATGTTGTTATTAAACACCTATTTAAAGAGGAGGTTTCTCAGCTGTGACCAGCTGAGGGCCATATTCACAGCTTGCAGAGTCCAGTTCCTGTTGGCTAAAATGGAGGAGAAAGCAGCTCTCTGTATCTCTGGTATGGCTTTATGAGTGATGGGTCTATAGATCTGAACTTGCCATGCTCCATCCTGATCAGATCAGCCCTGATACCTCTGTATCTAAAGCAGCCACTGTGGAGCATTATGGGCCACACTTGGGGGACCCCAGACTTAAAATGTCAGGCTGAAAAATCTGCACCCAGGGGTTTTAGAGCAGAAATTGGTCTCTCTATTTAAAAGAGCAGAACTGCTTCAGGGGAAAACAAACAACACTGACAGAATCCCAGCTTTGCCTTGAAGCTAGTAGGAGAAGCAGCTGCAGCCAGGCCCTTCTGACTCTTGAATGGAGATGGTATGCCTACCCCCTCCCAGCTATTCATGTGCAAGCATCATGGCAGCATAGCACGGGGAACCTTACCTGAAATTGATTGTAAACGTGAAACGTATCGGGTTAGCTGATCTGGGCAGGAAATCTCAGAAGAGCAGGGGATCTCTTGGGAGATTTATGATGCTTCCTGTCAGGCCAGAAATATCTCTGTGACAGTATTTTTGGCGCTTGTACCTCCAGGCCTTGCCTGAACCCAGGCACACAGGAAGGAAAAGTTTGCTCATCTTTTCTAAACGAAAAGCATTCAGAGCCCAATTGTGACCCAGGATAAAGCTGCCAGAGCCCAAAGTAGAGATGCTACAAAAAGCCTGAGTTGCCCTTGGAGGTTAAAGCTTGAGTCCAAGTGAAGGTTTGTGTGGGTTGTTATTTTTGCAGGATGGTTCATCAGTGCCAGCTTCATATAGTGGCATTTGATGGAGGCTTTTGATTGCCAGGCAGGATTTTTGGCTGGCCTTTTGTCATTCTCAGCTCCCCAGCTGTCAAAGGCATGTCTTGTCCCTGATAGAGCTGTCAGTGAGAGGGACAAAGGACAGAAAGTGTCCTCCCTTCCCCCAGATGCAGCAGAATCAAAGGTTGGTGAGTGAAAGCCTCTCTGTTGATCAAGGTGCTCTTCAGATCTCTCTCTTTCCATTAAGGTGAATGTCGTGTCAGGGCTGTTGCACTGAAAATCCCTCTCGTGCCTCAGTCTGCCCTGATTAATTTCAAGAAACTGTCACTGTGTTCTTGCAGCAAAATGTTCCTGAGCCTACTGCTCTTGCCTGCTCTTTTCCTCTTGGCATCCTCCTGTCACACCTCTCACATTTACATGATGTCTTCCCAGACTGCTGTTATGCTCCGGTCTCTCTCCCTATCCATCTCTGTGGCTCTCCATGCATTTCTAAGAGGTAGCTGTCAAGCTTGCTGCAACTAAGGTATGGATGACAATATTGCAGTATGCATTTTGTAATACAGTTGATCAATGCACGGAGTGTGTCTGCAATTCAACTTCCCCTTATTTATTGAGTATGAAAGCTGCCCTGGAAACTGTAGTCCTCCCTAAGGTTACAGAACTCACATAGCTTGACTGATGGCAGTACAAGGTTCCCCTGCTACAACCCTGATGCTGTGATTCAACCCAAAACTGAAGGAATCACCTCATCAGAGGGAGAAGCCAACATCTTCTTTTCATTTAGTGAATCCTGGGCCTATCAGTGAGATGGTACAAAAGGTGCCAACTGGTTGTATTATGAGCATTAACCCAGTGAGAAGCCAACTGAGGTCACCAATTATTTTCTTATACATTGCTAAGCCTCTATCAGATTGTAAAAGCTTCATAGTTACCAACCTGAACTTGGATTCAAACCAGTGACTTAAAGGTTATTCCAGAACACATCACCCATCCCCAAAACCATCAGGTACCTTACCAGCAAGCCTTCTCACAGTATCCTTACAAGAAACTGCACCTAAAAGTCTTTCAGTGTTACCCTTTCTTTAATTTTTCACTTCCCACCTCCTGGGACATCAATCAATAAGATTTTTAAAATATTCTTGGGCCTGGAAGATACAGTTGCCTTGGCTGAAATTATATAGTAGTCTTGCACCTTCTGAGATGTGTGTTCAAATTCAGATCAGGCCACAAGTAAAATTGTTGTGGGACTAACAGTGTCCCAGGGCTAAACCCAGCCTTGTTGTAAATGAGTAATCAAACTTAATTGAGTTGTATCTGCTTATACCAGGAGGTGAATAGGGCCAAGTCTATGCATACCACACACCTGCTTTGCATAGTATCTATATATGTTCTGCCATAGGGCAGCTCCTGGCTGTTCCAATCCATGAGAACTTGGTCTCTCTATCTCTTTACATTCCCCATCCATATAGATGGAATATAGGCACCTTGGTCTTCCTCCATGAAGTACAAGATGAAATATTTTTAGCTGATAACAAGCCTGTGGCAAGAGTTACAGTCGTGTCTAGTGTCACTTCCTCCTTTTCCCACCCTCTCCACCACTCCAGAAATATGTTTTATAATTTTCCGTCTCCTGAAGTCCCTTCCAATAGTGCCAGCCTTATGTTTCCCCTTGCCATTTTACTGGGTGGGCACCAAAAGGACGTGCCCAACAGTAAACAGTAAAGCCTTCAGTGTATCCTTTACATGCAGTTGGATCCTTGTATTACCAAGTCTCCTGGGAGACCTTAGGGATATTAATCATCTAACAGAAGGATGCTGGAAGAAGCACTCTGACATCTGAACCCTCCAAGTCATGCTCAGGAGTATAAAGCATCTCAAAGAAGTCTTGAAAAGCAAAATTGATTTTTCTCAGGATAATAACTCTGCCCTCAACCTTTTGCTGAAGAACCAGGGGAAGGGTTTTTTCTTTCAGCAGAACTTGTAGCAAAAGGGGGAAGCCGTCAGTTTGCTTGATTTGTTACTAAATTCAAAGATTCTTTAAACAAAAAAAGTAGAAGCTCAAGGGTTTGGTAACAATCCAATCTGTAGCAGGAATTCAGAAGATTTGCTCTCTCAGTTATGCTTCTTCAGAGATTTCACTGACTTTCTTGAAGCCAATTGCTGCCTTAGAATTGGGCTTTAAATTTAGGAAACACTTGAAAATATATCTTTAAGAGAGATCAAAGCATTCCTTTATCCTGTCCCTTTCCTTTTTTCCCTGTTCATTCAACAAGATATTTCTTTTTTTGTCTAAATTTTTTTCTCCCTGTTTTCCCAATCCGCCAGTGAATCCTAATGATCGTTACACTGCAAATATCACAGTTATTGCCATAACAACTAACTGTCAGAAAGTCAGAGTATATATTTTGAAAACTATTTTGTATGCATCCTAGAGCAGGGATTGACAACATATGTCCCATGGGCTGGATCTGGCCTCTGGTGCCTGGGGGCTTCAGTGACATTTCAGTGTTGGGGATACTACAATTCTGGAAGCTGGATGCTAGGAAGTAGTGGTGGTGATGGCAGTAGGTCTGAAGTGCCAGTGCATCTACTACCCGAACCAGGCTAGTCTGGCCCTCCACTTTAAGAAGCTGCTGACTGCTGTCCTAGAGAACTAAGACCTCTAGCCAGAGGATAAAATCACCCCAAGAAGCAGCATTGTTAGCTTCCCTTTTGCCCTCTCTCACTGCCAGAGTGTCTCCATGCAGTCCTGAAGAGACCCACATTTAGAAATAAGAGTTTGCTTAGTCTTCATTGCCCACTGAATGCTTGGGTGCACCCTCTGATACTTCCAGTGAGGTTACTATTGTGGAAGTGATTTTACTATGCAGATGTCCACTGAATTGGTTTTACGTAGGCCACTGAACAGTTGTCACTACTGATCACTACCAATCTTGGCTGCATTTGAGTGAGTGCAGTTAAAGGTTATTATTTCACTGCAGGATGACTCAGAAGCAGATGTTGGGTTATGACGGAAAAAGCTTGTTACATACAACCTAAATGGGTGTTCGGTTGTCTGCTTGTGTTTCTGCAAATAGCGTACAGTTTCTGCAGCTCTGGTACTGGTGCAGGGGCTTTCAAGTTGTTCTTTTTTCCCTGTATGTGCTAGTAAACCATAGGGATCATGATACATTTGATTTTGAGAAAAGAAAAAAAGAGCAATATTCTTGCAGCATTTTGATCAATAGGTCTGTGGTTTGCAAACAAAGTCAAACAAGCCATATAGCAGGAATGATTGAGTTATTTGATGATGCCATTCTCTGGGATCAAGATGCTGGAAAGAACAGCAGCAGCACCAAAGGGCAGGGAAGAGTGGGGCGGGGCCTGGAGGAGAATCAGAGTAGCCTGGGACAGGTGGATTTCCACTTGTCCCCCACCCCTTCACCTCAGCACCTTCAGAACAGCAAGTGGGAAGAACAAA
Organism: Crocodylus porosus; assembly: GCF_001723895.1. Lineage (NCBI taxonomy): Eukaryota > Metazoa > Chordata > Crocodylia > Crocodylidae > Crocodylus > Crocodylus porosus. The sequence goes on along the minus strand of NW_017728947.1, from coordinate 48,804,293 downwards.
GTTAAAATGATGACCCAGCCAAGAAGCCACATTGGGTCAAGAGTACAGCCATCAAACTTTCGTCTAGTACAAGGAGTGAAGTTGAAGATGGGCATCTTTAGGCTTCATAGTTTCATAGTTTCTAGGGCTGGAAGGGACCTGAACAGATCATCAAGTCCAACTCCCTGCCCTGGACAGGAAGGAGTGCTGGGATCTTAATACCCCAGCCAGATATTTATCCAACCTCCTCTTGAAGACCTCCAAGGTAGGAGAGAGCACCACCTCCCTTGGGAGTCCATTCCAGAGCCTGGCATCCCTAACTGTAAAGTAATGTCTCCTGATATCAAGCCTGAACCTGCTCTCACTCAATTTGTGGCCATTATTCCTTGTTATCCCAGGTGGTGCCCGGGGGAACAGAGCCTTACCTATTTTCCTCTGGTCCACCCCTGGTGAGTTTATAGACGGCCACCAGATCCCCTCTCAGTCTTCTCTTGTGGAGGCTGAATAGATTCACAACCTTTAGTTTATCTTTATAGGGCCTGGCCTGCTGCCCCCTGACCATGTGAGTGGCCCTCCTCTGGGCCCTCTCAAGGTTAGCCACATCCCTTTTGAAGTGCAGCGCCCAGAAATGGATGCAGTACTCCACCTGCAGCCTGACCAGCACTGCATAGAGGGGAAGGAGCACCACCCTGGACCTGCTTGAGATGCATCTGTAGATGCATGACAAGGTACAGTTAGCCTTACTGACCACTTCCTCATATTAGCGGCTCATGTCCATCGTGGAGTCAACAGTGACTCCAAGATCCCTTTCTGCCACCATGTTGACAAGGGTGCTCCCCAGCCTATAGGTATGTTGCTGGTTCCTTCTCCCTAGATCAGAGGTAGGCAATTATTTTGGGCAGAGGGCCACTTACCCAGTTTTGGCAGGCTGTTGAGGGCCGCATGGGTAGCTCTGTCCCTTGACAGGTGCCCCATGCCCTGGTCACCATCTTGGGACCAGTGTCCCAATGACCAGTGTCCCAGGGCCAGCACCATTGGGACCCAGAGTGGGGTACAGGCTGGTAAGGGTCAGTGGAGCCAGGCTGGGTTGCACCATCAGGGAGGGGGGAGCTGGCCCAGCTCCACACAGCCCCTACCAGCTGGGACCCCATGATCCTGCCACCCTGCTCTTGGCCCCACCAGCACTGGCTCCAGGACACCGGTGTAGGCCCTGTGCTCCCACTGGCTCCCTGCCCACTCACACCCAGTGCCCCCCATCCCCACAGTGCAGGTAGGGGGCAGTGCACAGCCCCGACCCCCTGCTTGCCAGCAAGGAAGAAGCTGGTGCTGAGCATGGGGAAAAGTGGCTGCTAGCCCGCCCCATGGCCGGTGCTCCCTGCTGCAGACACTCGCAGCCCATGCAGGGCTGTCTGGAGCAGGCATAGGCAGCCTCGTGTGGGCTGCAGGTGGCTGCAGTGCGGGGCACTGGCCATGGGGCGGACGAGGGGCCACTTTTCCCCGTGCTCAACACTAGCTTGTAACCTGCCCCCACGGTCAGCCTGGCAGTGGGGCCGGGTTACAAGCTGGTGTTGAGTGCGGGGGGGGAAGCAGCCCCTCCCTGCCCCATGGCCGGCGCCCTGCACTGCAGCCACTTGCAGCCTGCCTGGGGCTGCCTGTGCCTGCTCCGGACAGCTCCACATGGCCATGAGCACCTGCAGTGTGGGGTGCCGGCCATGGGGCGAGCTAGGGGCCACTTTTCCCCATGCTCAGCACCGGCTTCTTCCTTTTCTCCATGCAGGGAAGGAGCCCAGGGAAAAGCTGAATATGGCAGAGTGGGGTGCGGGGGCGGCAAGCAGCCCTGCCCCACATCTGATGCCATGCACTGCAGCTATTCCCAGCCTACATGGGGCTGTCTAAAGCGGGCACAGGCAGCCCCACATGGGCTGCAAGCAGCTGTAGTGTGGGGCACCAGGCATGGGGTGGGGAGGAGCCACTT
>NW_017728947.1:48749214-48802239 GCF_001723895.1 Crocodylus porosus | reverse complement strand
AGGGGGCAGGGCCAGCCGGGGGCTCTTGTTGGAGGTTCTGTCATTTTTGACTGGAACCAAGGGCAGAAAAATATTTATTTTCTCTATCTCTTTAGGGCCCTGCAGGCTGGATAGAATGGCCTCGTGGGCTGAATCTAGCCTGCAGGCCGTATTTTGCCCACCCCTGCCCTAGATACAGCTCCTTGCACATGTCTGCATTAAATTCCATTCTATTCTCATCCGCCCACCTCTGTAACCTGTCTAGATCTAGCTGGATTCTGTCCTTCCCCTTCAGTGTGCCCGCTTCTCCCCACAGCTTTGTGTCATCAGCAAATTTGGACAGTGTGCTTTCCACGCCCACCTGCAAGTCACTGATGAAGATGTTGAATAGCACAGGCCTGAGGACCGAATCCTGGGGAACTCCACTGCCCACATCCCTCCAGGCTGAAAACAACCCATCCACCATCACTGTCTGGGTGTGACCACTGAGCCAATTTGCCACCCATCTGACTGTAGGCATCAGTGCTGCAGTCACCTAGTTTTTTTGTGAGAATGGGGTGAGAAACAGTGTCAAAAGCCTTCTAGAAGTCGAGGTAAACAACCTCCACCACAATGCCCGCATCCAAGGACTTGGTGACCACTTATACCAGATTATACTTCCCCATGATCATTGTTAACTTCACATCTCTTAAGATCTGACTAGTCTCTGCTCACTCTTTATTGCCTTATGTGCTGCCTTGAGTTAAAGCCATCCATGAATGTGAACCAATATAATCTTCTTTGTACCGCTTCAAAATCTTCACGCGCACCCTTGCCATAGCACTTTCTCTGTGCTGTTTGTGTTAGTATATTACATTTGTGCATGCAGATTTGTGGGTCATACACATATCAAATACATCATAAATGATTCATACAGATAATTCAAAGAATGTGCAGGTTCCAAAAAAAAACCTATCCAAAAGTCAGGAATCCCCAAATTAAAATTACCTTCATCCTGCCTCCACTGTATTACAATACAGTCTTTAGTTATAGAATTACATCGTTTTTCAAATAACACTTTGCAGTTTTCAAACACTCCACGTCCATATTGAGGGCCTCTTCTAGGATGCACAGCAAATGAGGCAAGCCCATGCAGGAGGAGCTTTTCACATTCACTGTCAATATTGTATAGAAACAAGTTCATCATCTGTTTGGCAGTGTACACAAAGCAGAGCATGGCAGCAGAAGATGCTGCATCCACATGCAGAAGAAAAATACAGTACTCCATTGGATTGTAGTATATGGCCACATATGGTTTATTGTAACGCATATAGGGGGCAAAGTAAAGGTTGCTCAAGCAATTTTAAGCTTGCTGTTTCAAATAAATTTTAAATAATATTTATTTATTTATTTTAAATAAGTTTAAAATAAGTTTTAAAAAATATTTTCTATATGGAATTTCATAGACATTTCTTGTTCAGTTTTTTAAAGGAAAAGAACCCATAAAGCAATCCCATTCCTGTGGAGTTATTTTCTAGGCCATAATAGAATACGCTGTACTTAACAAAATGTGCACTCAGTGAGTCATTGCTTCCTTGAGTGCACAATTTTGAGTATCCATTGTGCAGATGAATAGGTCCTATAAAATCAGGCACTCCACAGCTGCCCTCCAGAGACCATATTCCACGTGAACTTTAGTATTAAAGAAGAAAGTCTACCCTGCTGAAGTATGCATACATTGTACCAGAGGAATGGGAAAAAGTTGCATGTAAAAATCTGTTATATTAAAAAATCAGTTTGCAGGCATAAAATTTAAACTTGGAGAAATCCAAATAGATTAGTCCTGTGCACCCAATGGTGAAGCATCAGTGAAGCAGCACCGTGTCCTTGGCAGATTTCAGACTTCTAACTCTGGCCATTGAAGCACTGGGGCTGTTCAAAATGAGATAATAGAAAATGCCTTATAATGACAAACTTTTTACACTTGGATCATTTTACTGATTTTTTTTTCTCCACAAAATATTTTGAGAGGAAAACCATGGATAATTTCCATCTTGAAAAATGGCAAGTAGCTGTAAAAGGCCCACTGGAATGGAAACACTTTGACAGTGCTAAAACTGCCAGTGTACCTGCAATTTCCAAAAGCAGGCTGAGAGAATCCAGCACTGACTGGTTTAAAAATCCCCTACTTGGTCTGTGCTGTGAGAGAGAAAGAAATCATAGAGACAGGTAAGAAATAAATGCAAGTCACAGAGGGTTTGTCTACACCAGGTGCTAACTGTGCAATAGCCTAATAGCAGTGCGCAGTAGCATGCTGGGCAAAACTCATGCTATTACGTTACTGTGCAGTACTATTAGGCTATTGTACAGTTAATGTCTGTAAAAACCCATGTGCCGACGCTACTGTGTAGCACAGTTACTGCCTGTTGCACCAGTTACTGCCTATTGATTTAGGCACCAGTTACTGCCTATTGATTTAGTACTTGGTTATGCAAGTACTAAGCTTAATGCACAGTAACTATTGTGCATTAATGAGTGTGTAGACGCACCCGGAGAATAGATAAAGCTTTTCTAAAGTGTTGGGACCTCAGACAACATTCATTTCAAAAAAGAAATCAGTCAACTTGTGTAGACTTCATATGCTGCTTTACACTTCCAAAGCAGTACAGAAGGAGATGCGTCAAAATGCTTGTGAAGAAGTCTTAGCACGGTACAAACTGTTTCACCAGTTATTGCTGAAAATCCGGGCTCCTTGAAACTGAATCACTGGAAAAGGTTCAAAAAAGGGAGATGAGGATAGTTATCTTTAATACAGGATTTTGATATAACAAATGCTTGCAAAAATGTGGAATGTTTAACATACGAAGGAGAAGACTGAGAGGTATTTCCTTATGCATATTTATAAAGGTGACGGTCACGGGGAAAGCTGATCACTCTCTACTTTCCCCCTATCCCAAAGAATGGAAGGTACAGATGACCAGGAGGCCTAGACTGAAATAAAAACCAAGCAAAGGAATTGCTTCTTATAATGCAGTTAGTCTGTAGCGCCTATTTTGGGGGAGATTAATGAGGTTAATAGCACAACTGGAATTTTGCAGTACCGCGTAATTTTATGATCATTAATGATGGTTGTAAATATGCAAGCTGTGGTGATCAAACCTCATGCCTCATGGTGTAAAATGGTCACTGCAGGGTTCCAGAAGAATCCCTCCCACAAGATACAGCACTGTGTAACTTGCACATACTCGTTTCCCGAGTTACGTGTAAGTGCGGTATTTTGCTGAGTCATTACCCAACAGGCATGGCTCAGTACTTTCTACATTAATCCTGGCCTGGTTGTTGGCAAGGTATATCATGAGAATTGGTCTTCTTATTCTTAGCCATTGCCAGGCATTTGATGACAGCATTATGCACATTACCAGAGGCATCAGCCAAGTGATTTGGGTTACAGCAACACTGGGGCTCAAGCCTAAAGCTCTTTTCTCTCTGAAGCACTCTTAGACTTAAGGGCATTTATACACATGCTCCAGGAGGCATGGGGGTGTGTGGGGGGAGGGGCGTTAATTAGCACAGCTCCAAAAGGCACGCTAATTAAAAAAGCCCAGAGCATCACATGTATCAGCATCCGCATGCTGAAAAAGGGGGTGAGGGGGAGCTTTGAACTAAAGCTTATCAAGTGAGCGTTAGTTTAAAGCACCCCGCTACCATTTTTCAGCATGAGTACACTGATGCACATGGTGTGGGAGGCTGCTGGCATGTGGTGTTTTCCACGCTCCAGGAGACTCGGTTAATCACTAGAATCACTGGAATTGCAGCGCGCTGGAGCAGGCTCCCTGCACACGTATAGGAGCCCTAATGTGCTGAAGTAAATTTAGTGCCCGCTGTTTGGAATAATTTGGCTGTGTAAAATATTAAACTGTTTATAACGTGGAAGTTCAGAAGTGAGTGGATAGTGGCAATTCCTTGGAAATAGTGCACCAAGTCTCTTGGTTTTTTCCTTCCTAAAACCTCGGTAATTTCTTGAATGTTTCTTAAAATGGCTTAAGGCCAGACTTGATCTTATAACCCAGTCAGCATGTGCAGATCCCATTGCAATCAGTGAATTGCATGGGAGAAGCCATGCCTCTATACTATTCAGAGACAATGAAATAATAGTTCTGTATAGAGCTGTCACCAGGCCCAGGGACATGAGGAAAGCCCCTGGTAAGAACAAGGTCAAGGATTCCTTCCATCCCAGTTAAGGAATGGAAGTCAGGTGCCAAACCAGTAGTGAAGATATCCAAATGCAGCTGACGCTGTTTGTGCTGTGCATGTTTGTAGGGTAAGTCATTGTCTCTAGCACATCTGAGGATGATGACATTGGAGTGCTGATAGGATGTTTGTACTGCACAGACATCAAATTCAGTCTTTGCCCCAAGAAGCCAAAGTGTAGTGCAACATCTGCCTCTCTTAACACTTTCCATCAAGGGTCTGAGTGCTCCTGACAGCCATTCTTGAATGACACTTCCCAGTATGTTAGCTGTGAGTGAGGTGTTAGCAGCACCATGTTATATGTGGGGGAACTTGGGCACATAAAACTAGCTGGAGCCACTTGAAGGGATAGTTCTCAAACTGTTTTTCTGCTGCTTTCTGTTCATAGATAAATTAAATATGCCACGTGCCATTTCTGAATTCAGGATGTAGAGGTTATTGTTGAAGGCCTGCACGTAAAGCTTGTGTCCATTATGTGGCAGGTTGGATAGCTGGCTTGTTTCAGAGGCTTAGGGCTAGGGGAATGCATTGTATTTGCCACAAGCTTTTTTGTTTCAGAAATGTTATGTGGAGTTGAGATTTTTCTTGCGAATCCTGCTCACAGATGAATGTCTTGTAGCCCCTCTGCAGTGTTTGAGAGCCCTGAAATGAACACACACGGATGTGTTTAGAATGTGTGTGCAGACGTGAGCTTACACAGTATATAAATACACAGGGATGTCGATGCACACACAAACTTCTCTGCATTAAAGTGTGCCTGAGAATGCCCCAGTGTATGAGCGTGTGAACTCCCTTTTACAGTCAGACTGTGTATAGCCTTCAATCAACACGAAAGAAAGCTAAGTGCAGACTGTGATTTACAGCCTGAGGCGATCAAGAGCAACAGTAACTGAAGGGAAAACAATACCATTGGCAAAGTCATCAAGGCACTCAGACTTGGATTGCCATGTGCATGTGTGTAGGAGGGGAAATGAAGGGACACCTGCTGAAGGCATTTTCTAGCTAGACATAAGGAACATATATAGAAGCAGATCCTTTCATCTTGATTTTATTAAAATCCCAGTGGAATAATTGAGAGTTTTGCCTGAGTAACGATGTCAGGATTTGCCCCATAATTCATCTAGTGAGCACCTGCTACAACTCACTATAGCCAGCAGAAGCAAATTTTCCAGTGGGAGTGAGATTACTCCATGGCATGCTTTCCTTTAATGTGAAGGGATCAGAAATAAGGGTTTCACTATATTCCTAGGTGGAGAGGAACTGATTTGTTCATTCATCTTCAGACTTACTTGTTTGAAGACTGTTCAGACAAAATTTCCCCATATCTGAGCAAATGTAGTGCCTGTGTTGAGTTTGTGTTTATGTGTGTGAGCACTGACAGTCACCCTGTGGGCATACCATGCATTTATGTACACAAGCTGGGCTTAATTAGCAGTTGCTTTTTACTTACCTGTTTTGCATAGGCAAATGCATGCTTGTAGACCCATACACGCATTTTGCAAGGGACACCTAGGTACTTATATTAGTAAAGTTGCTAGATTGGTTAAAATAGAAATTCTGCCAATACAAATGCACAGGAAGGGACATGGGGGGTCTCTGCAGGGCCACTTTAATCCTGTTCCATGGGTGAGTAAACTTTGACTGTCTAATTTTCCTGTTCCGTTTCTCTTACCTTCTTCCACCCCTGCTTTCCTGTCCCCTCTTCCCCCTTATGACACTTATTATTTTTCCATCCACAGCAAAACAGTTCACATCAAGGTAATTGATGATGAGGAGTATGAGAAAAACAAGAATTTCTTCATTGAGCTGATGAGCCCACGCATGGTGGATATGAGTTTACAGAAAGGTGTAGTACTGGTCCTCCAGACTAACGTTAACATTCTTCTTTCCTCTTCTCTTTCTTCTCCTTCCTTCTCCTCTTCTTTTCTTTTCCTCCCTTTTTTCTGTTATTTCTTTTTGTTTCCAACTGCTCTGTCCTTAACACTGCTGTGCACACACAAATTTGTCACATGGTACTAGGGGAATCATTGGGGTGGAAACCTACATTTGGGAGGAGGGTGATCTTGGGAAGCGAATGAGAGAGAGAGGGGGAAAACTGTGTGTGGGAGTGGAAGGGTATGTATCTCTGTGTTGGGGGAGAGAAATCGTATTGGTACCCCCAGGTTACTGTAATAGTCCGTGCTGGCGTTTTCAGTTGCCCCCACTGGGTGGTGATCCTAGCAGGACTGATCCTGATGCCTAGCCATGAAGCTTCCCTAGAAAAACATCTACACAAAACACACACAGATACCTAAAAGAGCTGTCGGCCCCTTCACAGCTATGGCAGGATGCTTATCTGACCTGTACTAATGAAAACACAAAGTCAAGGCCCATACTGAAGTCGCTTGTGGTAAGTTCTTAAGAGTGTTCTGGAAGTGTGTCAATGTTCACAAGCTTATCACAAGCCGACTCAGGGCAGAAACATTGTCAGGACAGAAGAGAGAGTCGACACACACCATTTCTAAGTCCTTTTGCTCTCTCACAGCAGCTTTATGCATTGCAGTAGTGGTAAACATGGCACACGGTGCTCCTTGTACATAGCTGGAGAAGAAGCAACTCTAGCCTAGTGGCTCAGCCTGAGGGATGTTTTATGTTGGCTCTATCTTTCCAAGCAGTGGCAAAGCCTATTTGCACATCAAACTGAATTTCCATCCAGGAATACCCAAGTCAGGGAAAACAAGCAGCATGGTCATAGGATACTGATATTTTTTTCAGTTTAAAAAGAGAGGTATAAAAACAACCCCCTCAAAGTCAAATAAGACCTGTAGCCTGAATAGAAAGCCTCCACAGGTGTGTATGGGTTTGTATGCATGTCCCTCTCTCTCTCTCTCTCCCCTACTCATCTCCTAGCTCTAACATATTAATTATGAGAGGGTAGGAGAAGCAATTGGCCTTTCAGCTAAAATGTATTGGATATATTTGTGGCTCAGTCTTGCTCTCATTTATTTCTGATTTGTCAATGTTTGCATTTTACCATGTGACACTAAACTAAATGTGCTGCATAAGTCACCTCCCACTAACCATCAGCAAGGTCCAAACCTCCCTCCTCTCCCCTTCACTCCCTTGCCAATCCCCATCTTCCTTCTCTAACACTCTCCCACTCACCCAAAGACCAACTACAACCGATGCGCCATATAAAACACACAAAAGAAACGCCGCTGGAGGTAGTGGCGGGAATGGGCTGCATGTGAGAAACGTGTGGTGCTGCTGCGTCCGCTCCAACCAGCCAACCCACTGTACACGGTTGTCTTTCTTGTTGTCCCTACAGGAAGACCGTAAGGGTTAAAATAGTAGATGAGGAGGAATACGAAAGGCAGGAGAATTTCTTCATTGCCCTTGGTGAACCGAAATGGATGGAACGAGGAATATCAGGTGTGAGATCCTTTTTGAAAACAAACAGAAAAAAAAACCAAACCAAACCAAACTCTCCTTCCCCTCCCCGTTTTCCTCCTCCTTTAGATGGATCAACTTTTATTCTTTGCCCTCCTATATTCTCGCTCTCTCCCTGTTTCGATGTCATCTCTGCCTTTTAGAGCCTAGCTGTTTTCTGATCCCCATTTTGTGCAATGCTCAAGCCTCAGAGGACTTATTAATATCATCAGTTTTGATTTTTGTTTTGTTTTGTTGACATCTTTGCTGTTACCCCTCACCTCCTCCTAATGCTGAGATGGAAGGGAATTCAAAAGAAATTAAAAGAACGTCATGCATGGCTGTGTCTTCAGCTCTCCTTGTATATCTCACAGTCCTTCCCTTTTTTGTCCCCTGCTCCTTATGGCACTACATTGATCAATGTTATTGGGTTCCCACGAGGCTTTGTTAAAAGCCAGCGGTATAGCAGGGGAGTTATGATTGCTATGTTTTGGTTGTAAAATAATACTTTGCCATTCTTGACCTCTTTCAACCAAGAATCGCCAAGCACTTCACATATACTTATTAATGGAACTGCACAACATGTCTATGACGTAAGTATATAGCAAAGTTATCATCCCAAATTGCAGACAGATACAGTGAATCAGAGAAAGTGATTTGCCAAAGGTCAACCAGCAAGTCAATAGCAGAGCTGCAAAGGCACCCTGATTCTCAGTCATCACTTGCAGTATCTTTATTTGAGTCCATCTGCCCCTGTATTCAACCTTTTCAGGTGCCTCTGCTGTCTATGAGAGTCTTACTGCTGACTTTTGCTCCAAGATGTGATTTTTAAACACGATCCTTTAATAAAAGTAATCTGAGTTCTTCTTTTGGGCATCTGAACTGGCATCTGGACAGATCTATATGCATGAATGAGTGCCTACTTGAATAAAATTTGGGCACAGCCTATTTTGTGGATCGTACAAAAAGAAGACACCAACAGGTGCAGTTACACATTATGTGATCCAAGATGTTTCAGCTATAACAAGAGCAAGGGAATTTTATTTGTTCCAGAGCTTGGCTATTAATATAAGTTTGAGCTTCCTCAGAAAATAAATGTTTTTTGTTTTCTGGGCCTGAATACAGAGAAGGCTATAAGTCATCACTGCTGGAATCCTTGTGTGAAAGTCTCCAAGGTCACAGAGAGCTCCTCAAGGAGTCACGCCAACACTGACTTACAAAGCAGAGCCCTTTAAGCAAATCAGGGATCTCTGGAGAGGCTGTTGGATGGAGCCTTGTGTTTTTAAGACCCAGACTTTATTGCATTACTTGCCCTGAGTAATTCTGTCATTCCCAGCTTGAGGTTTAAATGACACTGATGGAGAAGAACAAACCCAGTGTGCGTGTATTTTAAAATCATGGCATGAGAATGCTTTACTACTGTTAAATAGCAGGAGGGTGTTTCTTCTCCATGCCACAGTTAGAGCCACAACAAATCAGGAACATCTTGATTTGTCAGCAGGTGATGCTTATCATCACTGAGCTGTCAACATAAAACAGCTCAAGCTCGATACCAGGTAGTACCGAAGCACTGAAAATCTCTGGAAAATTCACAACTTAAATTTACAGAAGATCAAAGGACTGTTCTGAACCTAGCATCCCAGTGAGCAGCCACAGCTAAAGCGTACTAGTTTCTATAATCACCAGCACTGGCAGTGATGTGGTTTTGACCCCTCCACCCCAAATGACCAGATAGAATAGGATTGTCTGTGTGTGGCCAACAGCACAAGCCTGTAGCTCATGCCTCTGGATCTGTAATAAGGTGCCTTAATCACAGTGCTGTCATGCTTCTACCACACCAGATAAACTAAAAAGTAGCAGTCGGTTTGATAATGCATAGATAAAATGCCCACATCTGGTTAGTGAGTTTATTTTTTTATTTTCCTCCCAACTGTTCCCTCATGGTTTTGTTCAGGTGGTTCAGGCAGCGGGCTCCCTGTTACTGAGCCCGGATACCTTTCTGCCACCCTAACAGTCCCTAAAAAAGAATAATTCTTGTTTGTGTTGGGTTAGGCACCATTTGGACCTATACCCGGGACATGTGTCAGAGTTTACAATCCAGGAATTGAGGTGGGCAATTGGAGATGAAAAGGACTCAGCCAGAGAGTCACAGAAAGAGCACAAAGGGTCCACTGCCTCTCCCAACCTGCTGCACATGTTGCTGGCAGCTGCATGGAGAAGTTCCTCTTCTGTAGACTCCCTGAGATGGGAAGAGAAGCCAGATAGCCCTTGCCTGTCTGTCCTCCTTGTACATGATTCTGTGGGCAAGAAGAAAAAGGGTGCCATCACACCAGCCTTTCAGACCAGTGAGGTGCTTCTTCAGTAGTTGAGAGGTTTGAAATATTCCATTCCTCTTACCTTTGATTGCTGTAGATAGGGACAACCCAGCATCACCGCTCTCTTCTAGGTCTCTGATTTCACTGCTGACACCCCATTGTGGCTTGGTTGAGATGGTGTCAGCCACAAACAGATGCACAAATGGGTGGATGGAGCCTCCTTTATCTGGAGAGAGGGGTACACAGTCTGCCCAATAAGGAGGGGTGGCAGGTTCCCTTCTTCAGCAAATCAGGCAGCTCTTTTTAGGTGACTCCCATAGTTACCACCCCAAGGGGAATCAAGTCCCTAGTCCAGTGCCAGGGTAATTGGGGGTCCTGGAAGTGCTAGGATTACTACTCTTCTCCCTGCTATCAACCTGTGGAAAAGCCGAGGGAAATAGTTGTAACTCAGCAAGAATTTACTACACCTGGATTGCCAATCACTCATATGAGGGTCTGATACCCATTGTTTCCCTCTGGCCACACAAAATAGTCAGAAGGAAGTAGAGCAAGAGGCTTACATGAGGTCCCAGTCATCCAGTCATGTGTGAGAGAAGAGGAAAGGCACTTTTAGTATCTGTCACAGGGGCAGTGATAGAGTAGAAGGACCAGGAGATGAACAGTGTAGAAAAGGCTGTGCAGAAAGGGTTGAGGATCAAGGAAAGAAGGAAAAATGTGGCCAAAATGAGTTAATGAAAGTTAAAGTGAAGGAAGACCAAAGACTCCTGGTGACTAGGTGATAGGCCAGCATTACATTACATTTGCCTTCATCACTGGACCCCTGGGTTTAAACTTTAATTAGGCCTGTTTTACTTGACTCCTCCCAGGATTTTATGAACAATTTGTGTGCATTGCAGAATTTCCACACTGTAGAAAACCTTTACTGGGATGTACTAGCCAGAGCAACGTAGGACTAAAATGCATTTACAGGAGTTGTGCAGGGGCTTGGTGCTGGAACAACAAGGAGTGCTCAGACCAACAAGAATGGACAGGCACGGAAGGGAAGCTTGCTCAGTACTTGGTCTGCCTCAAAACAAGTTTGTAGCCCCTTGTGTCCATGTAGTATTTCATGTTTTGAGGAGTATCTGGCTATTGCCTAGGTATCGTGATTTTTCCCTTGTTGAAATTCCTGTTTTTTCTTCTCTCACACAACAGCTGTCTCTAGCCAGGTCTTACTATCTTATTATCAAACCACCAATTTCATGTAGCTGGTATCAACATGACATCATATTGCATGACACTGCTACATTCATAAAGCTTAATGCCAGGAACAGGGGCGATGCATAGGGGGTACAAATGCACCCCCTGAAAACATCAGTGCACCCCCTGCCAGAGCACAGTACCTGTTTGGCCAGTCGGCAGGGGGCAGACGGGAGCACCAGTGCCCCCACTGCAAGCACCAGCCAGGGAGCTGGGGCCGCCAGCAAAAGCCGCGGGACTTCCGGAAGCAACGCAGCCACTTTCATGGTGAGTGAGATCAGCCGTGGGGGACCCCCCCCCCAGTTGCTGACTGGTGTCAGGGGGGGCATATGTCCCGCCTGACTCAAGGCACCAGACACCCATGGCCAGGAAGGACTATGAGATAGCTGAGACACCATCTCAGCAACAGACATTTAACTGGGACAGTTTAGTCAGGGATAGTCCTGCCTTGAGCAGGGGACTGCACTAAATAACCTCATGGAGGTCCCTTTCAGCCCTATTTTCCTATGATCCTATGACTACTAGCTCATATGGTGTGCTTCTTGTGTAAGACAGGGTATTAGATTTCACCCAGTTATCTCTGTTTTGAACCCAATAACTTTTCAAAGTACTGAGCCCTTGCACAGACTATCTACTAATGCGAATAATGGTATCTCTTCACCTTTTCCTCTTCTGCCCACATGTTCCGTGGGGATTTGAAAATAATGCTCACAAATGGATGAGTGCCCTTTTGTCTTCTACTTCGCTGCTGGTTAACTGAAGGTGAGAGTGAGTTCCCCCCTTTCCTGGGACCAAAGCAGGTGAACAACTTTCGAGCTTCATCCTGCAGATCATTTGGTTTGAGTTCAATTTCAGTCTCACCTGTTTTATACCTTGAAGTCCCTTAGATTTGAATAGATGTACTTTTAATTTATATTGGCATACATGAAAGAAAAAAATGTCCATTTTGAACTAGTGTCAGAATGCAAGTAATGGCAAGGATAGGGTAGTCATACAGAGAGATCTAGATCAGAGAGTAAAACAGGCCTATTCAAAGAGTATGCATTTAATTTAGCCATGTGTATTTGGAACTAGTACTAAGTACAAGTCCTATTCTGCTGCAGTTTTTTACTTTGCAGCAGCATACATGTAGATGCTGGAGGAGCTGGATGGGCATGAGAGTGCTTCAGTGCAGGGATTGCTTGCCAACTAGCCCCACACTGGAGCACCCTCATGCTCTAGCCAGCCCTGCCGCAGCACATTGAGCCAGGGGAGAGCAGCCCCGGGCTGGCAGAATAACCCCTGGGGCCCCCTGCCAGCTGGGGCTTCTCCAACCCAGCTGAACCTGCTGTGGTCCTGGGCACACATTGAAATGGTGCACCCGGGAGCAATAAACTCCAGAGTTTATTTCTTCACATTAATTGCACATGTAGATACATAGCAATGCATGTGGCATAAAACCTAGATAGAGGTCTGTGAGAACACATACCCACATGTAAGAGTATTTTGGCATTCAGGTACAGACATGCTTACACAGATATGTACTCAAAGGATGCATGCCCATATACTTATAGTTACTATTAATGTCATAATCCATCAGTTCATTCTTGTTGTGATATAGCTGGGACTTTGCATAGCTCTGAAGGCCAATGAAATGCAGCTCCAGTCAGTCCTGGTAGGTACAGGGAAGGCTGCTTTGGAGGAACAGACTCTCCTGATATTTTCCTCTGGCACGTTTTGTACCTAGCACACAGGATGTGGTTCTCTTCAGTGTGTGCCCTTGTTTGTTTTTCCTCTCCATTTAGCTTTGTCATATACAGCCTGTCCCTGGAATGTTATTGGGCTATCTGACACTTTTAGATTGTCCTTCATAGTTCCTTTAAAGCATTGTTTCTGGCCCCTTTGGGAGCAGGAGCATGTTACTTGACTCAGCTGACCAGAAAGTAATTTTTTCAGGTAATCTATCAGGCATCCTACTAAGACATCCAGTCCATCTCAGTTGTGCTTTGCTGTTATAGCTCTAATACTGATGATTTGAGCTTGCCCAAAGACTTCCTTGTTCAATGCATGGTCCTGCCAGTTCCTCTTAAGGATAAATAATAGGCAGCATGGGTGAAATGCATCCAGTCTTAATGGTGTTGTCATTTGATTGTCCATGTTTCAGGGCCAGAAAGCAGAGATACAGTAAGTGTCAACTGGCATGCAGGCAAGTCAATGTCTGTGCCTATCTGAATGCTCCAGTGCTAGATCTGGATGGCTTATTTTGAATCTGGATCTTGGTCTGAAGCCTTAGGCCAGTAAAATTCCAAAGGCAATTGCTGCTGGCTGTGTGGATTCAGCAATTTCCCATGGATACGTAATCAAAGAGGATGCTGCCAAGGACAAATAACTGCATACACCATACAAGACAGTACAGTCTATGTGGATCATTGATTCTTCTGCATATCTATTAATCAAAAACAATAACCACTAGCAAAGACTACTTCTCTGTACAGTACTGACTGGACCCAAGGTGTATGGTGGAATTGTCTTAGTCCATTGATGTAGAGAGAAACCAACATGAGAAGATGCAGCTTTACAGGCTCATGCATAGAGTTTAGTATCTGTAAAACAATCATTGGAGCACCTGTATGCAGATTTACAAAATGTATACTAATGCTCTTCCCACATATGCCTTTCTGCACCAGTGCCAGAGGTCGAGCACACCTCCTGTTCAAGTATTGTGACTGTATCCATTACAGAAAAGCATCACTGTGAGATGGGTAGACACTGGTGCCTGTCAGCCTGCATTTTTCCATCCCTACCTAGCAGTAAATTAAGTAATGAACAGCCACTTACCAGTAGGTTCTGCAGTTCACTGTGCTATCACTATGAGCAGATAAGTGGTCCATCTGGACTGGTGTCTTGTTGCCAAAAATGACCAGTATTGGGACTAGTCGCAACTTATTTTTGACAGAAAATTAGCTGGTTATTTTATTTTGGTGGTTGTTGTTATCATCATCATTATGTAATTTTTTTCATTGGAAAAAAGCCTCAGCCCTGGAAACAGAACAGTTGTTTAAAATACATTTCAGGGGGCTTTCCCCCCCCCACTTTTTTTTTTTAATGAAAACTATTAGTTCCATGGGAATCATTTTTTTCCTACTAGTTGTAGCCAGCACCCGATGTTTCAAAGGCATATGCATGTATCTGTGTCTCTGGGACAGCTATGGAATAACCTGCATATAGACAGATTTTTCTCCTACAGTGCTTATGCAGTGGAGTTCAGGTCCATAACTAGGCTACCAGGCACTAGAATAATACCAATGCAAATAATAAATAATAATCATATCTGCCAGCAATTAGAGGTTCCCTCATGTCCTGCAGCATGAAGATCTGTGTCTCTTCTGTTTTTTTATTCTGTCTAATGTAACTGTGGATGTTCTCAATATCTATATAAACAGCCTTTATTGTGTGACAGCCTAATTCTGGGTGATCTGCAGATGTTGCTAGTGCACTGCTCACCCCCCATTCATTTAATAAATACATTAAGCAATGCCAGGCTTGTTTCTGCACCTATGGCACCCAATAGTTAACCTTTGCCTTGACAGAATTAACTAGTCTTTCCTAAGTCTTTGTTTTCTGTCCTTTCAACAGTATTTGATCCATGAGAAACTTCACGGGGAAGCTCATGACTGCTGAGTTTCTCAGATAGCTTCTTGCAAGGCACTTCTTCGAAGACTTTCTGAAAATCCAAATATATTATATCATGCAGTTCTTCTTAATCAGCTATTCTTTAGGTACACTGAAAAGGTTCAAGTTTATTAGAATAGATCTGACTTTGGTATCTTGCCAACACCATCTTAAACAAAGACTGATAGCAATTCAATAGGAACAGATTAGGTGCAAGAAGTACTGGTAAAGGCAACTCAGTATGGCAGCACTGACATGTATCTACCAAACTAAAAAAATATATCCTCAAAGAAGATATACATTTCTTGCTTAGTTAAAAATGAGTTGGCTTGCTGTGTTCTGCCACCTGTCCCCAGGATTTCCTGATCTTTTCTCCCTCTTGGTCTTTAGAAACTAAGTTATGGATTCTCTTGGCTTTGTCTCTTCCCCTTATTTGCAGTAACAGGAACCGAGTCTGTGTCTGCTGAGCACAGAAACCTCCCAGCAGATTGAGCTACCTTCCTGGCCATCCTTCTGCCAGCACCTTTTGAGTATCCCTCGGGTGAATCAAGTCTTTTCCTTTATTAAAAGATGACACCTTATGGGTTGGCTTACTCTCACGGTGGCTATAGTGTCACATTAGATCACAGTCCAGATCTAGGTTTTTGTTACTATTGGCCCTGCAGGCTCTCTCTGGATTCAGAGAATGTCTGTCTGTACTTTTTTCACACACTGGCATTTACAATTTGCGCACAGTCCAAAATTACAGGAGCAGACCCTGGTTACCTTTCCCTGAGAGCTAATCTTCACATTTTACTTACAGTGTGATTAACCCTAGAGTATTGAGCAGAGCACAGTTGGAGCAGTGAGTTAATGCAGAAGATACTTTGGAAGTTTCTACTTGATAGGGAGTAATGATGAGAAATACCTTTGGAAAATTACATTTTATGATGGCAATTCCGAGTCCTGCTTGGGAGAATTTGCCCTGCTGCAAATCAGTGGAAAATCCAGGTTCAGAAATGGTGAGTGAAGGCTGCATTTAGAATGAAGTGCATGATAGAGCTCAGAAGTTTTCAAGGACAATTTTACTTCTTAAAAAAATTTAAGCATATTAGTGCATGGGCCTTTCTTATGGAAGACTCTGCTTCCTAAAGAGAGATTATGGTTGAAAGCTACAGTGAGGCTTATACCCAAGCTTGTAAAGAACTTTATGGTCTTAACTTGTAAGTGAAGCCAAGTTAGGTAATTCAGATCAAAATTGCAATAGAGACAAATTAACTTGGATTTTAACTTGGGTGAACTGCACAAGTTCAAGCTAAGGGAAACCTGAAGGTGAACTAGAACTGCCCTGTGTGCTATGCAAAACACAGAGCTCCTTATCCTCACTGCTCTTCCAAGTTGAATTAGTCAACTCGTGTATGAACAGACCTGTTTTCATTCATAGTATAGGCATTCCCCAAGAAGGTTTTGTTTTCTGACTGAACAATGGGAGTGATTTGCGCTAAGAATTTAGATTTCTTTTGCCTGGCAGGGTCCTCTGTGCTCCCGTCTCTTTTGGGACGGCGATTTCATCCTGCAGCACACAGGTAGAATTGGGACTGCTGTGGTGAGTCCCCTGAAGAAGTAAATGAGCCTAATTTTGCCCTTTACAAGTCTTAAGTTTTTCTGTTGATATTAGCAAGAACAGAATTAGGCCCATTTCAGTACCATGTCTGACTCGTTTAAGCGGTATGTTACTGCTTTAGGGAAAGAGCACATACTCCACTAAGTTGCACAGAGTCAAAACCTGTAGGTGCCTTCTCATGAAAAAGCTTTAGCCATGCAGAGAGCTTAGCTTTTTTCAGTTCCTTTGGTGTTCTGGAAGGGTTCCTTAAGTAGTACAGAGATGCCAGTCACTTATTACTTGATTTGCACGGTCACTGGACTCCTTTGCAAGTACCATGTGATCCTAACAGTGCTGTTCTCACTTCTCAGTGCTGCCAGTGACCATTTTGCTATGCAATCGCAAGTCTTGTCATGACTCGCTGCTGCTCCCTGTCTTGCACCAGTTTACTCTATGGACACCAGGCAACCATCTGCCCAGAAGTGCCATTTATTCTTACAAGAGACCTCACAAATGTTGTACAACTATTGACTGGAAAATACTTCTATCAATCTATAACGTGTCCAAAACAGGTCAAAAATTTGGAACTGAAATTTGCTGTGAAGAAAAGAAAGATGAAAGCTGCGTTGTAGGTTAGAAAATGGATGCAACTCATAACACCAAATAGTTACAGTATTATTTCTTGCACCTATTTTCTGACCTTCTCTCACTCTGGGCCAAATCAACCTCTGGTGGGTGTGAGCTCCATTGACCTCAGTGGAGTTATACCAGGGAGGAATGTGGTTGCTACACCTTTGTTTTGTCACAGCAGACTCGGCCTATGTGCTTCATATGATACAGAAAACCTAAAACACAAATGAAATTTTAGAGACTGACCTGAGCTTTAAAATTAAGATTTCAGTTGCCAGACTTAAAAAAAAGGGCAAGCGTTTAGACTTGCAGGTTGGCTTGTTGTTAGAAGGACAGCCCACCAGGGAAAGCAGTACCAGTTCAGGAGGCACTGGGACCCAGAATTTTAATGGGGAACCAAGCCAATTATTACATCCCAGAAGCAAACTGAAGTGATGTCTATAAATGGGAAAGCCATACTGCACATAGATAAGCTTCTGCATCATGTTGCTTTTCTGTCTCAGCCATGCCACTACCCCCAGCTGAGCTAGAGCTGAATACTTCCTCTGCCAATTTCCATCTCACTAGCCATTACCTTGCTGCCTGGCACCAAGCCAAGCAACCATGCAGAGGGATCTACTTTGGAGTTGTCATGATGATTCCCTAGTCGCCCTTTTGGACTCTTCCGTTTCTCTGGACTTCTGATCCTTCTCGCTTCTGATGCAGCATTTGATATTTGTGAGTGATCACCTGCAGTGTTTCCTATTGCCAGACTGATTCTCAGAAGTTAAGCAGCAGTATATGCAGAGGCCATCCTTAAAGGAGTTGAACCACGTGTGTTATATTCATCCCTGTAGGTCTCCACTGAAAAGCTGGCAGCTGAAATGTGATTGCATTTCATTATCTTCTATCTGTTTTCTCATTTTCTCATTTAGAATGGAATCCCCTTACCTGCCTTCTCCCTAGCAGCTTGATAAAGAATATATTGAAAACATAGCTTCAGATCCCCTGAGAATTCAGCAGAAAGTAGTATTAATGGTACCTACCTACCCTGCCTGAAGTATCATGTGTTGATCTCATCTTGCATTTTTGTAAAGTGTGAGCATGGGATACATGTTTGCTATTGTGGTAGTGGATGCTGAGCTTATTTTAGTAGCTTCCTATTGCAATACAGTAGTCAGACCTCTGAGAGTACCAGTAAGAGGGGGTTCATATTTCAGGGCTGAGCTTCATTAGCTTTGCTGTAGCCAGATCAGTGGCTGGAAAAGCAAAAAGGGGCACTGCAGGTCAGGAGTAAGAAAGAGCCCAGGATTGCAACAGTGAAGAGGAACTTCAGATGAAGATTGCCATATACAGGTAGAGGCACATTGATAGGGGATGTTACAGGTCAGGTCTAAGGATACATTAGCATCTGTGTGCAAGATGGAAGCTTTAGCCTGTGAAATCGTTTTCTTGCTTGCATGCCCAATATTCACTCAGAAATATAAAGATAAAGTAAACTCTTGGCTTTCCATTTTGTAGTGTTGTTGTTTCATTCATAGCTTTGCAGGCATCGTCAAATATTCATGTATCCTAACGTAGGTGAAAGAGAGCAAAATACTTGTTTTGCAGGCACAAAAGCAAATGAAAAAAGGTAAACTCAAATCCCAGGGCCCTAGAATAATAGCTTTAAGAAACATATAAATTGGTATTTTTTACAATCACTGTAGCTTTGGGGTCCAGTAATCTTTCATTATTAGATTAATTTTGAACATTGAATCAACACATGCAATAATGTTTCTGCCTGCCTAAGGCAATTGAATTGAATTTGTCACTGTGTTCAGAGGTCCAGAACTGGAAGAGCATGGGTGCTACACCTTAACCTTGAGATACAGTGGGCCAGAGCTGGGAGGGGGGACCCCCCATTAGAAATGCAAGCAGTGCTATAAGTTACAGTTAGAGGCTTGTTAATAGGGCTGCATTGTGATATTCTGGAAGGAAGAGATGTGTTTGAGGTAGAAATGAAGATACAGTGGAAGATTTCAGGGTCCCACAACTCTTCAGCTGTAAGATTTGTCACAGAATCTATCCCTTGCTGTAGAATTGGAACGCACAATCCAAGTTTTCAGTTTAAATAAATCTGAAATTAACAGAGCTATGTTCATTTATATGCCCTGTGCTTCAGGGCCTGTTTTACTAATTCTCATTGTTGCAGAGAAACTTTCCAAAACAAAACCAAAATATAAACTATACAGTCTTGCTCTCCTGAGTCTGCAGGCAGCACCTTGAAACAATAGCTTTAAGGGAATGTCTTAGTTTCCCCTATGAATCTCAATTGACTATTCACTCTGAAACAGAACAACAACAATGCAAACGTTATTACTGGAATGCAGCTACTATCTGTATCCCATAGTTTCAAGTTGCCTTTATGGGTGCCAAGGACACAGTCTCTTTCCTGGCTGAGTCCAAAATCTCTGGCACCCTCCAGAATGCAGGTGTAGATAGCTAATACAAATAAACATTAAACATTTAGAAATAGTGTAAAATAAATTGAATGTAATAGTTAAGAAATAACACTGGTGCTGCTCAACACTATTATTATTATTCATTTTCATATTTAATAGAAGGAAAATCTCCATCTCTGCTTTAGCTGCTGTGCAATTTCCAGTGCGTCTCATCAAAGTACTTCAAGTTGCTAGGAGATTGTGCCATAGAAGTTATGTCTAGTTTTCCACAAAGCACATGGAAGTTTTCTAGAGCTGTATATAGACCCCAGGATTAGAATGGAAAAGTGAATTCAATTTTAGGATTGAGTTGGAATGAGACAGCTGTAGGATAAAAACTTCAGACTTCCTATCAATACACAACCCGGCTTTAACCAGTGATATCAGTCACTTGCTTTTATGAGGACGTTCTCAGAAATATTTCCTGTTCAAGTAGTTACTTTGGCAGCCCCTCATAATCCTCCTTTTCTTCAGTATCTGTAAAAAAGACTCATAAAAATTCTCACCTATTTGGAATTCTTTCACTGTTAATCCCTGGCAAAATTATTGTGCTGCTAATATTCCACAGGCACTCCTTTGGAAATCAATGCACATACTTCATACCCCCCCATACCACAACATTCATGAGCATGGCAAATGCATTCTTATCTCCATGACATACTTGAAATATTCAGTAGGGAAGCAGGTGTATTCTGCCTGAATGTCCCTTATACTTTTAGCATAAGCAAACTTTAGAGTTATTAAGACAGCTACTAGATGTTAATAGAGGTCCAGTAAATTCTTACGCTTGTCACTCTTTTTGGACCCTCAGCCACCATGCACACAAATGCATATAGACAGAGAAGGACATTAAACTACTGCCAGCCTCTAGACTGACCCTAAGTTATATACAGTGTCACTGATGTTTTCACGGTAGTGTCAAATTGGTTGGCTAATATTTCCTGTTCTGATGTCTTACTGCAAGCTGAACTGAAAAATGTGACTGAGAGTATTGTCTTGTAGATATATGGACTGAGAACTGGCATTCAGTGTTACCTTTCCTAGCTTTGTCACTTCTGTGCTGTGTGAACCTTCAGCTAGGCAAACATCTTGGAACTCAGATTATTTAAATAAAGCACCTACATAAAAGTGCCTTGATTTTTTTCCAGAGGCAAGCAGAAATTAAAATACCACAATAGAGAAAAGTGTTTGGCACCTTTCAAGATCAGTCTACTTACTAGACAGCTAAGGCTGTTCCCATTGATCTGTCTGTGCTTCCATTTTGGCATCTGTAAAATGGGAATGCTAAGGTCACTCACTCATTGTTCAGTGTTTTAAGATTCTTGGACTAAAAGACCTGTGGCAGCGGTAGGAAATTATTTGGGCCCAAGGGCCACTTAGGGAGATCTGGTGAGCTGTTGTGGCCTGGGTCAGTACTTTCCTCCCACCCCTGCAACGGCTCGGGCTACACCCCACACCTGAGCCAGGCAGGGTCAGTGGACCTGGTGCTGGCCAGACAAAATCTGTTGACAGGGCAAAATCTCCTAGCAACTTGAAGTACCAGGCGTGGGGCAGAGAGGAGCCGTTTCCCACCCCTCATCCCAATGCTCCTTCCTTGCCCAGGGTCCCCCCCCTTACCTGAGCTTCCCGTACCGGGGCAGCCATGTGCTCCCAGCCCAGAAAGGGCGGCTGGGGTTTCTGGCTGGGGGCAGGGCCAAGCAGGCCGCTGTTATTGGTGCCCGCCAGACTTCCCCTGGTCCTACTGAACAGGAACCAAGGGCAGAGAAATATTAAATGTCTACATTTTTTTAGGGGCCCCGCAGGCCAGATAGAATTGCCTCACGGGCCAGATGTGGCCTGCAGGCTGTATTTTGCCCACCCCTGGATTAGACCAAGAAAGGGTCCTGTAGGATCTTTCTTTCTGACAACTACAAGGAGATAGGGTTAAAGGAGTGTCATGTAATCAGTGTCAATGACAGCAGGACAACTGTAAAGGACATTTTTTGAAGAAGAAATGTAGTTTGTTCTATGCAAGGTGCACACCTGCACTTAGGATGGGGCTACAACAGAGAGGTCACACTGCATTAAGCCAAGACGGTTGTCACTTTTTTCCCCTTCTCCAACACACTCATGTTACAGCATGTCCTAATCTTGCAGGACCAACTAACTGCATTACAACACATTGTCATGCTGCAGTTGCATTCTTATGTGGTGACACTCTGTGAGACATGTTGAAGCCATACTGTCATGCACACACGCAACTAGAAGCAAAAAGACTTATGAAGACTCAGTGTGATGGTGCACTGTGACATCTACATTCTGCTTGGGATTCTCAATCTCTGCAAGCTGTACTTGTGTGATACAGGATAGATCTGTGGAAGTCAGGACTTTCTTGTGAGTTTGGGAGATAACGTGTGGCAGCCCTTGCCATGTTCTTCTCAGTGAGCCCCACCCCCCACAGTCTGCACTCTCAACAGGCGCCCAAGAAAATCTCTCTCAGTGCATCCGCTGACCAAGGCCTTCATGTTTTTTCATGTCCTTTCTCCACATCTGCACACTGCACCTCAAATAGGGATGCCTCCAACTCGTTTTGGGTCACTTTGGCTCATCTCAGGTCCAGACGTCAGGTGTGACAATTCCCACGCACTCTTCCTACCCTCTACCTACTACCTCCACCCTCCACAACCCAACCCCCTGCCTTTGCTTACGGGGAGGGGGAATACTTCCAAAAAACAAAGCCCTTGATGCACACCCATTTTTTCCAGCCTCATTCTCATCCTGCTGCTACTGGGCATGCTCACAGGCCTGCACCTAGCATGTGGCTACAACAAAGAGCTCACACTGCATTAAGCCATGTCCATCGCTCATTTAAAACTGCCATCTGCAAATAGCCTTTACAGCTTTTCCCAATAAGATATTAACTCTCTTCCTGTTTTCTTCTTTCTCCTGTTTCTCTTTCCTTACAGCGCTGCTGCTTACCCAAGGTAAGATGGCTTTTATTCCTTTCCTTTGTCTACTATGGCTTTGGTTCCAATCTCTCCTTCAGACAACCTTTTTTGTGCTAATACTTGTGTTGCAGTTACTAGTGATGATGCCTGCCCTGCTGTGTTAAAAATGCCCCAAATGTTGACTCATGGGCCGGATCCAAATGTGCAGATACGTGTGGTTTGTGACACCGCAAGCCTGTTTGCAGTGCCACAAACTGCATGTGTTGCATGTTAAATGGTGTGCAGGGCTGCTAATTAGCAGCACAGGGGCAAAATTTGCTACCGGGATTTCCCAGTAGCAAAAAAAAAAACCCTGGAAAAAAATGTGGCACAAAGCACACCAGAAGTGCTGTGTGCCAGGACAAACATAGAGTCAGGGGATCAGGCAGCTCAGGGCTACCTGCTCCCCTATCTCTGTGGGCTGCAGAACCCCTATGCTGAGAGCACCTGGCTGGGGCGCAGTATGCCTCAAGACAGAGGAGCAGGTAGCTGTGACTGCGAAGCCCCCACACTGAGGCACACAGAGACAGGGAAGCAGCCCAGGGCTGCCTGCTCTCTCATCTCAAGGCATACTGCGCCCCATCCATCTGCTCCACAGCTGGCTGGGGTACAGTGTAACTCAAGACAGGCGCTGCACAGCGAAGCTCTCTCACCGAGGCATGTGGAGACGGGAGCAGCCAGCCCGGGGCTGTCTGCTCCCCGATCTCAAGACACTCTGCAGTCCAGCCTGCCAGGGAGTGGATGGCTGGGATGCAGGGTGCCTCAGCATGGGGGCTTTGCAGCGCATGGAGATGGGGGAGCAGGCAGCTCTGGGCTACTTGCTCCCCCGTCTCCACGCGCCACTCCCCTGCTGGCTGGGGCACAGGGTGCCTTAGCATGGGGGCTGCCTGCTGGCTAGCCTTTCACTGAAGCACTCTTTACCCCAACCAGCCCCCTCTGCAGCACATGGAGCAGTGGGACAATGTTTCCCACTGCAAACCACACAAGCAGAGGTGTGCACTACAGCCCAAAGTAGCAGCATAAATTTATGCTGCTACTATTTGTACTGCTGCAAGCACATGCCCCTCCTTGTGTGGATAACAGCCATGAGGGTTTGGCTCAAATCCAAGATTTGTTGCCCCAAATCTAGGAACATGGCCTCAGTTGAACCTCCAGGTCTACTGTACAAGGAAGTATCGGATCTCCTCTCACGGTCACCTTGCCTGGCCGTTCCAGTCGCAAACCTTCCTTCCTGCAGCCACAGTGCTGAGGCCTAATGCAACCTGATGGATCCAAGTGTGGTATTACAGAATTCATGGTGCTGGGCAGTTCATCACCCCAGAGGAAGCCCCCTTAAGGTTGGGCATAAGACTAGCCCAGTGTCTCCTAGAACACAGATGATGTGCCAGGTTTGTAGAGGGTGAAATAATAGATTTCCCCAATGTGTAAGCAGGGCAAGCTCTCAAGGAGGCCATTATAAGGAATTCAGGGCCTTCTCCATGCCCTGTTGCCACCCCTGCATGCCCCTTCCTGAGAGTCAGATGCTAGCAAGGCCACCAGGCACCAACAGTTGTCATGCTCAGGTACTAGACTTGAGTAGTCTTTGCGCCATCTCTGTGGTGTCACAGAAAACACCTTCAGTCTTGCCCAATATTAGGACAAAATTAAAGAGAAAAGATGAAAGTAAACTCTTCTTTACACAATGGTTGTAGCTGGTTGGTCACATTCCACCCAGTGGTGGCACTCTTTATTTTCTCTGCCTGTGGGCAGGACTTTACATTTATTAATACTGAATCTCCCTTTGTTGCCTGAAAAACCCATTACACAAGACTCTCTAGATTGTATTGCAGCATGATGAAGTCCTCCTGTAGTTCTTGTTATCCCTACACTTCCAGATTTGATTTTTGACTAAGAGAAACAGTTGACAACACTAAGCAGTAGGCAGGCAAGGTACAGAGCAGGACAGGGATTTGTTTTATTTATTCTTTACCTGAACATGGAAGGAGTCCTGAACTGGACTGTAGCTATTAGGAACTGTCACTGCTTGTAGACTGATAGATTTTTTAGTTCAGGGACAGAAGCAGTTGTGCGGCCCCTGGAAGGCCTCTACAAGGTTAAGGCAAGTCACTCATCTGGGTTTGTAATACCCACGCTATTAAGGCAGTCAAATCATGTTATAGCCAAGACATGTTTTGCAAATCTTTATAAGAAAACCTTCCATCTCGGCTTCTCTTAGGAAAAGCCCAAAACTGCTGTCTATAGAATTTACCCAGAAT
The DNA here is from genome assembly GCF_001723895.1 of Crocodylus porosus. Taxonomy (NCBI): domain Eukaryota; kingdom Metazoa; phylum Chordata; order Crocodylia; family Crocodylidae; genus Crocodylus; species Crocodylus porosus. The sequence continues at coordinate 48,777,522 of NW_017728947.1, read as the reverse complement.
CCCAGATTTCATTGGGCTAATTAGCAGATTAATAATACCAGAAGAGCCCCAAATTTCAGCACAGGACACTTAAGCAAAATGGCTCTGACCCTCTTCAGCTTCAGTGGAACTGGAAATAAGTCAAGCACAGCCTTTCTCAGACTAATTTTGTTGCTTTAATTCAGTAGCTGCGTAACTTGCTCAGAACCTCTGGAACCAAATAATTTGTTTTAAAATAATATAAGTCCCCCTCTCTGTTGTGATCCGATTTGATTGCTTTTGGTAGGTATTATTGGATAATTCAGTCAACAGCTATAGACATTTGGTGTTCAGTTAACAGAGGAAAGGCCAAATGTCAGACCACAAGGTAGAAGAAAGGTCCATGAGGCATAATGCCACGTTCCCCTTTCCTTTACTGCATTGTTCTCCCTATAGGCCATAGTAAGCTTAACTTTGATTGACTTCAAAGAAGGAGGGGGAGCTGCCATTTAGGAGGGTGTGTGAGTTGTTGTGATGTACATAGTGTTACAGCTGAATGATTCTGCAGTGATGCAGGTTAGATAAATTACTAATATTTTAATTTGGAATGAAATGGGGTTAAAGTTGCAAAGGTTTTGCTACACTGGTTTCACTAAGGAGCATGCAAGCCTAACACTTACATCATAACTGCTTATATTGGCTTCATTTCCTATTGATACAATTGTTACATCCTTCTGTTATCCTAGAATGTCATGGATTGGGTCTATTGTGTGCAGCCCCTGGGTTCTGTATGAGGTTGGGCTGACACAGCTTGTGCGTGTTTAAAACTACAAATCCTAGAACAGGAAATTCCCAGAACAGTTTTCAACATACACAGACCACCACGGTCCAGAAACACTGACTGGAGTACCACTCAGTACCAGTTGCAGCTCATAAGTAAAGAAAGAGACAGCATTTTCACTTAATCTGTGCCATTTTAAATTGAGAAAGTATGAACATTCCAGAAGCCTTGCACAAATTGTGCCATTGAAAATCTCACTGAAGTTTGCCTTTTCTCCCCCAGCCCCTCCTGCTGCATCTCTGAGCCTGAATGGTGCAATAGCTACGACTTTATCCCACCTTCTGGAGCTGCCCCCAGCCCCATGCCTCTCTCATGTCTCCTGGCATGTCAGGGGACTGTTTCTGTTTATTTCACATCTTTCAGCTACCACTGCTTGCTCTTTTGAAACCCAACAGCTATTAACGCAGGCCTCCTGCTGCTCTCCGTCTCTTCTCTTCTTTCCTCTAGCACTGATGTTAGGTTTCTGCCTGTTGCCTGGCTCGAAGTTGGCTTGTGACTAGTGATGAGTAAGCCTCAAGTAGTTCAGATATTTATTTCTGTTTGCATTAGCATTTGAACCCTGCATATTAATTGGCAATTAAGATGGATCCAAACAATGATGTCACAGCCAAGCAGCAGATTATTTGAGGTGAAATTCAGAACATGCTGGCCCCTCCCTGCATGTTTGCGGCTTTGAACATATCTCTGAATTCACACACTGTGGGTGGCTGGATATTCCCATCTTCCTGTGAAGCAAGATTTCCAGTGCTGTCTGCTTCTGGCTTATTAGACTATCTCACAAGAACACCTTCTTCTATGCATTATTGTTTCTTCTGCTCCCAAACGAACCATGTGAAAATGAAGATTTTTTTTTCTTGAAACAGTATCTTAAAGTAAATAGGTTTGGATGGTTTTAAAGCTCAGCATAAGTCATTTTTATCCAAACTGACTCAGCAATCCATACTTGTACTCAAGAACTGGTTTCAGATAGGTCTGATAGCAGCTGGATTGAAGCATCCATTTCAGCTGCCCAGAATAAGTATATTAGAAGGACACTGTTAGTCTGGTCCAGAATGAGGGATTTTTATGATATTTAGGTTTTACTGGCCTGAGATCAACAGAGATTTAAAAAAAAAAATTCTGTGCTTATCATATTTACTTGCGTATCACCTGTGCTTTTGCCCCCAGAATCAGCCTTCCACAAGTGGGGTATATATCTTAAACTGGGAAACTAATTTTTCTTCCCAGAATATAAACATAGATATGCTGTATAATGGCCACTGCTTCTTTTTCCTATTCTTCCCTCCAGTTGCTGCATGGAGGGAGGAACAGAGTCCAGCAGGAGCAGATCCCAGTGCAGTAACATGGTTGTTACCCCGCTTTGATTTGTGCTCCACCCAGAGTGTAAAACCACCTGCCCAGAAGCAGCAGTAGCATTTCTATTCAGGTGGTGCTGATAGAGTCAACCAACTTCATGGCTTATTATAATTTATCTGATCCCTTCTGATTGCTCTTCACTCCACAGGTGTTAACAACCCTCCCTCCTTTTGAATGGCTTTGATGGTCCACTAATCAAGCTATCCTTTTTTCAGCAATCTTGCTGTTAGCTGTTGCTGGTCTCTCAGCTCCTGTTTCATAGCTCTGAAGACTTTTATAGCACTTTTCAAAATCCTAGATCCTCCCATGGGGGCCAGTCTTCAGCAGCAGCTACAGTTTCAGCTTTTGGCTGAGCAGCCAAGAGCTTCAGGCAGTTCAGCTGTTCAGACCGTAGTTTTTTGCCTGAGTAGGAAAGGGAAGGGTGAGTGAGCTCAAGATGAGGTCACCACTATGATCTCCCTGAGGTTACTAAGCAAGATAACAGGAGTAACAAAAGCAGAATCCAGATCTCTGGCTCACAGGTGTATTAATTCGTCACCTCAGTTATTCTCATTGGTGCTGCTCTTACTTAGTAATAGTATTGTAAGGTAAAGGTTCCACGCAATCTTTATACGAGGAAACCCTGATATTGTTTATGAATTTAGTAGTTGTTTTTTAAGGTACTTCCAACTGCTTTTCTGTCTGCAAAAACGGTCACTTTTACTTTGTCTGAGAGCAGGAATGGCAAGCCAGTTCAGGTTAGGAGAGGAAAAAAATCCTAGGACTCCTGACCCAAATCAAAATTGAAACCAAACCCTTCCTGGCATTCATAAAAGTATGACTAATTGCTTTGCTTTGGCTGCTTACATTTATGAAATTGCCTTGGCAGCTTCTGGTGCCAGCTAGGTTCATGGAGAGGCATGACAAAAAGCTCTTGTGGTGGTTGCAACTTGACCAGAAGTAGGATTTATTGAAAATGTTTACCAGAGCCCATTGCCGCAAGGTTTCTGGACTCCAGAGGTTCAGAAAAGTGGCTGGAGAGACACATTTCTTGGGGAAGCATCCAGATGCCTAACTTCCGACCATTCACCCATATCAGTGAACACATCTCAAAGTACTTTCTGAATTAATTAATGTAGCCTTGTGTCTCCAACCCCACACATAGTATTTTATGGAGTGGGAGGCTGAGCTACAAGGAGAGTAACAGATTTGCCTAAGGTACGTAATGAGCCAGGAATACAAATACAGAAATGTGCTGATTCCTAGTCTCATGATTTAGCCACACATGATCCTTCCTCTCATGAAGCTGCAGGTTCTCCCAGCTAACATGAAACAAACTAGTGGACATAATGCTGGCTGCATAAAGCCTCAAGTCATTATTCATTACCTAAACAGATTTCTGCTGTCCTCTTAGGAGGAAGGAGCATAGACTGTTCTGTGCTCAGAGAATACATGTGTTCAGCCAGAGGACATACCAGTATGCTAACCTCAGAAACAAGTGTCTTTTAGCCAGCAGTCTTCTCCAGTTTTGACTGATGGATTGACAGCTCTCAAGGGAGGGGGCTCATTCATGCCCAGGGTTTACTGTATTTAACTGGGATTTCATTTTTATTCAGCGGCAACAGAAATCCCATTTTAATTATCAGTTCTGTGAAGTGACGGGAGAATGCCATCCCTTTCCTGCAGAGCTCCCCCAACCAATGCTCAGAAGCCCTGGGAAGGGCCAGCCCCCACCCCCCACCCCTTCTTTCCCCCCCACAATGCAGCAAGGTGGAACCAGAATTTGGTGAAGAAAAGCAAAGGTGAAGCATCTTCCCCATGCCAGACTGAACTTCCCAGAAGCAAATGCTCTTCTGTGTTTGCAGAATTGAGTTTGTTAGAAGGAGCATCACTGAGACATGAGAGGGAGGAGGCAGTTCTGTGTCTCCCATCAGCACCTCCATCAGTGTCACTTCATTCCTTGGTATTAGCTGATGTGCAGCCAAGTGGGACACGGTGTGTTTCACACCAGTAATAGGAACATGAAAACCTCAGAATGCTGCACTGAGATGACACCGTGCTCCAAAGTGCTTCTTCTCTACCATAGCACAACAGCTGGTCTGACCCCCTTCCCTTTGTCCTACCTGGCCAGCACTTCTTTTCTGTTCCACATGTCGTCGTCCCCATGCATTCAGCTCAGTGTCCACCCTTTTGCCACTTAACTGAGTTGAGAGCTGCGATCCTATCCACCACAATTTGACTCCTAGTCCTGATTCCTTTCAAAGAGCATCTTTCAGCCACTACTGTTTGTTACCAGTGGTTTGAGGTCTCAGGGCACCCCATCTCTTTCCTACAGGAGAGACCAGGGACCAGTGACCTGGCAGTTGGGTCACACTGTGAAGGGGAGACGAGGCAGGCAAAGGCATCTCCACCTAGAATCTGTCTGGCGTCTGGGCTATACTACAAAGTTGTGCCAGCCTAGCTATTCTGGATGGGCACATGAATAGATCACCCTCAATGCAGCTAACCTGCCAGTCTAGACACAGCAATGCCAGAATAGCGCTTCTGCCACATTAACGTCTCTTACTTGAACTGGTGGCATAGTTAAGTTGACAGAAAAACTTTCTGCTTCCATATGCCACATTTCCAATAGGGGGCTCTGCCTCAGAGCTATGCTGGGATGGCAATGGTGGCAGCAGCCCTGTAATCCAGATAAACCCTAAGACTCTCCTAATTTGCATTTGCATCACAAAGGATGAAAATCTGTCCTCCTCCTCCTCACATCTAAAATCCCAGTAAATTAGTCAAGGCCAAGGCAGTGCAGATCTGATCAGTATAAGGTAATTGTTTATGGGTGTAGCTCGGCATCATTCAGGCGCCTTCTATGAAGAGATTCCCACGTGAACATCTTGAAGAACGCTTTTTTTTTGATGACTGCTCGTTTTCACAGATGTCACTACGCTTCTCAGTTCAGGGTTGGCACGTTAAGAAGTGCCAAAAAAGGATCTAGTTATAGTATTTCCCACACAAAATGCTGACATTTAAAAAAAGCTGAAATTTTACACTAATCATGCTAAATTTGACACTGATTTAGTGTCTTCCATATGGAGCTCCAAAAGCACTTTGCAAACATGAGTAGATTAAGCCTCATGATAGCCATGTGAACATAAGACTTATTTCCACTGTGTGGCTAGGGGAACCGAGATCAGGACATTACTTGTCTAGGGATGGATATAGCTCAAGTCAATGGAAGAGCTTGGGATAGGACACCTCAAAGGGCTGCTTTGTCTCCATCAGACTGTCCTTCCCTCTTTACCAGACAGAGCCTGGGCTTTTCAGACAAAATTTCCAGGCTGACTAGTTCTGAACAAGACTGCTGGGTATTTATCTGAAACCTGGCACCACATACCATAGCAAAGCTTTTGCTCCCTTTTGGGCACACTGAAACTGCACTATATGGGATCAGGAAGTGGTCTCTCAGGCAGCCTGCCTTTCTATCCATGTGAGCTGGAACCACTGCTATGGACTGAAGTAAGACTTGTCCCTGTCTTCATTTCCTACCACCATCCTATCCTGCTTGTTTATCTCATCCAGCTGGGACATGTTGCCTTTTAATTATTAAGTTCTTTGGTGCCATGACAGTTTTTTATGTGTGTACAGCACTTAGCACAAGCCCAGCTTAGCTGAACCCTTTATGCACCACCACCAACTGCATGTTAAGTAATAACAGTAGAACTCACTTGTGTTCACAATCTAAACAGTTAAGGGGAATCCTTTCCTTCTGCCTTGCACATCTCTTAGAGGCAGAGGAGGGAACCCATGAGGAATTGGCAAGCTCCTTTTCTTGCCTGGTGTCTCCAGACCTTATCAAGCCTAATTGGAGTTGACAGCTGGGAGTCCAGGGTGCACTCCACATTGAAAGCTGAGTATTGAAGCTGATACAAACAGAAATCACGGCTGGTTAATAATTAAGCTGCGGGTTGGCAGCATTCACCTTGACAGTCTTGACCTGCCAGATTAAAACTGTTTCGTGTTTGTTTTGTTTTTTTAAACACAGCCTTTGGTATTCTTTTGTTGAGGGAAGGGGAGAATTTTAATGCACTCAGGTGTATAGGGCTATGGCAAAGCAGGAGCATCTGATTAGGCTCCTTCTCCTGAACAGCCCCCATCACCTCTTAGCAAATAAGTCCTCAAACGTTATGGCTACATGTGCATGTGCATGCATGCAAGTGTATGCACACCCCCAACACCGCAAAGTGAATTTTAAATAAACCCAGGGGAAACCCAGGCTTAAACTGAACTTTGGTATTTTCTGAAAATACCTAGTGCTTAGGACAACAGTCTGGGAGCCAGACACTTGCATTGTGTCCCCCCATTTGCTGCTTATTTGTTCCTTTGGAAGAGCTCTGCTCTTCCTTGCTCTGTGCTTTGGTGTCCTCCTCTGTAATATAAAGATAATAATATTTTCCTATCTGCACATTAGGTGATTTTATCCAAACAGCAGTGGATGTGACATTTGGAAGGCAGGATTGGTCAGAAAAAGCCTTTGGAGTATGCATTATATATCTCAGGCAAGATTAACTTTCATCCATGGTCAGGGTCAACAAATATTGGTGGATCTCACCACGATAACTGATGCTGTCAGTCACCAAATATTGTCACCAAATACCACAATAATTGATGCTGTCCATCACCAAATGCTGTCAGTCACCTGGGTCCCCATCAGAGACTTGGCATGGATGAATAGGAATCACTGAAATGGCTCCAAAACTCCCTCTCAAACTCAATCCCAAAGAATCAAATAGGCAGCTACCCTCCCACTTGGGCTGTCACCTGCAGAGCCTCACAAGTTTCTTTCCTGTCATGCTAAGTATGTGAAGGCTCAAGTGCAAATAGTATGTAGGCCATGCCCCAGATCTATATTCCAGTAGCACCCAACAGTATCAATACCATCTGTCAGATACCAAGGGCATCAATACCAGGATGAAGAAAAGTTGGTTGAAATTGAACCCAAAGATGAAAGTTATGCTAATGAGCACAGGAAAGCACAAAGGACTTTTGAAGTCAGTATCAAGTAAAATTGGTCCTTTATGGCTTTCTCCCCAGATAGTTAAAAATGCTTCCTAAAATCCCTTCTTCTATCTCCAGGTTGCCCAGATTCTCTGCAACACAAACCACTAAAAGCACATTTTCCTGGTGCTCTAGCAGCACCTTGTCCCCCCCTTTACTAACTGATATATATTTGTTAGCTTGATCTAGTCTTTGTGAATCATTTAGTCATTTTTCTGGTGCTCTTATTTCCATAATTTTTCCACTAATTATTCTGTCACACATGCCTCTGCATATCAGAACATGCAACAGTGTCCTCCAAATATGTAGAAGACAGAATGTTGTCCTTTGATATTGCCCTGTCCCAACAGCATGTTTCTCGGGTGCTCTTCTCTCCTAGTAACCTCTTGCCTCCCATCTCTTGCTCTCCTGTCTTTGAGTGCCCTTACTGGCTTGTGCCTAGTTACTGCCTGATTTTCATCATTTTCTGCTGCCTCTGGTTCTGCACATTTTTTTTTCCACATCATTCAGAGCACGTTGATGCACATTATTGGTTCCAAAAGATGGATGCATTTGTCTTTGCTTTTGTGATGGATTAAAGTAGTGTTGACTGCCATAGGAGTCTTTACATGTTTTATAAACTCTGCAGGCCATGTAAAGCCTTGTTTGCAGTCAATCTGGCAGGAGAGTGTTTATAAACAGACTCCATGCAGAGTTTATAATCTCTGTGTGACTGTTGGTGAAGAGTAGAAGGTCTTCTGGAACCCATATAGGACTTACAAACCCTTCAGGAATCCAGCTGTAACTTCTCCTGCCTGCACCATTACTTTTGCTTTTCATAAATTCTGCAGGAATCCCTGAATAATTTCTGCCTCAGTGCTCAGCCAGAGTGAGGTGCCCCTCAGTTATGCTACCATCTCCCTTAGAGCCCTTCCAAGACTGCAGCCTGAGGTCTATGTGGGTAAGTGGGCTACGTTAAAAAATTCCACATGGCATCCCCAAGCTTTTTGTCGATAAGATTAAGCTTTTCAGTAAGGATGACCCTGGTGCCAGCTGAGTCAGTTCTGCAAGCTCCAGATGTATTTGAGGGCCATGCGGTTTTTTGATCATTTGTTTTTAGAAGTTCCTTGAAACGTTCTATTAAATAATAATTGTGGGCAGTGTCCATCAGCTCAGAGCTTCCCTCCACCAATCAGAGAAGGCTTTTTCCACCAGCAGAAAGATCCTAATGTGAGAGAAGTTATAGCATTCCCTCCAGCAGCCCCAAGAGTGTCAGGAGGAGACTTAGTTAGCAGTAGTAGTCACCTCCGCAACCCTGGTATCACAGGGAAAATCCTATTTCTGACCATCACCAGGGGAAGCCACTGTCCTCACTTCAACAGCCCCAAGAGTGTCACATGATTGCTTCTGATGTAGCTTCAAGGAACAATAGCAATGTCCACCTGAGAGACTGTAGGATCAACAGTAGCACCCTACTGGAGAGATAGGTGTATCTATTTTATCATTAGCTCTATGACTCAGAGCAAAAGGCTCTATGATAAAATTCAGACAGTTATTTCTGGCTTCTTACACTAGACACCAATCTGACTTGTCTCCAGTGACTGTTTGTGCCCTCACTTGCTTTTGGCACACTTCCAGCCACCTAAAGAACTTTCTTTCCTGATTTACAGTTTTCAGCCCTACAACATCTCCCAGTCCTCCTGCCACCATCACTTGTCCTGCTGCAGATTCCCGCTCATCCAGGAACACTTATAAATCCAGCTATGTCACAGGGGTTTTCCATCCTCAGGGCAAATGCGGAAGCAGCAGCAGGGGATTCTCTCATTCCACCTTGTCACTGCAGCTAATTCCACATCCCTTCTCCAGTGACAGTCAATAGCCACTTGCTGGCTTTCCGATTCACCCCTTGACAAAGACAGTGGAATTGATGTTCCTGTCAGCAGCCTGGGAACATAGCAACAGGATGATATAATTAGGCCTGTTAAATCTACAGGCATGGTTCCCATGGGATCTGATCCTGTGAACATGTCCATAATATACACGTCACTTCTGGTATTCAAGATTCTCTACTCCACGTGCCTCGTTTTCCCATCTCCTCACCAGACCACTGCTCTACTCTCTATAATTGAGGAAACAAGTGCTAGTAAATTCCCTAATCCCATCTGTGCTTCCTTATCTTGTCACTCACAAAGATATGCAGTCAATACATGAAGAGTGATTGGGAGAACCCTGCATTGTGAGTATGTGCCTTTGCACATGAAGCCCAATATTTATGTGAAAGAAAGCTTCTCCTCAAGCAGCCATCAAAAAAAACCCCCTACCACATGAAAATCAGTGGGAGAAAGAACAGGTCTGGTCACACTTTGACATTTACAAATCAAGTCATGGATACTCTTCCACACCATCTTTTTGTTGCTGCCTCAAGCGTGGCAACGCAGCAAGCTGGGGGACCATTGTCAGCACCATGGACAGCACCCCGGGAAGCCACTTCTGTGAGCTGGTTCCTCAGCCCAGACCATCACCAGAGAAAGCGTCACAACCAAGTCTCTCAGGGCATCTTTATTACATGTGCTCTGGGGGGAGGGGAGAGGGCAGAGGCCCATTTTAATTAGAGCGGTTCTTGGGAAAGCCTCTAATTCAAGTGCTTGCAGCATCTCACATATTCAGCATTTTGCCCTTCAAAATGGCAGCAGGGGCACTTTAATTAAAGCTTGTTCAATTAACTTTAGTCTAAGACCCCTGCCACCATTCTGAAGTGCAGGGATGCTGAAATAGACCCTGAGTCTGCTGGAGCATGCTAATTAGTTCATTAATGAAGTCTGCTCTGGCACGTACTAATTAGCATGCCAGCGTGCTAATGCAGGCATCAGGCACGTGTGTAGGTGCCCTCAGGGCACAGACAGAAGTGAGAATTTTTGCTTGATCTGGGCCCAGAAAGCAGTCTACAGCCATGACCAAACAGAAGTACACAGCTGCAGACCGATTTAAAAGGGTCTGATCCTGCAGAAATCTGAATCTTTATTGCTCCAAGAAATGAAGCGTGTTCTGTAACTTGTGTCTGCAGAGCTCCCAGCCTGGTGCTATTTTCAGAATGGGAGAGGAGAAAGGCAGTAGGGGGAGTTTGGTTTGGGTTTTTTCCAGCCAGTGCTGGAGAGTGGGGTGAATGGATTGGAGCCCCACTATCCCCAAAGTGGGGGGGCTCCAAGCTACCCACCCCACCCTCCAGTGCTGGCTGGGGAACCCCAAGAATGAGCTCCCTCTGCTCCCTTTCCTCCCTCCCATTCTGAAAACAGCGTCTGGGCCAGGAGTGAGAGTGGCACCACTACAGAGACTGGGCTGCAGGCTTAAAGCAAACAGGTGCAATCCCCAGCTCCTGGACCCAACAGCAAACTTCTGTTGGGTCCAGGGGATCATTGCAACTGACAGCACTTCCTGAAAAGTGCTGTGAGTTGCAGTGGGGAGCTGCTTTTGTGTCTGCACCCTTAGTGGATAGCTCCTCTCTGGCAGTACTGCATAGGACACCTTCCCTGCCTCACTTCCTACCTTTCTTAGCCTAGGGAAACTTTTATTCCCCTATCAAGAATGAATCATTCAGTGAAGGCAAAAACCCTCTTGGCCCCTGACCTATTTCTTTCTGTGCATTTTTCAAATGATAGGAATCCCCCAGGAAATGCACAATGTGGCAAAAAAGTAATTACAGTGCAGAATGAAAGAATTAATTGTGTGTGTGTAAGCGAGTGCGCCGGTGAATGTATATGTGCATGAGAGTTAAAATAAGCTCTGAACAGAACAGATTGCCAAAAGCAATTTTCTAATCAAAGGGGAATAAAAAGATTCTATCTCTCATTCATTTCAAACCAGAAAACATGTCTGCACATTAAAGTTTGCTTAAAAGAGCTCTTGTGCTAAATAGTAAAAAGAATTGGTGTATCAATCCCACCAATGCTATGGCAGGTGAAAAGGTGGGTGGGGGGTGGGAAATGGGACCCTTTTTGTCATCTAGACAAAGAGCGCCAGGACAAGCTCAAGAGATCATTTGTATGTTCTTAAGCAATAGTAATTTATGGGGTGTAGGGATAGTGGGGGATAAAGAATTTAATACTGAAATTTTGGCTTTTTGTCCCTGAAATAATGTGAGTTTTCAGTTAAATCTTTCCCTTTTCTCCTCAAAAATTTTGGGTGTTCCCATCAAAATCGTAATAGAAGCTGTGAATTTGCATTCTGCCTATGAATGAGGGATGCTGGGGTAAAGAAGCCCCATTTCCTTTCCCTCCTGAGACATTTCTAGATTCATGCTGCCTGTCCTCAGTACATTCAGCCATTAGGGGGTGGCCCGCTAAGGATAGACAGGGCCTGTTACAATTTCTCACAGCAGTGAAAAGCTCTATCCCAGAATGAGTGTGGGGGCAGTCATTGGCCTCTGTGCTGTTTCATCCTTCTCCAGAAGGACTGAGACTTTGTGTCTAGCAATATATCCCGCACTCATTCCTTTGTAGAAGTCCGGTTAACTTCACTAACAGTTCTACACAGGTAAGACATGCAGAATGTGCCCTGTAAACTTTTATTTATGGGCATCTTTAATGAAATCCACTCTTGGTGTGCTCAGTAGTCCTGGGCTTGACCCTGTCACCATTCAAGTCAACGTGAAAACACTCAGGAGCTTTAGAAGTGCAGGATCAAGACCTTCCTGCAGTAGCTATCCACCTTTGGAAGTCTAAGTTTGAAGCTAGTATATATGTATGTCCCAAGTGCTGTCAGTTTGATGTGCTCAGTCTGCTTGGACAGTAGAGAAGTCCAGAACTGGCCTGATAGAGGGTTCTGCAGATCAGGGGCAATGAGCACTGGGAGATGTGGAGAAAGAACTAGATTAGGTAGCCGGGTTGTCTGTAAAGACTGAGATGCACTAGAATTAAAGGGGAATCTTCCCCAGTACTTACCTGCACTATGTCTAGCCCAAATTCACGGAGCCAGTTACTCACTGAGGTAATATGTTTGCTACTAATATGCTAATACATTTTCACTCCCTGACCATCCCATCTCTCCTCTTGTAAGACTCCATATGAACTTTCCAAAATGTGAGATGAGTATATAAGTGTGTCACAATATCTACCCAGTGCCCCCCCACCAGGTGCTGAGAGTCTAAAAGCTCCTGTCTACGGTTTAGGATTACTGTTTGACCCCAGCACCCTTTCCTGCCGTGGCAAGGGGGCAGACTTGATGATCTGCTCAAGTCCCTTCCGACCCTACCTACTATGAAACTATAATGTTATTTTCTCAGAAGTTGCAGACAGGAAGCTGACAGTTGAAGAGGAAGAAGCCAAGCGGATCGCAGAGATGGGCAAGCCAGTGTTGGGCGAGCACCCTAAACTAGAAGTCATCATTGAAGAGTCCTATGAATTCAAGGTCAGTACTGATGTACCAGGAGGAGATTCCCCAAGCCACTGAAAATGTCTTCACAAAAGAGAAGGGGTATAGGAGCAGCTTGAGCAGAGAAAGCAGGCAAAAGACAGAATGAGGATAGCCTCAGTGAGTGGGGAAAGTGGGAGACAGAAGCCTGCAAAAAAAGAAAGGGGAAAGCAGCTGGTCAAGCAGACTGCTTGAGAGAAGGATGAAAGGAGAAACCAGAGGTGAGATGCAGGGATGGTAAATGAGAACCATATAGAGAGGGCAGTGAGTTGCTACTTTAGAGAGAGGAGGAAGAGCAAAGATTCTCATGTGACTAGGGATAAAACAGGGTGAAGCAGAAATGAAAGGGCCTGGCTTAAAGGTAGAGGATCACAGAAAAAAAGCACTGGTAAGGATCTTGAGAGACCATCTAACCCCACCCTCTGCTCAAGGCAGAATCACCTCTGTCTAAATTGCCCAGGGGCAGACAGCAGCTGAGGGAGAGAGGCTTGAGGACATGCTAAGCTGCATAGGAGTAGGAGAGGAGCACAAATCTAGCCACGAACCTGTGTGTATGAGCTTTGTATGTGAGGTGGAGTGCTTCCTCCACTGCCTCCCTCGCCCTCTGCTCAGCTTGGTGAGTGTTTTCTAAGCTGATTAATTGTCCTGTTGTTTATGCTATTGACAGAGTACTGTGGACAAGCTGATTAAGAAGACAAACCTGGCTTTGGTTGTAGGGACACATTCCTGGAGGGACCAGTTCATGGAAGCCATTACTGTCAGTGCAGGTGAGTGTGTGTGAAGGGAGGGGTGGAAAAGGGAGGTGTCTCCTGGTGCCTGGGTAAAACAAAAAATTGTGAACCTCTGGCAAACATGCTGGCTAGTTTTGCATTTTTACCGACTCCCATAAGCCAGCTTGACACTGTCTCGGCCTGTGTTCTCAGTGTTGTGCAACTGTAACAGGCCCACGTGCTGCAGACAAATACGAATCATGGTCCTCAACAGAAGCACTTATAGGCGAGAATCCAGGATCTTTGGCCCCAAGGGCAGGCTCACACTTGTGATTTCAAGATGCTGTGTCAATTGCTGAGAGTGCCACTAGAGGGCAGCAGTGCACGAGTGAGCGTACGCACAGTGGCAGGAGATAGCTCATTCCAGCTCAGATTCTGAGCCCTGGGCGCTTGTACACGGGAGGGGGGTTAGTCCTTAGGGTCCCATTCTGTGCCCCCTAAATTGAAACAGTTGGTTTTTAATTGAAACCCACCATTTCAATCGAGAGGTTTCCATTGCGGTTATGGCAAGGGGCCTGATCCTTTTTTTTCCCGGCAGAGCCTGCCTGCAGCCAGGCGGCAAGCAGCCAGCCGGCTGAGCAGTCCCTGAGCTGCGGAGGGCCCCGGTCCCTCCCTCTACAGTGGTGGTACCCCCTTGGGGCTGCCTGGGTGGGCTGCTAGTGGGCCAGGTAGTTTAGTTTGCAAACTATCAAGATACGGTTTAGTTTGCAATGATGAAAACTCATTTAAAACCCCCAAAACTCCTGCACGTGTACAGCGTGACATCATTAAGCCACACAACATGACATTTTTGTCACGTGTACATGGTAATGACATCACGTGTACAAGCACCACGAGTGCGTAAATTGCCTCAAGGTTAAATTGGACATAAATATATGCTGTCCATCTCCTATTGTGTATGGCTTGGATGCCTCTATCAGTGATAGCAAAACAGAACCCCACTTTTGAGCTCTCTCTAATAAATTAGTGGGGGAGGTTCTAACCAGCTTTATTTTCCCTATTGTGTTGTCTCACGTTACATTTCCCACAGGCTTCTCATGCCTTTCCCCGTGTCTGATTTTCTTACGATTTTTCATGGATTTTCCCCCTACTTTGGGGAATAAAGGAGCCCATGAGAGTTCTCTCAAAAAAAGACAACTGGATAGATAGATAGATAGATAGATAGATAGATAGATGCAATTGTCTATTCACACACTATATATATCTCACTATATATATATTATAAATACGTATATTATAAATATATATATATTTATACTGCATGTATATATGTGTGTATATACACACAAGCATATCCAGATATATATGTATGTATCTATATATGTGTGTGTATAAATATAAAATAAGTGTACATTGCTCAGAGATTATGAACTATCCCTGAGCAATGTTCAGTTATCTCTGATATGCCTATTTCATTACTCCTGATGCATTTCTGTGTGTCTCTCTGTTCAAGTGCAGTTTCAAATGCTTCTCAAATGTTCAGTGTAGCTGTAACCTTGAAGATATGAGTGTCAGATATTTCCCACATACTGTTAACTTTCAGAAACAATTGCTACAGGCACAGACTGCTCTGAGAAGAAGCTTGTATTGGAAACCCAAGGACACATGTACTATCTTAGCTATAATGGTTGCCTTACAAATCTAATCACAAAGAATCATGTCTAGACAGGGGAAAAAAACAGCCTTCCATAAGTAGCTATGCAAAACTTCTCTTTAGAGAAAAAATAGACTGTGCTGCCCATTTTGGTTGTCAGAAAGCACACTGTGAAACTTTTAAGTGCACCATAAACTGCAGGAGCACTTAAGTGTACACTTCACTAAGGACTGACTGCTAGGGAGCCAGAAAGCATAGAGCTCATGAGGCTCACAGCATGATGTGTCCAGCTACATGTAGTCTGAATAAGCCCAGAGTGCCTTATTCGTACCAGAGCTTGACATCCTGAACATCACAGGCCATTGAATTTCACCCAGTTACCCCTGGCACTGGGCTCAATAACATGTGTTTGACAAAAGCCTATTTTCCAGAAGGGCATCCAGCCTTGATTCACCACTAAAAAAATTGTGCCTGATTTCTAATTTGAATGTGGCTGGTTCTTGTTAGTCTGTCACCATTACACTGAACAGCCCTTTCACAAGGAGAATATACCTGGAGTTTTCTCCTTGTGAAAGTAACTACTTAAATGCTGTAACCAAGCCGTCTTACAGTGTTCCTTTAGCTAAACCAAACAAATCGAGGGTCTCACATTTCATATTTTAAGGCATTTTTTCCAGCCCTTAAATATTTTATGGCTTTTTTCTGCACGCCTTCTAATTTTTTTTGCTGTCCTGTTTAAAATGTGAACCCCAGATGCTGATGCAGTAGTTCAGTATTGGTTGCCACAATAAGCAGAGGTAAAAATCACCTCCCTGTTCCTACTCGTCACTCCCCTGTTAGTATATCCAAGAATTGCATTAGTCCTTTTTTTGCAAGAGCACTGCACTGGGAGTGTACATCAAGAGGCTTGTTCACTATGACCCCTATACCTGTTTCCAGATCAATGCTTTCTTGAATCTTATCCCCCATTGTGAAGTATGGTTTGCAATCCTAGACCTAGATGTGTTGTTGGTTGTAGCCGTGTTGGTCTAAGAGCCTTGTCTGCCTGGACCTAAATGCAACATTTTTGCATTTGGCTGTATAAAGCTGTATTGTATTTGAGTAGGACCAGCTCACCAAACAATCCAGCTTACTCTGTGACCAGCCTGCCCTCCCATGCCACTCTTTATGTCATCCACAAGTTTTATCCGAAGTATTTCTATATTTACTTCAGATCACTGATGAAATGTTGATAACAGGTCTGGTATCAATCCCTGCAGAACCTCACTACAGATATCTCCATTCAGTGAGGATTCCCTAAGGCATTTCCTTTTTTTTTTTTTTTTTTGAGGAAGAAGGAGCTTTATATTCTGGAGCCACACTTACAGCTCCATAGTTGAGCTAGAGCAGAGTGTTCTATGAGTTGATTTTTCAAAGTGCTCAGAAATCCATTTGCATTCTCTGATTGTCCTGAGAATAGACGTGCTTCAGTGGGCAAGTGGTATATATTTGGGTTATTTGGGTTAGGGCATCCCATGCAAATGTTCCCATTCTCATAGCACCTTTTTGTACTGACTGTGACTCAGACAGTAGCACTGATCTATACCAAGCCACATTGGATTGCCTTCAGCTATTGCCCCGCTCCCTAGACCTCCGTGCAGGAAGCAATATTTTTGGAGTTATTTAGAATCTCGCTGTATAAACTGGCATGCATCCAGGATGTGTGCTAGAGACAGGGATGCCCACAGGTCCTGCAGGGTGGGTGCCCTTTGAGAGCAGCGCCATGTTGCATGCTCCAGCGAGCAACTAAACTGAGGAACTTGCCTCACATTATGTTTCTCCTTAAGGAACAGACTCTAGTCCTGAAACCCAAGAGCCAAGCAAGGTTCATATTTTGTCATCCAGCAATTCTGAGACTGTCTAGAAAAATCTGGGCCCAGAGAGTAGTAGGCAGCTTAGTTGCATGAACTCCAAAACCTCTGGGCCTGTACCATGGAGCAGCTCTCTCTTCACAGTGTTCTACTAGATCTCGATTCTGGAGCCCAGATACCCTTTACTTCAGTCTGAGGGAGTCCATACTGCTCAGCCAGTATCTGGATGATCTGCATGGTTAATTCTGGGAGAAGTAACAATGAGGTAGGCATAATAATCATGGGCGACTGGTGCCATCTTAATTGGGGGGGCATGTGCCTGACCCTCCCGCAACCAGTCAGCAACTGAGGGGGATCCCCCCATGGCCAGTCTCACTGACCGGGGCGCCAGTTACGCCGACCAGGAAGTGGCCACGCTGCTCCCAGAAGTGGCTGCAGCGTTTCATCCAGGTGCTCCCACGCCCCAGCCAGCGCTCGCAGGGGGAGCACCGGCACTCCTGCCTGCCCCCCCGCCTGTCGCCTAAGCGGGAAACATGGCCTGTCAGGGGGTGCACCAGCACTCTCAGGAGTTGCACGTACACTCCCATGCACTCCCTACGTGTCACCACTGATAACAAAGGACATAAAAAGCATCCTGCTGAAACAGACAAGTAATCAACTTGATTTACTTTCTCTAAAAATGGCCTTGCCAGCCATGTAAGGCATATATTTCTGTCATACTGGAACACAGATAGGTAATTTCCTTCTTAATCTCACACTGGTGATCAGCATCTATCCTGAAACATGAGCACTGAGTCCTGGTCATTTTATCCTACCTAGTGTCAGATATTATAAGTAGTCATATAAGCTTACAGAGTCATAGGAAAACAGGGCTGGAAGGGACCTAAGGAAGCCATCTAGACTATCCTCCTGCTCAAGGAAGGATCATTTCTGACTAAATTATCCAAGCGAAGCATTTGTCTAACTTGCTTTTAAGGAATTCCAAGGATGGGAGCTTCCACTATTCCTCTGGGTTGCCTGGTCCAAACTTTAACCACCCTTTTGCTTTCTTTTTTTCAATATTACTTTGCTGTGTGCCCCTATGTACCAATCAACAGTGAGTTTCATGGACTAATTATACATTGCATAAGAAAGTGTTTTTTTCTGCTAAAGTGCGTTGCTTTTCAAATTCAAATGCTCTCTTGTTTTCTGCGAAAGGATAAATAGGAGTATATGTTTGGCCTTTACTTTTTTCCTGGTACTGTCTAAGTTGCTATGGTGATAAGTATGGTTGTACTCTCTGGATACCGGTACCAGAACAGCAGTAGGGACATTAGGTGATGGTACTTCGAAGAACCCTGACTCCATTGCAGGGCACTGGAAAGCCCAGTAAGACCCATATGCTTCTCTTCACACCTCTCAAAAAAACCCAGAGAAGCAGAGAATAAATAAAATAAACAGAATTTTATTTGCTGAGCATAAAGAAGCACTAATGAAAATGCTAGAGCAAGGTCCCTATGTCAGCTTTCAGGAAAATGTATGTGGCTGCTGGCTTTCCCCAGGCAGATGACGGAATTTAACCATTCAGCAGCTGCTGACTTACTAAAGCACATCTGGATCAGACCTCCTGGCAGGTCCTGGGTGCAGCCCAATAGAAGCTGCTGTGCTGCTGAATATAGAAGCTGTTGTCATTCCTTTCATTTCAGCTGAATGTTACTGGTTGGTGGGAATAATATAGCAGGCAGTGGAGACCTAGCTGTGAGAGAAAAAACCTAGGTAACATGTATTCTCTCTTACACAGCAAATATCCTAGAACCGGATCATAAGCAAATAAATCTGTGGTTCCCCTTCATCTCCTGGGCTGCTGACAACATGGCACTATGCCACCATCTCTTTTTGAGTTTGTACAGCTGTCATGGAGAGCTGAGGTTTAACATCTTATTTCTTCCCATGGGGCAGTTGGCAGCATTCTCCCCCAAGCCCTCACTGGCTGGATTCTAGGCTATGGTCTGGATGATACTGTTAAAATGAATATCACTTTGTTGCTTCACTTGACACCCTTCTTGTTTGAAATCCACCCAGGCAGCATCCAGATTTCTGTGGCCAGATCAGAGATCTAACCCTTTTTCTCTGTGATTTCACTGAAATGTCATTGTTGTAAGAAGGCTCAGTAGACTGGCAACCATATGACTTCTGTGTGCTGGATGAGCTTACGTAAGGCAGCAGGGCTTGGAAACCTGGGCCTTACGGAACCCACTGTGATCTGTTTGCTTGTTTTGCATTTGCTTGCAGCGGGTGATGAAGATGAAGATGAGTCCGGCGAGGAGCGCCTGCCATCCTGCTTTGACTATGTCATGCACTTCCTGACTGTCTTCTGGAAGGTGCTCTTTGCCTGTGTACCACCAACAGAGTACTGCAATGGCTGGGCCTGTTTCGTGGTGTCCATCATGATCATTGGCATGCTCACTGCTGTCATTGGAGACCTTGCTTCTCACTTTGGCTGCACCATTGGTCTCAAGGACTCAGTGACTGCTGTGGTGTTTGTAGCCTTTGGCACCTCAGTACCAGGTAAGCAGGCCTAGGAAACTGGAAGGAAATAATAGCTATCACTCTAGTCCTAAGCAGTCAGGGATAGCAAATCCTAGGACACAGCTACTTCACTTCCACTATCCTCTGTGTGAGCTCTGGCATTTCAGGAAGCATTGGTTCCTGTGGTGCTTCTTAGAAGATAAAATCAGAGTTGGTCCAATTGTTCAAAGAAAAAACAAGAGAAACACAGTTTTCTTCCATGATAATCAGGTCACACCACCTGAGAGTTTTCCAAATTTGGTTTTGGCATAGGTGGGGGAGCCCTGTGCTTTGAGTGTTTTGTGCACCCAGTAATGACAATATAAACCAAAGTCCTCTCCTCATAGCCAGTGATCGGACACAACCTGGCAACAGCATTACCTCCTTTGTCACGATTTCAACATCATGGCCAACAGGGACCGGCCTCCTTTAAGGCCACCAGGCAGTTTTCGCTCTATGGCCCCTGACACATGTTCATTGAATAGGGCAATGAGATCTAATCCCTGCTCCCAACAAATGTGCCTCCTGCCTTGCCATTTGTGCATAGCAACAGGCATGATTCTGGAATCAGGGATTAGATCCCAATTGCACCATTACTGCTTGCATCGGCAAGTTGAAAGAGGAGTGCCCATAGGTCCAAATCTTACTGGCAGTCAAACTGGCTCCAGTGTGGTCTGGAGCCAGGCTGAAAATCAGCTGATTGTTGGAGTCAGAACCAACAATCAGCTGATTTTTGGCCTCAGCCCTGGACTGCACTAGTGATGGTTCAAGTCCCCAGTGTGGTCCAGGGCCAGAGCTGCCAGTCAGCTGATTGTTGCCCCTGGCCGGGACAGCCCTATATGCAGTCACTGGGGAGACTTAAACGCCTCCAAAGGGCAATCCAGAAAGCCCACCAGCACTTAGAAGTCACCAATAGAAAGTGCTAAGTGTGTCTGAATTCCTGCATTCTTAAGGACTCCTTTGCCTGTGTTGGACTGAAAATTAAGTGACTCTATTCACTTGCAGTCTAATATACCTAGTCCTGCTTCTAAGTATAGATGCCTAAATGGGGATGCAGTGATGCTGCCGCCTGTCTTCTGTCCAGCAGGTTGGGGGCACTCTCTCAAAAGATGGGAGAACTGGGTTCAGGGCTCTTCTCAGACTAAGGAGGTTCAGATCCATATTGTCTAGTATGCAGCAAAATGCCTTAACCCCTGGCCAATAGTATAATCTTGGAGCAGAGGAGGTATGGAAGGGGCATGCTCCACCCTTGTTGTTGAAGCTGGGCCATTGAGAAACCAATGATTCAAGAGAGCAACGGAAAACCAAAAGAGAGCATGACTTGTAGCCTAGTGTTTAGGGTCCTTCCGTGGGTGGTGGGAGTCCTGTGTTCCAGTCATTCTGCCAGGACTGTCTGCATTTTACAGTAGACAGCCTTTGGTCACAAAAGAAGAAATAACTCGGGCAGTAGGGATCAGAACTCAGGTCTTCCACTGCTTGTTAAGTGTTGGAATCAGGATTGGACTCAAGAAAAGGTTGACGTGACCACCACCACCATCTGGGGCCTGAACTCAGTGCTGTCAGTGTGAATTAGATGTGCTCAGAGCATGCCTACTGGTTAGGGTAGCTCCAGGAACTTAAGCACTTCCCCAGCACACTTGCAAAAATCTGGCTGACAACTGAGCTTGATAATTTGAGTAATCAAATGGATCCCCTGTGTGCATGCCTAGGTCCGGGTACCTAAAGAATTTTTCAGGCCAAACTGAAGCGTAAGTGCCTGAATTTAGGCATATCTTGAGTTTACGGCTTGTGGATCAGGACAGTCTGTGTCACACTTTGGAACTTGGGCATCAAAATTCCATCCGCACCCTGCTTCGTGCCTACATGATCAAGCTGGATCTGTCCATGAGCCCTTAATTCTCATTTCCTGGAAACCCTACAGTGCCAGCCTGTAGCACCAACTGCAAGCACTCAGTCCTGCTCACAACTAGAGGAGAAGTCATAATCTAGGCGGAAAAGTGTTTAAGTGCCACAGCAAGTGCTGTCGGTGAACAGAGCTAGGATGGTATGCATTGGGTATAGGTAGCAGCCCAAAATAAAGATCAGGAGATGCCTGCAGGCTAAGTGCCTGGCCACTTAAAGGACTACATCCAAGGAGACGCTACTGAAACAACATGGGACCCCCAAGGTCATTATGATATTGCTCCTCTCCAGCTACATAAATTCCCATGTCTTTCCCTTGTGCCCTCAAAATGATGTCCCCCTTTCTGTTCTGCTCCAGCTCTCCACATCTGCTCACTGACCAGGAAAACTGCTGCATCTTCAGGAAGCCTGATTTCAGTGCTGTTATTTACTGTTCCATATGTCCATCTCTTCCCTTCTAGATACCTTTGCCAGCAAAGCGGCTGCCACCCAGGATGTGTATGCTGATGCTTCAATCGGTAACGTCACAGGCAGCAATGCCGTCAATGTTTTCTTGGGCATTGGACTAGCATGGTCAGTGGCTGCCATCTACTGGGCATCCCAGGGACAAGAGTTCCACGTGTCAGCGGGCACACTGGCCTTCTCCGTCACACTTTTCACCATCTTTGCTTTCATCTGCATCAGCATCCTGCTGTATCGGAGACGGCCTCACCTCGGAGGGGAGCTAGGTGGCCCCAAGGGGTGCAAACTCGCCACGACTTCGCTCCTTGTGAGCCTGTGGCTACTGTACATTCTTTTTGCCACCCTGGAGGCCTATTGCTACATCAAAGGGTTCTAAGTGGTGGAGAGATGATGAAGTCAGGGGGAGGGATTCCCCCTCCTCTGTTACCTCACTGGACACCAGTCCTCAAAAGTGTTGTTAAGCCAGAAGTGACAGCACTCAGAGTCCACACCTGCCCAGACTCTAAGACAACTGGGCTTCAAAAAGGGCAAAATCATCATGAAACACAAACAAGATTTACAAAAAAATAAAAATAAATAAAAAAAGATCAATTAAAGCATTCAAATACAAGTAAAATAAAGCCAGCCAGTGATCGTCAGAGTCTTCAGCCACCTTCAACCATCACATTTCCTTCTTTGTTTTCTTCTTCTTCTTTTTTTAAATCCCTTCTATTTTGAAATGATGCCATGTATTTTTAAACAGATTGGGAACTGCAAGAATAAATTGGAGCCTGTTTTTTGGGGGTTTTTTTACATTCAGCGGGTAGGAGAGGCACGTTGCTTGAATTATTTTCTTTCTCTCTCTCTTTCTCCCTCTCTCTTTTTTTTTGAAAGTGGACAAAAATTATCAAAAGCTTCATGCTGCCATGGATGCTGGAGTTATATTTTGAAGCTGCAAACAACTCTCAGAGTCCACAGTCTCCTTGTTTATCCATTCCCCTCCTCATTTCATTTCATTTAGTTCTTCCTCTTTTTTTAGAAGTACATTGTTGGACTGATTTAATTTAAATGCAAACACACACAAAAAAACACAGCGATGACGGCTGAAGCATGAAGCAACCCAATCACCTGCCTGGGCTAAGAAAAAGAAAGAAAAAATAGACAACATAATCCATATCCTGTATATTTTGAATATGGCATTTCTCTTTGTATAATTAACGTAAAGCTTGTGGTTCTGCAGAGAGACAAGAATATGTTCATTTCTAAAAGTAAAGAAATAAACAGCTACATGGAAATAGCCTGCAAAGTGGGGGGAAAGGGAGCTAGCCCTTGTTCCTTGCCATCACAGTAGTATTGCATTTGATTTACAGGAGGGCGGCAGCGCGTTCCTTTTTTTTTTCTTTAAAGTGAAGATGAATTCATGTAAATAATTTGCTGTTCTCACATTTTGGTGAATACAAGAAGCCTCAAGGCTTGAGCCATTCAAATGTTTCTGAGCATCAGCCTAAAGGTTTACATTGCTCTTAAAAACAAGTGTTTACTGAAGAGATAAGGATCCTGGTCACTCCTCACAACCCCATTCTTGGTGTCCTGGTCAGTCGATGTCTCCACTTCTTTAAGGCTGAGTTTGTCCTCCTGGCTGAGGACATGCATCTGGTTACCATAACTCATAGGCCTTGGATATGCTGAGCAGAGATCACACCAATTTCCTTTTTAAAAAAAGCCCCAAAAAAACACAAAACAAAAAAAAAACCCCAAAATTGCGTGACAGTATTTCTCCCTGTGCACGTGGCATTTCCCATCCTGATCTGCATTGTGTCTGCCATTTTGTCCTTTAAAACAACCTCTTTTCAAGGGGTCAGTGCTCCACTCATGATGTTTGCTAGATTGAGAGATATGGTCTTAACAAAACTGCCACAGATCTTAAGACTTCTGCAGCATCTTAAGTACATTTTAGGCAAAGCACCTTTTTCATTTGAAGTGCATTTTTTAAGGGGGAAAAAGATGAAAAGGGGGGAGGGAAAGAAGATCTCATATCCTGAATGACATAAACAACTGCAAACTGCAACATCGGGTTGGTAATAAAAGCTAAAAGTTATACTTATATCTATACAAATATATTATCTATAACCATATTTCTTAAGTGCAAGAACTGGAGGAGGGTGGTGAAGCTTTATTCTTTTTACAGTGTTTTTAAGATGAAGATATTTTCTTCTGTCAAACAATTTAGGTGCTGTAAAGGGAGATGTCTTCTTCATAAATTTCACAATCATAAAACAGACTTGGAGAGTCCAAGAGTAAACAAGGAAACACAGAGAGAGAGAGAAAGAAGTCCTCCTTTGCCTGTTATTCCTAAGAACAAGCCTATGATTGATGATGCCTTAAAGGCAGGGAGAATGTATATGAAGGGGAAAAAGGGGGTGGGGATGGAAGTAATGGTCCTTGTCACGGAGAAGAAGCTGCAAGATGATGTCAAAGATATGGAAGAGTAAAAATGATCTTTAATTGACAGATGAAATATTTATTTTCTTACAAAATGTGTATCAAGCATATATATATATATATATGTGTGTGTGTATATATATATATATGTATATATAAAGTATGAAAGGGGAAGGGTGGATTCTTCTCTCTGATATGTTATAAGCAGTTGGAGCTTTATCTGTTTAAACTAGCAATGGGCAAACACTATAAAGGGTCTGAAGCCAATTGAGCACTCAACTTTCTGGCTATTTATACCTAGTGTGTCAGAGCTCTTGGCTAGTACAAAAAAGGGGCAACCCGCTGGATGTGGACAGGCTGTTTACTAAGATTTTCAATACCTCTTGATCCCAGACTTGCCAAGCAATGGCAAGGACATTTGCAGCTGTGACCCAATACAGCAGAGGTGAGAGATTGAAAAATGCAAAGGTGTTTTCATGTGTGTGCATATGGGTGGATCTTGAGGGTTCTTTGTTTTGTTTTGTTTTTTAATTTTGGCACAGAAATTCAGTTGGGCTTGTGTTTCTTTAACACCTGTTCTCCCATTGCTAGTTGAAACCAAGGCCTGGTTATCGGAAATGCTGTGATCATGTTGCTTGTGCTGTATCACTCATGCTTTTCACCTGCTTCTTTTTTAAGATCACTTGTCACAGGGCTGGGGGGCAGGGGAGGGAGGGTGATCATTGGGAGGGGAGGACTGTATGCTGTTGCTAAGTTCATAGTTTCTTTGCTGCCCTTACATGCACTGAGAAAAACTGCTCCAAGCCAATAACATCAGTGGAGTGTTTCTTTATTTTATTTTTATTTTTTATATAATTAAAAATACAAGAAAAGAAAAAAGAAATATTGTTGCTTGGGGGGGTGGGGTTTGGTCTGGAAATTTGCATGAAATTGTTTGTAGTTTTTTTCCTTTTTCCCATTCATCTCAATTAGATTTTGCTGGAAGAAACCACCAGGAGTTGCATCATGGATGTTTTGTTTGCAGAAGACCTTGCTGCTTCGTTACTTAGAGCTCTTTGTTTTCATTGTCATTGTTCCTTACTCTTTGTTTTCTTGTCAGCTTCACGTCGCAGTCTGTAATAAAAGCCACTTTCCTCTTTCTGTTGCCTTGTTGCTTTTCCAATCACACTCTTTACATTGCCTTTTCCATTTGTACAGGTTCCCTCCTTCCTCATTCTCCTGTTGGCGGATGACAAACCTTCTCTGCTGTAGCTTGTATGAGATAGCGTAGTACGCCTTGGCCTCAGGTAGAGCTGTACGGGGGATCAGAACACCTAGTCTGTGCCTAAAGGCCCACCAAGCTACATGAGCCCATTTTAAGCAGATCTCAAAGTTGAGGGTGTTGCAAGCTTCTTGAATTGATAACTGGGTGGGATTTTCCAAAGGTGCTAAATAACGTTAATTAAATTTTCTTAAATGACAGTGGCCAGAGGAATTATAGGGAATTGCCTTCCCTCAGGGGCTCCAGAGACTTTTAGATTTCTTCATATTGCTACTGAGATGCTAATTACTGGAGGTCTAGTGGATAATCTGCATAGCTGGGCTTGAAAGACAAACAAATAATAAGATAAATGACATTTTTCACAACACATAGATCACAAAGCAAATAGACCAACAGAGGCTAAAGCAGGATAAAGCAACATGACTCTTCATAACTTCAAGCTCTGGAAGAGAAACCTAGTAATGGGAAAGAAGTCCTTACAGAAAACATCAGCTTTACCTACAGCCCCCACCCCCACCATGACCACAGTTCAGCAATGTGATCTATTCAATTTAAATTTAGCCTTAATCTGTATAAAGTATTCTGTAAATAGGATTTACACTTTTCTGCCCACATAAATCTAAACAAACATTACGTTCATCTGGCCATTGCCAGCACTGAATTAATTCATCCTCTGAACTATGCTAAGCTGACACTCTTGCCTACCTGGTATTTTGCTGTTGCACCCAGCTCTGTGAGAGGAAAGAGCCCGTGGCACAGGCACAGGGCTTACAGGCAGGCCAGACAAGAAACTCAGCTACTTTGGTTTTCAGCAGCAAAGCAAATGTTATCAAAGACTTCAAAAACATGGCCAGAACTAGGCACTATGCAAGCCTGGCTGTCATGAGGGAAACAGCCCTAAGAAGAGCTATAATCTAGTACTTCAGGATACTTCCTAGGGTATGAAAGAAAATCTAGAGCAAAATATAGACTATGGATCACATGGCAATCACTACAGTAAAGACAGGGCAGCATTTGATGGGCATGAGCTTTGTGGGCTGATCCTGGGATGTGGCCACAGGAAATACCAGGTCTGTTCCTAGCTGCTGCTTTGACATGCATCTCTTAGTGTGGTGGTTTGCCTTTCTGCCAAATGGGCTGATACCTGGAACCCAGGGGTATGAGCCCCTAGTTCTTAATATCCATAAAGCACTTTGAGCCTTTCAGGTGGATGGCACTACAAAAGACCCAGATGCTATTCACTGACTGTCATTAGTGATTGCACCCAGAGCAGACTTCACAGTGTTTATTAGTGTCCGCTGAATCCTTACTTCCTCCCATGGCCTGAGGCAATCATTGAGACAGAACTGCCGTTGTCTAGTTGAATTATAAATAACCTGAGTCCCCCTGAACTGGCAACTGGCTATGGCAGGCTTGTCCAACATACGGCCCACAGGCTGCCATATGGTCCTCCAAGCTGTTTTCTGAGGCCTGAGGTGCTGCGACGGGAAACGAAAGTAAACACTGTCCTTTCGTTTCAGTGGGGTGATGTAATACCACTTCCTGTGAGGTCTTTGAATACGGTTCACTGGCCCACTGGGTGATAAAAAGATCTGGCCCCACATTCAAAAAGGTTGGACACCCCTGGGCTATGGTATTCTTCTCTCCTCAACAGCTGTATACCTTTTCCCTGTTACCCATGGGAAAGAAACTCCAGTACATATTGCCTGTAAAGCACCTTCCGCTACATAGTGCCACTGAAATAAAATATTGATTCTTTGCAATGTATGTCCCTGCAGCCTATTCCAGACGCTCAGGTGTCAGCTGGGTGCCTCCTCCTAAGATGCTGGACTACATGGTTAGCTTTAGGTTGGTCTACACCACGGCAACAGTGTCCTAGTAGGAACACCCCTAAACACGCTTGCCCTCTTCTCCCCCTCCCCTGTCCCCTTTCTGTTTGCACATTCCAAAAATATGCTGGTGAAGACACATAGGGATTGGCCCACCACCTGCTCCGAAGCACACTGGAGCCAGGTCCCAGGAGTGACTGAAGGCTGACCCCCACAAGAGAGGCCTCACTGGCATATTTCCATGTTTGGCAGGTGTGAGCAGGAGTTGAGGAATAGGGTGAGCACCCCTTGACATGACATGTTGTCACCACCAGCTAGAGATGCCCTTAGAGCCTAACACAATCTTGAATGGTCCTGCTAGAAGCCAATGGGAAGGTTGATTTAGAAAGAATAGACTCTTTAGTCAGGATATTTCAGTGTGGCTCAGGTTTCTGGGTATGTCAACCGACTGCCATAAAAGGCACGCGTGCTTGACATGAGGAGCACCACATTTACCACCGCATCTTTGCATTTCTAGGACTTGCTCGTAGATGGCCAAGCACTAGAAGAGGGATATGGGCAGCTTTTGCGTCAGTCTAGGCACACTATGCACACTATAAAATGAGAGACTTATGTAGCTGCTGGTCATAGGCTTGACATGGGGGTGGTGATAGGAACAAGACACCTTCCCC
This sequence comes from Crocodylus porosus, assembly GCF_001723895.1. Taxonomy (NCBI): domain Eukaryota; kingdom Metazoa; phylum Chordata; order Crocodylia; family Crocodylidae; genus Crocodylus; species Crocodylus porosus. The sequence goes on along the minus strand of NW_017728947.1, from coordinate 48,749,647 downwards.
AAGGTCCTAGGCTGTGTTACCATTTGATAATTACTGTTTTGTGAAGATACTTAGCAATATTGTCAAAAGCACAAAGTCAACATCATCATTGGATGCAGGTGTCGCAGTGGATGTAGTCTTTCTGGAATTCAGGAAGGCCTTTGACACTGTCTTCCACCCCACGCTCATTAAAAAGCCAGGCAACTGTGGCATTGATGCCTACACAGTCAAATGGGTCACAAATTGGCTGAGGGGCTGCACCCAGAGAGTGGTGGGGGATGGGTCATATTTGACCTGGAGGGATGTGGGCAGTGGAGTCCCCCAGGGCTCGGTCCTCGGGCCCGCACTATTCAATCTCTTTATTAGCGACTTGGATGAGGGGGGTGAAAAGCACCCTGTTCACATTCGCTGACAACACCAAGATTTGGGGCAAGGTGGGCATGCTAGAAGGGAG
>NW_017728947.1:48727106-48748809 GCF_001723895.1 Crocodylus porosus | reverse complement strand
ATTAGAAGCCACTACTTCACTGTCAGGGCGGCTAGGATCTGGAACCAATTTCCAAGGGAAGTGGTGCTGGCTCCTACCTTGGGGGTCTTTAAGAGGAGGCTTGACAGTTACCTAGCTGGGATCGTATGAGCCCTGTATTCTCTCATACCCAGGGCCGGGGTCGGACTTGAAGATCTACTTAGGTTCCTTCCAACCCTACCTCTAAGTATTTTCATGTTCATAGATTCAATCAGCCGATCAGGATCTGATTCAAGTTTCTTGTGAGTCCATGCATGTTGCTATTGGCTCTAGCTGGAAAAACACTTTTCACTTCTATCACAGGGCCACAGAGAAGGCAGTGACACCTAGCAGCACTATCAGAAAGAGAAAGGCAAAAGAAAACTTTGGCCAGCTAAATTTTAAAGAGGAAAGAGAAGCACTAATTATGAAGATGTGCACGAGCATTCTACTAGCTGGGGTCTTGGGCAGGCAGAGAGGCTGCCTACAGCAGTGGTTCTCAACCTGTTTTGTACCAGGACCCATTTGTAAACATTGATGGCCAAACGCAACCCAGTGCCCCTCACTCCCAACCTGCTGCCCCTACCCCCAGTCCCCAACCCCCAGTATGTGAGGTAGGGGATGGATGTGTGGGGCAGGGAGGGTGTGTGGGGAATGGGGGGCCCCCCAAGCAGCCCTTTGCAGGCCAGAACTCATACAGCCTGCAAGGGAAAAGCCATCTTTTTCTCGTTTAAAGGAGAACCCATTTTTAAAAATGTATCTGTGGCCCTTTCATATAGTCTTGTCTCCCACAGGTTGAGCCACGCTGGTCTAAACCATACGGCAAGTAATCTGGAGACCTGGATTTTGTGTCTGATTTAACCATTACATATCATCATTGGGGCATGTGGATGCTGACCTCAATATAATCATAAAAATTACAACACTAAACTACTCTGGTTTAGTGTATTAGTATTATTCTTATTTTGAATCATTCTTAAGACACCCATCACCATATTATTGTAGCATTATGGCATTTGGATTAAAGTACAATTTTCAAGGGTAAAATATAAATTATTATCATCAGTGATTTAAAGCCCTGCAGCTGGTTACTCCAGAAAGGACAGTTGGTGAATTAGAATAATATCAGAGTACAGGCTCAGGTATATGAGGTGGTTGCATGCCCCATTGTCCATTGGTGTCTCCAAGCTGAAAGCCAAGAGAAGCTCTCAGCCTCAAACAATGCTTGCTGGACAAACTGGACTATAGGTTGTACCGGAGTTTTGCATCTACAAAGAAACTGAGTCATGAATTCCATCATTTGCCTCTAGACAAGGGCACAGTCACCATTTGTTGTTGTGTCCACTATTATTTCACTCTGTGGTTCTACCTGGACGTCTTCCACCACTTTTATTTTTTGCCTAGAAACATTTTGCTATTTTGTATGGGCAGGTGCTGCTGCTTTGAAATGGGGGAATTAATGGTCCCTAGGACCTGCCTCACCCATACTCCACTGCTGGGGGATGTGGGATGGGAAGGTCACTGGAGAAGTCAGGGGCAGGAGCACTCCTTCAAAGTTGCATTACATCCTGAGGGAGGAAGTTCTCTTTGCCTATTTCCTCCATCTATCATTGGGCTCTAACCATTATCCTCCAGTTTGTACCTCAGCACTGAATCTGACTGGAAGCTAGTTTATAGCCTCTCTCCTTTGAGCGTCCACATTGCCAGTGTCCCAAAGGACATTGCTTTCCAGTGATTTAATATTAGGCTTTGAAAGGATAACTGGAATGGAAAACTATTTGTGTTCTATGGTACTCGTGAAACACTGCATTACGGAAGCACCAGTTGTAACGGTTTAGCGAAGGCTGTGTGAAGTTTCTCACTCAAAGCAAAGATTCAGCCACCGTGTTATCCATGAAATACTGAGAGCTACTGTGTACAGGGATCAAAAGTACAGCATTCTATGTGCCGTATTGTCAGAAAGTTTGCAAGTAAATTCAACAATAAGCTTGAATTCATTCAATCTTGAGTCCTTTAACAACCTTGGAACACTGCCTCACCCTTTTCACTGTTCTCCCAAATAAATTTAACAATGCAGAGTTTTTAGATTTTTCATATAGTTATAACTCAGTGAAATCTTATATATGAGATGTATGTTTTATACAAACACACATCTGCATACATATATACATCAATATGTGCATCCGTGTGTGACATATATGAGGGGTGATCAAAACGTTCTAAGACTTAGCCTTTATTTTAAAGAATAGTGTACAAACAACATTTTTATGAGCGGTCCCCTTCAAAGTAATCTCCCCCAGATGATATGCGCTTGTCCCAATGTTCCTGCCACTTTCGGAAGCAATGCCGGAAGTCTCCAACTGTGAGTTTTTTGAGTTCTGCTTTCACATTCTTATGGATGGTTGCAATGTCATCAAATCTCCTTCCTTTCAGCTTCATTTTGATTTTTGGGAACAGAAAAAAAAATCACATGGGGCAAGATCAGGTGAATACAGAGGGTGTGGTATCACAGGAATGTTTTTTTCAGTCAAAAATTCTTGAATGGAGACAGCAGTGCGTGAAGGAGCATTGTCATGTTGCAGAAACCATCGACCATTTTCGCACAGCTTGCGGCAGTTTCTTCTAACTTTATCCCTCATTCAAATCAAAACCTCTTTATAAAAGGCCTGATTGATTGTTTGACCACTCGGTACAAATTGCTGCTGAACAATACCCTGAACATCAAGTCTTAGAACTTTTTGATCAAACCTTGTATATTCAGAAGCCTACAAGTAATTTAAACAGTATTTTGTATTACTCTTTAGCTCCAGGGGAGCAGGGAGGCGTGCTCTAAGCCACATGCCCCCACCCCCTCCTAAGTTTCTGGCCTGGGCCACTGTAGGCATGTGGCTGCATTTCTGGAGTCAAAAGTGAATGTCTGTTCACTTGCTTAGCGGTTCAATCTAATGTAGTTTAGAATAACCTGAAAATATTGAGTCGATACAGCCTTGGGCTTTTTGACAGTCTGTACTTAACCCTAAGGAAATAGATCTTTTCTTAAGATAAATTGTCATCTTTCAAAAAGGCTACTATCTCCTATTGTTTGACTGAGGCCACAATATGCCCTCAGCAAAGATTGCCACTGCTTCTATTCACTTTCTTCTCTCTACTGCCTAACAGCATATGGGATTATGTTCTCACCTGAAGGCAGTGTGGGTTCCTACGCTATCATAAACTAATCTATTTTATCTGAGGGGGTGTGAAAGGGAGGTTTGAGCTATGAATTTTGAATACTCAAGAGCTGATAATATTGTCGGCTTTAAGTTTGATTTATAAGAAACAGATAAATAAAAGCTCTATCTTGGTCTTCTTAAAAAGTAATACAAAATAATGTGTGAGTTTTTTGAAGGCTTCTGAATTTTCCTATTCTCCTCAAGGACTGAACGAAATAAAACAAACTCCATCCAGACGTCTAGTTCTTGTTGGAGGGTCTTTCCTCAAGAGTTTTAAAATAATACCTAAGGGGCAAAAAAATTCCTGTTAGGAAACTCAGCCCTAATGACTGCATATTTGCATCTTTTGCAACAGCTGGTAAAGGTCCTTGTACCCTCCTTCCCTGAATAATTAAAAAATGTGTACTGCCTAGCAGCAGCCATTATAAAAAAAAATCTCTTACATGTCCCTTCCTAAGTTAAGGCTGGCTTTACTGATTATAGGGATGTTTGCACTTGAAATATGAATGACTATGATTGTAAACTACATTCTTATACTTCATCTGTGACTTCCTACTGTAGCCAGCATGTGAATTATACCACTGAACATCATACTGACTCGTATACTACATGTCTCTTCTCACCCCACCCCAAAATCAGCACTCCAAAACTGGGAGCTGTATGTTAAGTGGAGCCGCTGATCTGTCTTCCCTGAAGTAGAAGCAGGGGGCATAGAAGTATGGAGGCAGTGGCTGCATCTACACAAAATGCAGACTCTGCAGTAGCCAGATACTACTGCACAGTAGCGTAAAAAACCATGATGCGACATTACTGCACAGTAGTGTCACAAAAAAGGCATTCACTGGTACTACTGTGCAGTAACTCAGGTTAGTACTTGTTTATGCACGTACTAAATGATGGTGCAGTAACAACGATGCAGTCAGTGTCTCATGCAGACGCACCACTGTGACTCAGAGTTGTCAGAATGACTGCCCCTTCTCCCTGGGGCTGCAAAGACTAGGGACAGAGTCTAGTGTTAACACTTTGCACAGCCTGAGCACTTTTTGCTGGCTCAGGGCAAGTGAGCTGCTACAGGCAGTCTGTAGTAGCTTGAAGAGGCTTGTAGTGTGGAAACAACACTTTAGTTTTTACAGGAACTTACATAAAGAACTATTTGCAGTAAGGCTGTCCTACTACCGTGGCAAGGGTCTGGGGCCTAAACTTGTGCTGTCCTGCTACACCAGGAGGTTCCTGCTACCTCACCCAAACTGCCTCCTGGGTTGCCATATTTATATGGCGGCACCCTTTGTTTCCACAAGGACTTATTTTGTGTCACAGAGCCTGCCACGATTCTGGGGAAAACTGTTTTTCTACATTCTGCCTTTCTGTTTTATTTGGAGGGAGAGTGTGGTATGTGAGGAAGCATGGTGCTCCCTTACACCAACATCTCACTGTAGTTCCCTGTTTTCCATCTACCCTGGCTGAGATTTCCCAAGCATTACTTTCAGTGGAAGTCAGGTGGGTAAATCCCTTAGTGCTTTAGAAATCCCACCCACTGCCTCTGAATTTATCCAGCAGCTTTCTGTTCCCAAATGTCTTGCATGTAATATTAGATTGTTTAAGACCAAATAACATCAGAAAATAAGGCTTGAAAGTGATATAAAGCCCCATGCTTCAGTGCTCAAAACTAATGCTCCAGCACGCTACATAATACGACTTCCCTTGTGGCTTCCTTCAGTTTCCCTTACTCTGTTTTAACTAAAGCTTATGCTTTTAGCTCTGAAAGTCCAGGTATCAGGGCCCTCTTTAGCGCACATGGGTCCAGTGAAATACATACTAGTCCGTTGTATGGTTATTACTGCATGTGCAAGGTTACACAGGTATGTTTCTGATGGTAGCTATGGTCTGTCTATTCAAATCAAGTGTGGAGCAAAGATCTGGGTCAGTTCCTTTGCCTGACTCCTTTGCCTGTTTCCATCTGCAAACTAAAGCAAGTGTTTTTCTGACAACAGTGAATGGGTTAAATCAGGAATGGGTACAATACGGCCAATATCAAGCTACCACCAGGGCCCGAGGGGGGACAGCTGTGCCACCCACCACTCAGCTCTGCCACAGCTGGAGCAGGGCTGGGCCAGACAGGACATAGACTCCTCTGCACCTGTCCTCTTGCATCCATCTCCTGCACTACCCAGATTCCTGTTGATGCTGTGGCTGTGAAGTCTTGGCACCATGGCTTCCGGCAGCTGGGCCTAAACAGGATGTGGTGTGACGCAGTGCGCCAAGTAGCTGTTCCACCCTCCTACCACAATGAGCCACTGCAGTGCTACCGGGAGGTGAGTCCATGCTGAATATCGGGGGGTGTGGGGTGGCTCAGCCCAGGGCAGCCACCCCTGACTTTCCCAGTGTGGCACAACAGCAGCAGGACATCACAGTGGGTGGATGGGATGGCTACTCAGCTTGCTGCATCACACCTTGCTGTGTGTGGGCCCGGGAGCCAGCAGCCGTGGTGCCAGGACTACACAGTGACAACAGGAAGCTGAGGAGGATGGATGTGGGGACAGGAGTCTGCGCACTGCACAACCCAGCCTGGACCTGGCAGCAGCAGAGCGGAGTGGTGTGGGGAGTAGCCCTCCTTTCTCAGGCTCCTGGCAGCAGCAGGCAGGTCAGATAGATGCCAACTGATCCTTTCTCCCTGCCCTCCCTCCCCGGCCCTCAGCAGCTCACCTAAACTCATTAAGTGGCCCTTCAGTCCAAATAACTGCCCAACCCTGGATTGAATAAATAGTTGGACAACATCTGAGAAACACTAGAACAAGACCAAGATGAGCTTAAACAACTACAATGGCAAATTAAGATCTTGGGAAAGAGCACTTCGGAAGGAAAAGGTTTTAGAATTCACAGAAAATATAGCTGGCCTCTGAAAACCCATCATCCACTCCCTGCTGCAGACAGGGTAGAGCAAGAAGAGGTAGGATAAGGATAACCAAATGTGTGCACACACAGAAGTCCTGCTTCTGCTCTTGCTTCCAGCTGCATACAATTGGAGTATAAAATCAAGCATGTTCAACCAATGTAAAACTGGAGTGAGAGCAGAATTAGCTCAAGAGAGTATGCAAGTATAAACAGATAAAGCAACTCAATACCAAACTGAGGCCTGGCCATTTTATCAGGGATCACTTTATATTTTTGCCACATATCAAACAATAATGTAACTATGCCACAGCTCAGACTTTCTCCCATAACCATAACCTTCAGCTTCCTGTTTCTGTGGTAGACCCTTTTATAGGGGCATCTTTGGCAGAAGGTGGCTGGGTGGTTCCTTAGGCTACTAACCTGCAAAGAACTGATTCAACCTTAAACTTTTTAACTATCTGTATTTAGCCTTAGAGACTAACAGATTTAGAGGCATGACTTTTCATAGACAGCAACTTGCTTCATCAGATGCCATCTGAAGTGAACATGAACTGTAATTAACTACTTGCTTGCCAGGACACAGGGCCTCTGTAGTCTGTAATGATCTGCAGGAAGCCTCCATGTTGGAGCAAGAATTATGGCAGAGACATTTTGGAGGGGGAGAAAAGTAAGCTTTCAGGAAGCTCATAGGTGGTGGAAGTGGGGAAAGGGGGCTAACAGGGCTTAGCCGACCCAAACGCAAGGCAGCAGTAGGGCTGCAAGGCAGCCTGGTGGAGGGCTTCCTGCAGCTGCAGCAGGGGTGGGGAGGGAGTGTGGCTGGCCCCATGGGCTTGTCTAGGGGGCATGGCTCCTGCTGCTATGCACACCCCAGGAGGCATGGCAGGGAGCGTGTGCCCCAGATCTGCACAGGGCAGGGCAGGCTGTCACTGTGGGCTGGGGCTGGAGTTGCACTGGGCTCTTCCCGGAAACGACTTGGAGCGGGGCGGAGCAGGTGTGGGGGTCCCGGGGGCTCCGTCCCCTCTGGCCCGGTGGCACAGTTGAGGCTGGCCCTGCTCCACCCTGACCCCCCTGGGCAGTGTGACACCAGGGCTAGGGCCAGGACCAGGGCCAGGACCGAGGGTGGTGCGGGAAGCCAGCCGGGGGGAAGGGGGTGCAGGGCTGGGGGGCAGCGGACTCATTGGTGGAGGGGGGGAGCACTGGCACCGAACAACAACCCCGGGCATGGTGGAAGGGGCAGCCACATATGTGGAGCAGGACTTGGCCCCTATCCTGATCCTGGACCCAGCTCCACTCCACTGCTTCCCAATCCCTGCCCAGGCGCAGCCCCACATCACCCCCAGGCCTTTTCCTCCCCCCTCCCCCCTTCCTCTGCAGACTTTTCTATCAGGTGGAGGGGCATGCTCAGCCCCCCCCCGCTCCAAAATTTGCTCCCTCTGCCTTGAATACAGGAAGCTCCATGTATTCAAGCTCTGAGCCGCAACACTGAATAAAAATCCAGCTGCTAGAGTCCAAATGAAGTCCCCTTACTACTGTGCAGGGTTCAATACATTGAACCAGAGTCCAGAGATCATTGTTAGGGCCTCGGAGTCAGCCTAGTGGGGTTTCAGTGTCAGTTGTGGTACTGATTTGCTGTGGGATGTTAAACAAGTCCTTTCACCTCTCTGAGGTTTAACCCATAAATAAAACATTTTCTAGCACAGCATATTCATCTCAAGGAAGGAAAATAAATGGTTCCAGGCCCTCAGTGCTGTGCCCTTGCAGCACTTTCTCTTTGAGACTGGGTCCTTCCCCACCCCCAATACCTGAACCTTCTTTAAATGGTGGGAGGTGGAAGAGCTGGAACTGCTCCTGGATAGGGCACCTGGGCTTGGTGACTGCTGACCCAGCTGTCTCCCCACATGTGCACCTGGAGCCTAGGCAGAAAAAGGGAGGTCAGGCTCCATACAGCAGCCTCCAACCTGCTAAGCAGCTGGACAGAACAGCACTTTGCAGCAGAAGACTGCATCTGCTGCATTTTCATCCCTGCCCAGGTGATCACTGAGAGGGAGAAAATGCTGAGATGCAGCAAGCAACAGCTTCAGATAACTCTTCCCTGTGTCTTCTCCAAGAAAAGGCTGCAAGTGGGAGGGAGCAGGGAGCTGTCCCTGTTAAATGCCAGGGTCCATATCAGCTGCCCTGCATTGCCAAAGGATTTACGTAGCCCTGGTAAATCAGGACAGAAGCGCAGGACTGACCCAACTCTAGAGGATTCCTGTTGGGTTGGACATATGGGAAGGGCTTTCAAACACTGGCTTAACAGCATCCTAGGGGTGATTTTTCTTGGAATCAGTCCAATTACTTGGATCCATAAGGGGGATAAGGTTGCAATTCAAGCTACTGATTTGAGAATACGCTGATTTGAGAATACACAGACATTAAGACTGTTTAAGAAAAAAAAAGGGGGACACAGTAGCAATGAGAATCAATGTGTGCAAAATGAAGGCCAGGGCAGGTTAATTGCTGGGATTTCTACAGCAATTCAGTTTCATAGATGCCAGCAGGCTGCGGCCCTCTCCTCTGAGCCTATTGACAAAGTCCATCAACTAAGGAAGGTTACACCTGCTCTGTGCTCAGATGGGAGAACAACCAAGACACTCCAGAAGTGGCACTGGTAATTCATCAGGTAATTTAATCCTCTTTGGATTCAGACTTTGTTAAGCCAATAGATAGGGCTGTGCAATGTTGGTGTGATAAGATAACAAATCAAAGTGTTCCTCAGCAAAGCTGCTAAAAAGCACATGGTACTTTTCACACAGTAAGGCATTAGGTAATCACTTCTAAGGAAGTAGTGGCCAAATTCCAGCATGGCTAAATTTCCCCTTTGCTTTTCTGAGTGGGTATGATTACTTGTTCCCTTCCCTTCTCAAGCTGCTTCTGTATCATTGCTGAGGGCTATTAGTTCTGGCCCTGTGTTCACTGGTGGCCAATGGGATACTGATAGCTGTGTACAATAGAGCCTAAAAAGTGCTTACGAGCTGGAACTTATGCTGAAGATAGCTGGAGTAGGAACCTTGCTGCCAGGACACCCAAGGGTGCCTGTTTGGAATGAGGGAAGGCAAGAAAGCCAGAGCTCTCTTGTCTGGCCACAAAAACCACTACCGAGTATTGCACATACTTACATGAAGCCAGCACACTCAGCTTTCCAGAAGTCAGGAAGCCAAGTGTTCACCATTTTATACTCAGTACTTTATTGGAGGGAAGGTCAGTCACAGGCATAAACAGCTCTTTTTACGGAGGAAGCAGGCTAGAATTAAAAATGATCAGACTGTAGGTGTTGAATATTGTCGCTATTGTAGCAGGGGCAGTTCCCTGATAACTGGGTTTGGGCTCTTCAGCACCAAAGGGGCATGGTCTCAGCTGCTTGAAGGCCCTTTCTTTCCCCAGGCTACCAAATGCCTCTAGATAACTGCAGCCACACTAAAGGTCTCTCCCTGAAGCAGGCCTTTGTCCTTTTCTTTTTCTCTTGCTGGGAAATGACTCAAGAAAGGCAAATATTGTCTTTTTGTGAATCCTGTGTGCTGGCGCGAGGCTCACCTGTCTTGTGTTTTTCCAGCAATATCTGCATTTTTTCAGAGCCTACCAATCCTTTGCCATTCTTTGTTCAAGGACTTGTGGTCCTTTTTTTCAAGGGAGATGCAGGGTGTTTCCAATAATTGCCCCTCCTTAGGGACTAACTGCTACAGCCATTGATTGGTAGTCTTCTTCTTCCCTCCCTTCTTGGCCCTTCTCTACATGAGTTCCTTGAGCTCATTTTAGAAGAGGAAGAAAGGATGCCAGATACCCTGATTCTTCAGCCATTTTCTTGCAGCTTCTGACCTTAGTCCTATCATGCATGGGGTCAAAGAGCCCCAGGGCTGGTATCATATGTATAGTATTTTCCTTGTTGAGTTACTGGGTGCAGAAGGAACCAAAGAGATGCCATAAGGAAAATATAAAACTATTTTTCCAATTTAATTATCAAATTCAGGTGCAGGAAGTTCCCTTTCTTCATTCTTTCACATTTTAGATTATTCTGTGAAGAGCCTAATGACTACAGAAAGACTAGAAGCCAGTTGAAGTTTGTAACAGAGCAGTGTGTGAGGGGTGCATACATGTGCATGTTTTAATTCTGCAACTAAGAGATATACAAAAATGAAGCTCCCCCCACCGTAAGGAAATGAAATACAGATGCGGACCAATTTCTCTAGGCTCTGGACTGACTGCAGGGTCACCTGCTACAGCTGTTACTTGATACAGTTTACTAAGTTTTCTAAGATACTCATCAACCACAATTTAAGTCTTTCTCTTGTATAAATTAAAAAAAACTAACCACACTTTCTGTTCATCCCAGTTTGATGATTTTTAATGGCTTGTTTATTCTCTTGTTAGTGACAGCACATTTTGTCTTTGCTCCTGTGCAGTTTTTTGGTGCTAATTTTGGGTAATACAGGATAAGCTTTCATAGAATCATAGAAAATTAGAGTTGGACGGGACCTCAGGAGGTCATCTAGTCCAACCTAGGAGGTCACCTAGTCCTGCTCAAAGCAGGATCATCCACAACTAGATCATCCCAGTCAAGGCTTTCTCAAGACAGGTCTTAAAAACCTCCAAGGATGGAACTTTTATGACTCCTCTAGGTAATCTGTTCCAGTGTTTTACTACCCTCCTAGTGAGAAAGGTCTTCCTAATATCTAACCCAAACTTCCCTTCTTGCAACTTGAGACCACTGCTCCTTGTTCTGTTATCTGCCACATATGGATTCTCTAATTGGGCAAAGGCTTGAGATGCACTTGAGGGCCATAAAGCTTCTTCATGTCCCCAAGAAGCAGGTGACATTATTCAAGAGGCCACAAAGCACGTTAGTGACACAGGTTAGCAATACTGCCAAAAGAAAAATGAAAACAGAAAAATTTTAATGAAAATTACCAGCACCATATGTCAGTGTAAGATGAGATTATCAGACAGGCAAGGGGAGAAGAGGGAAAATGTTTGTTCCAACCAGGACTTATAATGTAAAACATGATAAGGACTATAAGGACCTTGTTATACCTTATGCTGTGAGCTGCATAAATGCTGACTGGTGTTAGTACTAGCCTGGAGTTTGGAGCAGTCATGCCCTTAGTCTAGAAACCTCTGATTTTCCGCAACCTGCACAGCTGTGACTTGCCACTACAGGTCTGGTCAGTAGGGACAGGACTAGGATCCATATCTGTGAGTTGCCACTAGACAGCTGGTGAGCCGGGACAGGCTTCTATCCCTGCTCTACAGGCAGGGGTGTGAGAGATCCTGCAATACCGGAGGATTTCAACTTGGGTGGCACATCTGTAGGGAGTGCCCATACATAAGGGAACAGGAGCTGGGTAGTGGGGATCTGAGTTTATCCTGCCCTGGAGTGCCAGAATTTTTAATCCAGGGGTTAGAAGCTCCAGGAGCCACCCCAAATTATTGTGTAACAAGGCCCTGACATACTATATCACAAAAACCATCAACATGGATAGCTCTTCCTCTGCTATGCCTCTAAGGGCTCTGTTCACATGACCCCTCTTACCTCAGATGCCTGGCTTACTTTACAGGGAATGCAGCCTTCATGTCCCACCAAAAACAGATGAGGGAGTGCACCAGCCTGACAGGTATTTGTTGGTGGATTCCCTCAAGAAAAAAGTAGGGTTGCTGCAGGTGGTGGCTAGGTCGAGAAGTGCCTATGAACATAGGTGTTGACGCCATGGGTGCTCCAGTGCTCAAGCACCCACCAAAAAAAATTAGCAGGTGCTCAGCACCCATGAGCCATGGCTGCAGGCTGCTTGCAGATGTTAAAAAACAAACAAACAAATGTGCTTTGCCAGAAGAGGCAGTGCATTACTTTAACCCGGCTCTGCAGCATCTGTAAAGATTAGGTGCTTCAACAGAGCGTTTTGGTGCTTTAAACTAAAGTTGATTCAATCAGCTATTAGATAAAAGCACCAGAAAAGCCTCACTAAAGAGGTCTGATCTTTACAGATGCTTCAGAGGTTGGTTGAAGTAACCTGCTTCCTCTTGGTGCAGGAACACGCGGAGTTTAAAGTAAGGCACTATTTTAGGTGGGGAGGAGGGGGTTAGTCTGCAAACACCCACTGGCAAAAACCAAAGTCAGCGCCTACGTCTATGAAGATAACTTCATTGACGCGATATGTAAGGAAACCTCCTGGATTGAGAAAGAGATCCAGCCAGAGAAGACAGAAGGAAAAGGAGAAGCTAGCCACTGACCATCTCTGTCAGTAGATGGTGCTCCAACCCTGACCCCCCTGCCATCAAGATTAAAAGGAGGTAGGAAGCCTTGGCATCATAGGAGATGCCAGCCCCATTTGTAGAAGAGGCACAGTTATGCACGCCAAAGGTAAGACAGCCAAACTACTGCTTCCAAGGAGAAGGAAAGGCTAGGAGCTTTCAGTAATTCCCTTCTGCAGAAGATGGAAGCATTCATTTACCAATATGACTTGGTGTCTCGGGACATCTGCTGCTTGTCCAGAACTCAAATCCAAGCTATTCCAGAAAAGTTGCAAAGACTTATCTGAATCTGAGCTACACTGTGCTGCTCATCCGTGTGGGCACACATACCTGGATACCACCAGGAATAAATCTGAGCAGATCAGAATTGATTACACATCTCTAGTGTGAGAGTGATGGATGCAGGAACTTAGGTAATTTTCTGTTATCCTTCCAGTCAAGGATAAATGTCCAAGCAGGAACAGATGCATCTTTAAGATTGCCACATGGCTGCACAGATAGTGTCACCTGTAGGACTTTGGCTTCCTTGCCACGAGGGCCAGCTGAACCAGAGATGAAATATACTTAGCAAAGAAAGGAAAGAACATCTTTACTCAGAGATGTGCTAAACTAATGAGGAGGGCTTTAAAAAGCCAAAAGACCACATGTTAGCAGAAAGCAGGGCAATCTGGGTAAAGGAAGAGAAAGCAATGTGGGGAACCTTAGGCTCTTAAGAGAAATCAGCAAAGCAATCAACTGATTGTTTAAGATGTCCATATACTATGGGGAATAAACAGAAAGAATGGGAAGTCCTACTATGCATAAAAATGATAAATTAATCAGGATAACTGACAAGGCTCTTTGCATGAATCTGATATCTTTTATTAGATCAACTAAATAGTTGGAGAACAACTTTTAAGCAAGCTTTTGGGTTCAAAAACCCTTCGTAAGGCTAAGGGTTCATTTCAGCAGTCGGTGTGCTCTCTTTCTGGATGGAACGAAAAGTAAAGAAGCCAGAGGCTGGGCTGTGCTGGTCTGCATATAAGACAGGCAGTTAGTAAAAAAGTAGATTGAGGAGTCAATGGGTGAGAGACAGGCTGGGTGTGGGGGAGTGAGAAGAGGGATAAATAGTGGAGAAGTACCTGGGAAGTCAGCTGTCAGGCAGGTTATAATGTGTCATAAATCCAATGTCTATATTTAGTCCATGTTTTTTAGTATCCTGTATGTTGATGAAGTGCAGTTCATAGGCTCATCTCTGGGAAGTGTTTTGTAAGTTTCCTTTGAGGATCAGGACTGAGAGATTGGAGAGAGAGTGGTTTTCTTGTGAGAAATGTGCCCCCACAGGTAACTGGGTATTCCTGTCTTTGATAGATGTCCGGTGTGCGTTCATTCTGGTGCGCAGTTGTTGTTTGGTCTCAACTATGTATTTTCCATCTGGGCATTTGGTGCATTGGATGAGATGTATGACATTTCTGGAGTTGCAGCTGTAAGATCCGGGAATGCCGATGGCTCTGTTGTGGGGTGTAGTGATTGTGGGGGTGGTGGAGACGTGTTGGCAGGTTTTGCATTTCTTGTCATGGCATGGTCTGGATCCATTTGGTGTGTTCTGAGACACAGGAAGTTTGCTTCTGGTGATGAGGCTGGTGAGGTTTGGTGCTTGTTTGAAAGCTAGGATGGGTAGCTCTGGGAAGATCTCTTTAATAGGGTCTCATTCTAGTATGGGTTGCAATTGTTTGAGGATTTTCCATATGGGTTCAAGGGAGGGGTGATACGTCATAACCAGCAGTGTGTGATTTGTGGGGGCTCTTCTTCTGTACTGCAGTTCTTCACATGGTACCTGGGTGGCTCTTTCAAATGTGTGATCTATTTCTCTGGAGGAGTGTCCTTGTTGGGTGAAAGTCTTTTGAAGATTGGTGAGGTGGCAATCCCAGGTGTTCTCTTCAGTGCAAATTCGGTAGTATCTGAGGGCTTGGCTGTATATCACAGCTTTGTTGGTGTGCTTAAGGGTGATTGCTGGTTCTGTGCAGATATGTATGCTGGCCTGTGGGTTTCTTGTATAACGTGGTCTGTAATTTATCATTCTGGATACTGATCATCATGTCTAAAAAGGAGATGTTGGTGCTGGAGAATTCTAGAGAAAGTCAGATGGAGGGATGGTGATTGTTTAATTTCTGATGGAACTCAATCAGAGATTGCAGGTTTTCAGTCCAAATGATGAAGATGTCATCGATGAGACTTAAATAAGACCATAAGTAGTGCCATGCTAGCTCTGACTGGCTTCATCTAGCCCACCATTCTCTCCCCAGTGGCAGGAGATGCTTTAGAGCACTGGTGCCCAACTTTTTTGCCAGGTGGGCCAGATGGGTGGTGCCTGGCCCATCACACAGCTGTATCCAACCAGTGGTCCCAATCCAGTGTCTGAGGCAAGGGCAGCACGGCCCCATCTGGTTGCATGGAAGTTTGGGGGGGTGCGGGTCAGCCTGACCCCAGTCCAGCCACACAGGGGAAGGGGGCTTGGCCCAACCCCAACCCAGCCCTGACGGGAGGGAGAAGGAGCATGGCTGACCCTGTGGGAGGAAGGGGGTGTGGCCTAGCCCTTCCCCAACCCAGTTGTATGGGGGGGAGGGGTGGCCAGGCCCCAGGCTGGCTGTGCAGAGGGAAGGGGGCCCAGCACCAATCTGGCAGGGGAGGCGGTATGGACAGCTCCAACCCACTATGTGGGGCGTAAGAATTTGGCAGTGGGGGGAAAGTGGCAGTATTAATTGCCACTGCTGCCCAACTGCCAAACATACTGACCATGGGGAGCCCTGCAGGCTGGATGCCATGGCTCCATGGGCCACATTTGGCCCTTGGGCGGGAGGCTGAGCCCCCAAATGAGGGCATATGACTGGGGCATAGGTAGAGTGATCCATCCCCTCGCATATCCTCCCTGGCATTCACTGTCCTTGGTTTAGGGATGTTAGAGGATACAGCCCTGACTATTCTGTTTAATAACTATTAATGGGCCTATGATCCAAGAACCTGTCTGATCCCTTTTTGAGCATGGTTATACAATCTGCTGCTAAAACTTTCTGGGGAAAGGAGGTCTACAAGGTAACTGTGTGCTGCATAAAGTTTTTATATTTTTAAACCTGTCCTCTGCTAATTTCAGTGGGTGCCCCCTAGCTCTAGCATTCTTAGTCTTGTGAATAACACTTCTCTTTTCACTCTGTTCACACATTATCACATCTCCTTCAGCCTTCTCTTTTTTAAGCCAGAGTCCTAGCCTTTTTTCAGTCTCTTTTGGTATGGCAGCTGCTGCATACCCCTGATCATCCTTCTTACTCTTCTCTGTATCTTTTCTAATTCTAGACTTGATGGGATAATTCACACAAATATTGCCCTGAGGGTTATACCTTGGTTGGAGAGGGAGGGCGGAAAGGAGGAGATATTGTATAATATATTATAAACACATCCACTTATTCTGATGTCCAGACTGAAGTGGCAAACAGACCCATTAAAAGCTTAAGGTAAAAAGTGAGAAGAGCAAGGGTGATATCATGGCAAATGTTTGTTTTCAACCAGTGGCTACATGTACGGGGTGCACAGGGATGCACCCCCTGAGAGCACTGGTGCACCCCCTGTCAGCTGTTTTCCCAGACAGGTGGGGCAAGTGAGAGCGCTGGCCAGGGAGTGTGCCAGGAGAATTGGTCCCCCGTAGCCAATCCCACTGACTCAGAAGTGCCAGCAGTGTGCCTAGAAGTGTCAGTGGCATGCCACTGCCAGTTGCAGGTTGGAAGGATCAGCTGCCACAGGGTGACCGTCCCCCTGGTTGGCAGGATCTGCCACAAGGCCCACCCTCCTGTGGCCTGTGGGATTGGCTGGGGGGACTCCCCCCCAGCCTCTGACTGTCCAGTCAGGGGAGGCAAGGGCCCCCCGACTCAGGAGGCACCAGTCGCCCATGTTTTCAACCAACAATCCAAGTGATTCTTCCACACTATTCAGCATTGGTGAGACCTCACCTGGAGTGCTGGGTCCAGTTCTGGGCACTGTACCTCAAGAAAGATGTGGGCAGATTAAAGAGAGGAGGGCAACAAATATGATCAGTAGTCTAGAAAATATGATATGCGAGGAAAAGTTAGAATGATAAGGAGTATTTAGTTTAGAGAAGCACAAACTGAGGGGGGATTTGATACATCTTCAAATTCAAAAAGGGTTCGTATGAGGAGGAGGATCACCTGTTCTCTCTTTCCACAGGGGAGAGGACAAGAAGTGGTAATGAACTTATATTGCAACAAGGGAAACATGGTTTGGATTTTAAGAAGAACTTTCTGCATCTAAAGGGAAGTTAAACATCAAAACTGGGTGCATCTACACAAGATACTTTACTTCTCAGTAGACTAATCTACTGAGCAGTAAAACATCACCAATTAACTATGATCATAAAATACTGAACAGTAAATTAGTCTACCAGGAGCAAATTTGCTCCCAGTCGGCCACACCAGCAGGGCAACCACACCAGCAGCCACACCAGGAGCCAGGAGCCAATCAGTGCAGGGGACTGGGTCCATCTCTGCCACCCCTGTCCTGGTGCTGTTGGGTTCCCGGCTCTCCACAGCAGTGAGGAGCTGAGCAGTGCTAAGACTGGGGAGCTCCACCTTCCCCACTTAGCCAGGGGCTGGCTGGGATCTGTCCCACCAGTGGAGCAGCCAGGAGCAAGCCCACCAGTGGGACAGCTCCCGGCCACCCTTGGCTGAGCAGGGATTCCCCATCCAGCTGGGCGCTCACTGCTAGCTGTCCTACCATCAGCTGACTGGGGCAGAGGGCTGGGAAAAGGTGCCCTCCCCTGCATCTCATTTCCAGCCCCCTGCCCCAATCTGGCAATCAGGGCATGGGGCTGGGAAATGGCTGTCAGGGACAGGACTCTTTCCCAGCCCACTGCCCTGACCAACTGATCAGGAAGCAGCAGCTGAGGCGGAAGGCACATTTTCCAGCCTCATGCCCCAATCTGCAGATCAGGCACAGGGCTGGGAGGCAGCTGCCTCAGGGGAACAAGAGCTTTCCCCCCCTTCCCAGAGACCAGGTCCTGACTTTGGTGCCCCCTGCCAGCTGAGGGGAACCTGGAACCCCCCTGGCTGCTGTCTGGGGGTACAGAAAGGCTGGAGTAGCCCTGCACTGAACTGCTCCCCTCAGAAACAAATTTGCTCCTGACAGGAATATGTATAGATACCCTGTCAGGGAAAGTTGACACAGTATTTTACTGTGCAGGAAGCTTTCTGGGTGTTAACTGCACATGTAGATGTGCCCACAAATTATTTAGAGAGACTGTGGAATCTGATCACTGGAAATTTTTAAATGCAGGTTAAATAACAACTTGTCTGGGATGGTTTAGATAGGGATGATCTGCCCTGAGCAGGGTGTAGGAGTGGTCAACCGCTTGAGGTTCCTTTCAACCCCATTTGTCTCTGCCTCTCCTGCCAGACAGGGAGTTGCACTGTATGGTCCATTACACTGAACAAACTGAAAATATGCCCCCAAACAAAAAACCAGCTTGCAACTTTATTCAACTACTTTGTTTACTGACTGAACATGATCCTGGTGTTTCAATTGCACCTGACAAGAGTAAAGATAAATTCACAAATCCAGTTAGTCAGAAGGAAGTAATGAAAATTTTTAAATTGTGAAGGATATCTGTGAAAAAAATCCTGTAAAGCGACATGCATTTATGGCAGCTGAAACAACAGCCTTTCTCCAAAGAGAACAAGTAGTTTTATGCCTGCAGTCTGTGGATGTGACAAGAATGTTCATGACGAGGTTATTGGATTGTACAATGTATATTATTGCACCTAAATCTGAGGATCAATATCTGTTGCAGAAAGTGTTATGAATGTTCCATCAATGTAGCTGGCTTAGTATCAGGTGTAGCAACTGGACTGCAACAGGAGGAATAATGAACTACATATATTCATTGCTATAGGCATACTAGACCACTATAAAATAATATTATTCTAAGAGGCACTGTTAACAAAATCGCCAAGTTAATCAGAAATTACCCAACCAAGATATACAAAATGCAAAGCACTGTCAAGGAGCTCTGTCTTCTGTCCAAGGAGATAAATACTTCTTGCAGAAGCATTAATTTTTATTTCTGCCAAATACCTTGTACTGTGGGAGGTTGGGAAGGGTGCAATGAAATAACCAGAAAAAACAGCTCAAGGTGGAGGCAAAGCAGTTCCAGTGGACAAGTTCAGCTTCCTCTTTTGTATGGAACTAGGAAAAAACCCATAAAAAAAAATCTATTCAAAACACCACAAGGGTCATATATTTCTAAGCCTCTTATTCTCTGTGCTTTCCACCTGAGGCCTCACCAACAGTAATTAGAATAGAACGCTGATCTCCAATGTCCTGGATTCAAACTCTGTTAGTATACCCCAGAATAATATTTGCCCCTTTTTTCCCCAACAGCATCATATTGTTGACTCACAATCAGAACATGGCCTACTATAACCCCATATCATTTTCTACAGTACTCCTGCCTAATCAATTATTCTTCATTTCACGCTTGTGGATTAGAGGTCTCCTTCATAAGTAGAGTAGGTAGTTAGCTCTACCTCTTTCCTATATGTGGTATTTGTGTTGAAATCCATCTTACTGATTTCTTATTTTTCCAATTATACATCTCCTGAATTCCAACACTGTCCTAAAAAATTCTTGTAACCCCTGCCGGATCGGTGTCTGCAGATTTTGTGATAATGCTCTCTAGTCCATCGTCCAAACTATTAGTGTAAATATTGAATTGCACAGAAGTCAGGATAATCCCCTATGGGACCCCACCTGCAATTCCCTCCCAGTGAACCAGACAGCTATTGTAGGTGATTTAAACTTAATTCAATTTTCTCATTTTGATTATGAGCATGCCATGTGGAACAGTGTCAAAATCCTTAGTAAAGCCAAGATATATTACATCTATTGCTCTCCCCCACCCTTAGCTATTAGGCCAGTTATCCTGTCAAAGGAAACTAGATTGGATTTATACAATTTGCCCTTGACAAACCCATGATGGCAGTTTTTAGCATCTTATTATCTACTCTGAATTTATTGTTTAATGATTTGTTTGTAATACTTCCCTGGATGTTGAAGTTAGGTTGACGGGTCTATAAGTCTCTGGGTCCTCTTTTTCCCTCGTTTTGAAAATAGAGAACATATTTGCCCTTCAGGACCTCACCTGTTCTACAGGAATTCTCAAAGATAATCATTAATGGTCTAGAGATTACTTCAGCTACTTACTTAAATACTCTAGAGTGGATTTCATCAGACCCCACCAACCTGAATTCATCTAACATCAAAAAATCCTTTAACTTTCTTTTCATATTTTGGTTCTACTCTATTCCCTTGTCAAAATTTACTGTGTTAATTATGCAGTTCCAATGTACTTTGCTTGTGAAGATGCATATAGGCATTAAATAATCTACCATTCTCTCCTTCAACCATTATTTGCTCATCTTCCCTATTACATTATGAACCTGTCTTTTCCTTCATCTTTCTCTGACTTCTGATATATTTATAAGCCCTCACTAGCAGTATCTCATTTGGTGCCTTAGCCTTACATATTTGTGCAATTCCTTTGTATTTATCCTTAGTCATATATCCTTGTTTCCAGTTTTTTTTTCGTATGCTTCTTTTTCTTATTTTCAGGTCATTACAGATCTCTTGAGGCAGCCATATTAGTCTCTTACTACGCATCCTGTTTTTCCTCTGCATCAGGAGAGTTACTGTTGCACCTTTAATACTTTATTAAAGTCTCTTGCAGTAACTGGAGCTCTCCTAAATGCCCTTCTCTCTTAGACTACCCTCCCAAGAGATTCTGCCTTCTAACTTCCTGAGTTTAAGATCAGCTTATAGAAAGTCCAAATCCTTTGATTTCACAACACCCTGTAACTCATCAAGATTTGAATTGATAGGCACAAAACAATTCAAAATTTTGAAAATCTCATAGGGCATATCCACACATGCAAGCACATGCATTTGCAGCAGCTCAAATAGAAATGGTGCAAATTTGAGCTGGGGCTTTTTGCTTCAGCGCACATGCTCGGACATGCACTTTGTTGTGGAGCAAATTGTGCCACTTGGGGCACAATAACCCTACCTGGCTCCTCCTGGATCTTCATCCAGGGGGAGCTAGAGCCCAGGGCCAGCACCTGTGCTGTCCCCAGCAGTATAAAAAGCTACCTTGTCCTGGCCACAGCAGTATAAAAAGGCGCCCTGGCAAGTAGCTCAGGGCTACTAGCTCTCAGGAGCTTCTGGGGCCCAGCCAATTGGCACCTGGGGACACTGTCCCTTGTGCCAGCTGGACTGCTGAAGCAGCCCTGAGAAGTCCCTGCACCCTCTACCCACTGCAGCAGTCCGGCAGTGGGGACTGCTGCCTGGCTGTGACCTGCTGTGCACCTGCCAGACTTGGATGGGGACTGTGCAGCTAGTAGAGGCATCTGCCCCTCTGGGCCAGCTGCCAGTGGATTGTGGTTGCATGGTTGGCTTCTGTGTGGCACTACTGCCATGCATGCCCCTGCGCGGCCATCTAGGCAGTTATTGCCTGGGTTTCGGGTGTGGTGGCCTGCTTTGAACTGTCAAAGCATGTCCTCCTGGCCCCATTTGGCCAGGGGGGTCAGCCACAGTCAGCTGGGTTCAAGGTGCCAGCTCTGAGCAGGGAGGGTCCTGCCACTGGCCTCTCTAGTAGGAATTCTGGTGTTCCCTATTGTAAAACTGAAAAATCCCTGATAAAAAAAAAAATCCCAAAGTCACACTGAATACCCCCAAATCCATGTTTCTCCACAAGTAAAACAAAAGACCACTACAAAGACAGAGAGCAAGAAAGAGACAGTGATCAGTTGGACAATGTTTTATTGATATATCTACAGTGTTAAAGCAAGTCTCTTACCATAACAATGAAGTGAACTCTAAATACATGGTTCATAAATTCATGAATGCATATTTTGCTGCACTCCCACAGGGCGATGGCCCCCACACAAGGGTTTTGGCCCTTTCACAAGGGGAACAGCCCCCCAACAGGGGGTTCAACCCCCACACAAGGGGTATGGGCCCCTGCAGGGCCCACATGCCCCACCCCAGCCCCCTAATTCCTGTCCCACCTGGCCCCATCCCACACCAGTTGCAGTAGCCCCCCCAGTGGCTGCCCCACCCATCCTCACTCCCACAACTTGCACCCCCAGGCCTCCATGGCTACCCCTACAACCCCAGGCACCATCACTTAAAAAAAACCGGAAAAAAAAGGGAAAAAAAAAGCCTCTGCTTACCTTAGAAGCAGGGGGTGGGGAGGGTGGGGGGGAAGAACTGCAGGGCCTCCT
>NW_017728947.1:48722749-48726926 GCF_001723895.1 Crocodylus porosus | reverse complement strand
CCAGCCCCCCTGACCCCTTACTCACCGGCACTGGAGCCCTGGTACTGAAACATGTTTCCATGGAGGACCCAGCCTCCAGCTGCTTCAGGGCACAGTCACCTGCACCTTTTTTTTAAATGTTGATTTTTTTAGACCCCTGGATATCCATTTTTTTTGTTCCTACACATGCCTGTTGCCCCACCTCAAAGGGGTTTGAGGCAGGGCAAGAGGCACATGTGCACTCATCTGGACGTGCCCATAATGGTCCCAACCATATAGAAGAGCAAGTTCAAGATATGGTTCAGTGGTGTGGTTCCAATTTCTACCACTATTACTCAGCTTCATCTGCTTCAAGGCAAATTTCAGCTTACAGGAAGATCACTGATGGTGTCAGGAATATCTTGCATCACTCAGCCAAGCTAAATGTTAGCTGCTGTCTGAGGCATTAACATCAATAAAAATGCTTCTGGGGGTCCCAGCAACCAGTGCTGTGAGCAATCATAGTTTCAATGCTCTATGTCAAGTTGAAACATGGCATGGATCTACAGGGGGACAACCATGGCTCAGCTGGTGTGTGATTGTACTTGTAAAAAAGAAACAACTTGAGGACTTGTAACCTAAAGACCTCCCAGAAGACTTTACTTCAAGAAACTCAACAGTGAAGATTTGCAAGTCATTCCTTTGGCTCATGTTTAAAAAAAAAGTTATGCTTTGGACAAGTTTGGTATCAGGCCTACATTGTATCCATTTTTAATACAATGAGATAAACAAACTCCCATATTTCCATTCCAAACCCAGTCTTTCCCTCACAGATTAATGCAATTCCTGATTAAGTGGGAGAGAGGGGAGTAACCTACGTTCACTTATGAGGGGGGACAAACCTACGTTCACCTATCTCCATGCTGATTGTCTGCCGATGAACCCTACTTCAAGAGTACAAGCAAGAAGAATCAACAAGGTCCTGGGGTCTGATTCTTGTCTTGGTTATTCTTATAACTCTGATAAAGCTTTCAACCTCTCTGTGCCTCAGTTCCCCAACCTGGAAATACCAGCAGCTTCTTTGCATGGGGATTGGGAAGACTTACTAGTGTTTGCAGACATCTTTGGAATCTTTTAACAAAAAAATCCAAACCAAATTCACAGCTCCACCCAACCACTCCCATCAACTAACATAAAAACCCACCCAGACTTTGGTAGCACTTTGCTGAGATATGAATTTTGAAAGTCCATATTTGAGGTTACAGATAGCCAGCATTTTCTTTACTACCTGTACCTTCATTATTCAATGAAAAACAGCCACTCGCATATGGTGCACTGTCTTACCCCAGAAGTCTTATTCTCTGTGTTTTTTCCATAGTCTTCCTTCCCACCCTCCATATTCATTGCCTGCCAGCTGTCACTGGTGTCCTACGTGATCAATTTAGAGGAAAGCTATTAGGATGACAATGATGCTGTTAGCACTTGTAAAATTGCATCGACTGAAGTTGCCTTCATCATTTAAAATAATGCAATTGAAAAAATGTTGTTTTTTTTCCTAGAAGGAATCTGTGAGGTTTTTCTTTCCAAGAAAATCCTTGACTCTCCCATAAGAGATTCTCACGGTCATTAAAAAGCAAAGGCTGCAGCTACCATATTCTCACATATAACTTTCCTAAGCCCTGCATTTTGTTATGGGCTTTGCACAGTAAAATGTTCATGGTATGCTAGGCTGAAGGATTACTCTTACTGTGAGTGACACATTTGTGCTATAACACAACCTTACTACTAACTTCATGTTCAAATACTACAAATCCTTTTTTTTTTTCTTCTAAATAGAAGTTATCCACTCTGCCTCCCGGTGCAGTCAGCATAAAATTCAAGGATAGAGATGCATCCTTTAAAAATGCATTTAACGGGTGTTCATAAGAAACATCACATTTTACACAGCAGGGAAGACAGGCAGGCTATGAAGTTTGCATGAATGACCTTAGCAGTGCCTTCCCCTTTTTTCTTATCCCTGTTAAGTGGAACAGGCTATTCCAAGTTATATACTTTCTAATCATTTGTTTCAGAAGTCAGGGATAGATTTCTACCTATCTTTAATTCCAATTTAACACTGAGCTTTTGGGTTCTTTAGAATCTTTTGCCTGGGGATTGAAAGGCCAAAAAGGCACTATTACAAATTGTATTTTTTTCTGTTTATTTCAAGGGTGAGAGAAAAGCTATTGTAGGAAGGAAAGGTCTTCCAGCAATAGCAGTATGAGCGACCCCCTCCTTACCCATGTGCTATGAAGTCAGAAAAGCTGTGGGAGACTGAGCAGAATACCATTCAGGTTCTAGTTCCATTGGATAGAGCCAGCTAAACAGAGCCTGCAAAACTCTTAATTATATGTAGTGAAATCCTATTCTGGGTATTTCCCATGCTTCTGAGTTTTGCTGGTTGCTACATGAGTCTGGGAGGGAATTCTGCCACCCATTCCCCCCACCCCCTTGCTGCAGCATGTCAGGGGGTAGATTTTTAAGCCTTCCTCAGAGGCATTGGGTGTTGGCCGCAGCCAAGGCTCAGGATCTTGACTAGGATGTGCCAATGATTCTGCTGAGACTTAAAGCTGGAGGTTCCTGGCTGGAGGGTCTTGCCTCTGCCCTCAGGGTCAGACTGAGCAGTATATTTGGGGTCAGGAAGGAATTTTACCCTATAGTCAGATTGGTACAGATGGTGGGGGGTTTTGCCTTCCTCTGTAGCAAAAGACATGGCCCTCTCTCTACCTGAAAATCACTTGTACATATATTAACCTTTTATAGAAACAGGTTGCCATGGTCCCCCTGCTTTACCTGTGGTAGGTTAAGGTATTATGCCTTGACTATTTTACTGAGAGGTTAGATTATGGATTTGTATAGGATGCTTTGAATAGGGATGATTCTGTGTCAGGCAGGTGGTTTGGCTTAGATGACCTATAGAGGTCCTTTCCAGCCCTTCTTCTCTACGATTCCATGAAGTCAGAGACAGAACTAGAGTAGATGCCATTTCTAAGACTGACACTTAAAAAAAAAATACATCCCTTTTAATTTATAATTTGAGCCCAAGGGTTTTGGACTCACTGAAAGAGATTCCCACATGATGCATTTTGCCATCACTTCTCCGAGCCGGAGTCAGGCTGGGGCCAGGATGAAGCAATACTCATTTATGCAAGATAAAATTGCCAAATGACCCCTGCTGCTGCTATGGATTTATATGATATATATTTTTAATTTAAGTTTGTAGCCTTTTTATGATTAATGTTTCTAATGTGACCCAACTACAGGGCTGTTGAAGGCTGCTGGCAAGCAAGTCATTTCAGGGGGGAGACAGGCTGCCCCTTGAATTGATGTGTGATAACTAAAGGTTGGATTTTCAAGCAGTCAAGAATGGTTTATGGCACTTACATTGTTTGGTGTCCAAACAGCTACTAGAAAGAAACTGGTTTTAAGAAAGCAAAGAGCACCCACTTTCTGAAAAATAAGATCCTTTGCAGTATCTTATGTTAAGCCCCCAAATATGAAGGCACACATAATCACTAGTCAATTCCAAAAATGCTACTTTCTCCTTTCTTCTCTCCCTTTCCCTAAACCTATGCATAAGTGATTTAGCTGACAAGTTCTAAGGACACCAATGCCCTCCATTGGTCCCACTGAGAAACGTTCAATTGGGGAAAGAGGATTTGGTATTAAAAGCTGTTATTCCAAATAACTGAGTTTAACAGACTGACTGCCTTTTGTTCCACTCCCTTCTTGAAGCCGTAGCTGGAATCTGAATTTGAACGGCAAAGCCTAACCCCCTCAAAGTTAGGGCAAAAAATGTGATCTGGATCTGAGATGAAAACTGAACTTGGACTCTGCTTTTTCAGTAAGCCTATCCATACCAAACCTGTATGTCTGTATGTGCCCTTGCTTCCCTCAGACACATACAGATAAATGGAGAGGCACGGCTTCAGTTCAATATTTTCTTGCTGTGGCTAACATGTGCATCACTTCCCAGTAGAGAAGAATAGCTTAAAAATCATTAAGCTCTCAGTCCTGGGACCTTAGTACCAAGCGTGTTTTCAAATTTCTGTGGCTGCCTAATGATATGCAGCTAGGTGGGACTCTTTAAAAAAAAAAAAAAAAAATCACTTAAACCCATATATATGCAGTTAAACAAATGGCGCAAATTTTAGATGCACTGGGCAACCATGATTTTCAA
>NW_017728947.1:48638499-48722649 GCF_001723895.1 Crocodylus porosus | reverse complement strand
AATTTTAGATGCACTGGGCAACCATGATTTTCAAACCTGTAATAAAAATGAAATTGAATAAAAGCTTCAGGTGTATAGCCCCCTGAAAAAAAAATGTGGCTGCCTAATGATATGCAGCTAGGTGGGACTCTTTAAAAAAAAAAAAAAAATCACTTAAACCCATATATATGCAGTTAAACAAATGGCGCAAATTTTAGATGCACTGGGCAACCATGATTTTCAAACCTGTAATAAAAATGAAATTGAATAAAAGCTTCAGGTGTATAGCCCCCTGAAAAAAAAATCAAGCTGCTTAGGAGACTGGGTATAGATTTATGTACCTAGTTTTAGGTAACCATATTTGAAAATATTTGTCTTAGTTTTTAGGAAATTGAGAGGCTTAAAAATTGTGTGGGGTCACTGAGAACAGGAAGAGTGGGCAAATGGATTGGATAGTTTAAGGATTTTATGTGTATTTCCCCAACAGATGAGTATCTATTGAAGAAAACTCTTTTAAGTTCCTTCTTAGGTTGACAATAAAACTGACAATCACCATACATCACCTAGTAATTCAACAATATATTTTTCAGACCTACACGGGCAATTAGGGACCATAGATAGCCTCATTATAGATCTCACCTTCCTATCTTACCTGGAAAAATGCTGGCCAGTTGACATTTTCAAAGCAAAAGACTTCTCTGCTAGGGCTCTCCAAACTCATTTTATTACCTCTCTTGCTGTGCCTTAATGGATGACTTCAGCTCATCACAAACAAGGAAAGGTCTTAGTCAGAACATGTATGAGAAAAACGACGTAAATGGTGATGAATGGGGACTTTTTACCATCATGTACCATCTATACTTTTCCCAGACCCTGCTGAAGGGACTTTGATCCTGAACACTTGCAGAAAAGGACAATTTTCTTGTGATTTCCCAGTTGGTCTAATAAAAGGTATCAGTTCTAGTTCTAATCTTTAGTAGGAGTTAAAAGCATTTCCCTAGTGAATTAAACAGGAGGGCGGATACTGCCACCTGCAGGTTATGTGCATGTTTAACAGTTACCAGTGAAAAAAAATCCTATTGATGTTAAAAGACGTATGAAATCGGTGCACCCTTTACTTATGAAAAGGCATGTTTTAAAATGGTACTTAATGATAATTTCCAAACACTCATCTTGTTAATATCACAAGCCCTAAGGGAACTTTCAGGGAAGGTGCTATCAGACAATGTTCTCAGTAAGGACCCAACTTCAGACCCCAGAGGGATGGTTATTTATGAAGCTGGCATCTAAGTTTTTCCTCAGTGCAAGGTGGAGTGATGGACGATTTGTGAATTCCTGCCTGCAGCCATCTCTAGTCCCCATGAGAACTGTGCATAATTTGGGCTATCAAATCCCAAATTGGGCAAGGTGCTTTGGGTTTCACTCCACAATCCAGGCGGTGCCTTGGGGGCTTCAAAGCCTTGCAGGTGGTTGCTGAAACATGAGACACTTTCACTTTGGACAAGTTTCATTTTGAGCTCTGAGATGCGTTTCACACTGACTGTCGGTATCAGAGCCAAAGCAAAGACTGGCATGGGCCTGTATGAACAGATACCTTTTGCCTGGCCCTGCTGAAGTGACTCTCAGGAGTGCAAAGTGGAAGGCTGGATATATTCTGGAAATTAAGATTCCACAAGAAGTCACCAGGAGACGCTGAAGCAAGATTTATCTATTTTATTACAAAACCAACAATAACCAGATGCCTTTCAGCCTAACAAACAATGCTGTAGACAAAACCACTGGGAGATGTTCCATACCACATTTCTCCTGGGCTTAGAATATTACCTCCCTGCCCCCTTACTTTCAGGAGTGTTGAAACCAAATATCCTCCATGTGAGGGGATTCCCACCCTAAATCAAAGACAGTTTGTCTTCTCCATTGTGTTAGTCAGGATTGTATGTACTGCGTAAATGAAACGAAGTCTAAATGCATCCAGCTCCATCAGTGTCCCCTTGTGTTGCCACCATGGCAGTTGTTGTCCTTTCTGCCATGGTGGCAACAGGAACAGTGCTGCCTACAGATGACATTGTGTGTGACCCCTGGTCTCTTCACCTTTGTCCCAGCTGCTTCCACCACTTATTCATGGTAAAGATGAACAGAATCAGGAAGACTCACAATGGTGGAAAAAACATGTATGAATTCTGTTTCTGCAGATAATTATGTAACCTTATTGATCTCTGCTGACTCCTACTGGTACACAAAAGAGCAAGACTTGTCCTGATACTTCTAGATAAGGATGTGTTTGATGACACCTGCCCTATAGCCCTGGATGCCAGAAGGCTTTCTGGGGGGAAGAGCGGTGGTGGTAGTGACCTGAGGTGTTACATAAGGTCCATAGTTCCATCTTGCTTGGTATCCTGTCACACAGTGCCAGAGATTCGGTGCTGAAAGGGAGAGAGTGAACAGGGTATAACCAGGGTTTTTCCCCTATTCCTCTCCCACTTGCAGCTTCCAGCCTTTAAGGTCCAGGAAGCTCCAATTCAGAGGCTATACCCCTAACTCCCAAGCTCAATAGCTACTGATGCACCTTTCCTCCAAGAATTTGTCCAATCTCTTTTTGGATCTGGTTACATTGTCAGCTTCCACAACATCTGGTGGCAAATGAGTTCCATGCTTTAATTACAGTGTGTGAAAAAAACCTCTTGTTAGTTTTAAACCTATGACCTACTAGTTTCATTTTATGACCCCTAGTTCCCGTATTATGAGAGAGAGTAAATAATAAATCCTGTTCACTTTCTCTTCATCACTTCATATTTTGTAAACCCTTACCACGTCCTCTTTCAAGTGCCTCTTTTCTAAAACGAATAAGTCCAGCATCTTTAGTCTCCCCATCATACCATTAATCTTCCTTGCTGCTCTTCTCTGAACCTTCTCTAGTTCTTCTATATCCTTTTTGAGGTGCAGGAACCAAAACTGAGCCCAGTATTCAAGGTGTGTACACCCCATGGATTTATGAATGTGCATAATGATACTTTGTGTTGCTTACAATTCCCTTCTTAATGATCCCTAACTGTTTGGCTTTTGACATCTGCTGAGCAC
The DNA here is from genome assembly GCF_001723895.1 of Crocodylus porosus. Taxonomy (NCBI): domain Eukaryota; kingdom Metazoa; phylum Chordata; order Crocodylia; family Crocodylidae; genus Crocodylus; species Crocodylus porosus. The sequence continues at coordinate 48,719,592 of NW_017728947.1, read as the reverse complement.
TGAGCTCAGGTTTTCAGCTAGCTGTCCACAATGACTGTGGTAACAGCTACATGAGAGCCCATCATAATGTATGTATAATTCAGGTTATTTCCCAGTATGCATCACTTTACACTTAATCTACAGTGAATTTCATCTGCCATTTAATTGCCCATTCATTTATAAGTGTAAAATCCTTTTGTAGTTTCTCACAGCCCACCTTGGTCTTTACTACTTTAAATAATTTTGTGTCATCCATGAATTTGGCCATCTCACTACTCACCCCCTATTCCAGATCATTTATGAATGTGTTAAAACAGTACTAGTACCAATACAAATCCCTAGGGGACCACTGTTCCTTTCTTTCCATCCCCAAACTGCCCAGTTATACTCACTCTTTTTTTCTCTCATCCTTAAGCCAATTTCTAGTCCATGAGTGGGCCTTCCTTGTAATCCCATGACTACCTAGCTTCATTAACAGCCTCTAGTTTCAGTCTTGGGAGAACCTGTTGTCACTAGCATCATAATTCCATAGGGAGCTTCAGCCACTGTGTACCTTTGAGTTGGACAACTCTATGACCATGGCTTTTGCTACAAAACCAGAATATTCTGTATGACCTTCTCACATACACAGTCACCAGAACTCCTGAATCACTTAGGAGCCTCAAGTCCACATAACCATCCACCATAGAGGCAATACAAGAGACTATTTTGGGACCTTCCCCAAAGACAGTAACTCAGGGTACTAGGTCCTATTCTTCAGCTATGGAAGGGGGTGCTATTTACTTCTCAGTTCCCTTTCTATGAGGCAATCCTGGCAGAAAGCTACAGTTAGGGTCTAACTGAGACTGAGGCTGACCCATTTAGCCAACAGCCACTTGGCTTTTTGAAGAGCTGCCCAAAGCTGTCAGCTTGTGGAGGGCACAGGCGCACACATTGCTTAAGCATCTCTTGGAAGGAAGGGAGGCAGGACTGACAACTGCAGTATTAGGGCTGCAGAAGGGATGATATAGCAGTAAATCTGGATGTTTTAAATTCCCCATTAGCAAATGAGTTTTAGCAAAGAAGTCCCAGTTACTAAGGCTCAATTAAACCATTTTTTTTTCTGCCTGGGCAAGTAGGCAATGGCTACACTGAGAACCTCACCCCTTTTGCTGGGCACATCCTGCTCCCTGCAATTGCATGAGAGTATCCTATAGCCCTAGCATCAATCTTTGGCCCCTGCTGGATATAGTACTAAATGACAGCACCAGCCAGCCCATCATTCCTCAAGATACAGCACAATGTTTTTACAAGGCTGGGCTTGTTCTTTATTCCTATTGCAGGATTAGTGGGGGGATATTGACATCTGTGATTATACACTGAACCAAATCCACTTAACACATCCATACACAAAATGCTTCTGTATAAAAAGGAAAAGCAATGAGCAGAAAGCAGACTTGCAGGCATAAAGCGGACATACGTTACAGGTGACTTACAACAAAGCAGCCAGCAATGGGTAGGACTGTTTATAAAGCAAAAGCTTTTCTTTACAACACACCTGTGAGACTTGCACTTCACAAAGGTACTTGTTAAGGGTCGATTGGTTTGTTTTTTTTAATGTAGACCAAATGCTTCGACCAGCTTCAAACCTACTCCCAAGCAGTGAGATCCCAAGTCCTGTGGGATCAAATATCCAGTGAGTGATATTTGGGCGCCATCTGGGCATTTAAATGTGGCGCAAGTTTGCTGTGCTGGGGCACTGGGATGTTTCAGCTGTGATACTATTGTCACAAAGTGCTGCCATCCCAGGAAAAGGTGAACTTGCCACGTCACACAATCATATAACTAAGTAACATGGCCACAGTTTGTTAAAAGTCCCCTCTGTCATACTGCAACACAATACTGCTGTGAAACAGTGTTCCGCATGTAACCCACAAGGCCATGGTACAATGCCTGGCATTGCCATCAATATCCATTTTGGGACAGTGAAATGGTACTGGTATTATAGCTTTAACAAGATCTAAACCAGGGCAGGCTTCAAACCCAGATCCTATTAATGATATTCATGGCTGCTCACCATTTCCTAATTGCTTAAGAGTTGGTTACCGATTCCCTCTGTGTATAAGTAGATAGAAGAGGGGCTCACCATTCACCAAATTAAATGCAACACCTCAGAAACCTCATTGTGGGTAAAATGGCCAAAGTACTTAGGTAACTATCATCAGAGAGCTGTCCCCCATAATACTGAATGCAAACAACAGGTACCTAAGGGAAGTGCATCAGAACAGCATGAGGATTAGGGTGTGCATACAAGTAAGTGAAAGAAAGGTTTAGGTGTCTGATAGATGGGAGATTGCTGTGCCCCTCTAAGGGTCAAGAAAGCCAGAAATGCTCGAAGCAGGAACACACTGTTTTGCAGTAAGCTCTATGCTCCCACTGGCTGTTACGCGCAGTAGAGGGTCTAGGTGTTCCTGTCCCTCAGCAGAATTTACTATTGTATCTAACTGTGAATAGCAGACAAAGATCTTGGCCAAAGCACAACCAGTTGAAGCAGTCCCTTTGAAACCTCTAAAAGTAGCAGTCTAGCCAATCTGAGCCACTGCCACTGCTTTAATAGAGTGTGTTATTAGAGCTTAAACTACCGATATTAGCAGGGTGCAGAAAAATGGGATAAGGTTATTGTGAGCAATGCATCACCCTGCTGAACAGGCAGGGAGCTATGGATTCACATCCAAGAAGCACAGGGACCCATGGTTCTGCACAGGAATGACCAATGCCTTCAGAAAAAGAATGAGCCAAATGGCAGAGATGCCATTTATATTAACGAGGCACCTGGGGATTGGTTTCTTCCTGCATCTTTTCTGTTCTGACAAATGCATTCTCATCTCTCCAGTGCCTGTCACTAGGCTGGCAGATGCTCCTGCTGTGCAGGGCAGAGCTACTTGATTTCTTGTCCTTCATATAGTTATAGGGGAAATTTGTGGCTACTTTGGCACACATGAAGATAGACAGTTTCTCTCCCCACCCACTCTCCTGACTCTACTGGGGCCTGTAGTATGTTTTCCTAGCATTGGCAGCCTGCCGGTTCTCCTAGTGACCCTAGACATGGTATTGGTGCAGCATATCTTCCTTATGGCACAGTTGGGCTTCCCCCTGCAGCTCCCCTGCCCCTTCCACACTTAAGGATGTTCACGTTTCAACCTCTCCCCCATATATGCTCACATACAAACTCTTCTTTCCTGCACAGACAGTTAAGCTGTAGCTGTACTCTCTCAGCGGCCCATGCTTGCAAGCTACAGAGGGCTCTCACCAACCATCAGAACTGGGGCTATTCAGTAATTCCCAGGAAGCACTTGGTACTCTATAAGAACACTTGGGAGCACTAGCTGGGTCAATATATTCACTTCTACATGCAGTGGGACACTTGAGAGATTGATGTGCAGCTGGCAGATGGATCAGTTGCTGAAATCAATGCCCTGTTGGAATCCAGTAATGCAATGTATTCCTTTAGCTAACCCAAATAGCCTTAGAAATCAAAGGAAGGAACAGAACAGTGACTTCAACCCCTGTACAAGACAATTGTACAATTTACATATATATTTATATACAGTATATAAAAATCTCTTTCTCAAATCCCAGCAAACGTCAGTAGCTATTCCAATTAAAAAAAAGAAAAAAAAAAGTCATGCTCTTCCTGCCCCTTCCCCTGCAAAGTATTAGATAATGGCATTAACAATAAATCAAAAACCAAACCAAGTATTAAAAAAAAAAAGTGCAAACGTTCTGGGTGCCACTTCTGCTACGGTGGATATTGCTGCCCATGTGCTCACAAGCAGCAGGGTGTCTGTCCGTCCAGCTGTCCTTCCTTTGGGTTGGACCCTGCATTCAGATCTCCTCCTAGACCAGGCGTCCTACTGAAATGGGTAGGTGGAACATTTGGTAAAGGGAGTGGAAAGGGAAGAGAGACATACCCAAATTAAACCCTCAATTCACAGACTGTTGATGTTAAATATATGGCACAATCTCTTCTGCAGAACAAAGATTTCAGAGCAAGTTCTAATGAGCAACTGTCTTGCAGAGAAGACAGCTCTGACCAAGTTGTGAACATGAAACCTTAGGAACTGATATATTACTAAATTCAAACTACTGCTATCCATAATCTTACCCCTCTCTTGGGAATGGCCAAGCAATCCTGACAAAACAATTCCCCCTTTCCCTTCTCCCTTGGGCTGAATGTTGCTTGGGCTGAGCACTGATTCTAGACAACTTTACTCTACTGTCAGAGCAAATCATCTCCAAGGGTGGCCAGATGGCTGGCTTCCCCAGCAAGCAAGCAGTGAAAAGCCCAAGCATTTTTTTCTCAGTCACCCAGCAGTAGGACCCAGCAACTTTCCCAATGAACCTCTCTCAAAGGTGTCTCTGGAACATACGCTCCAAAGACTACTGTGCTGTTAGAGTCTTGGATCCAAAATCTAATGCTGGGATTTAAAATGCACAGTGAGGCATGAGTATAAATTCAGTGGGGTGGAAAATGTTAGTTGCCTGAAAATCCCCTTGGTATAGCTCAGATTTGGGCACAAAAGGGCTGCTCAGTTAGCCGGGAGTCTCACACCCACTGATGTGCCAACTCCTTGTTCTGATTAGTCAAGGCCTACACGTGCATAATATTAACAAAATTGACCAGTATAGTGCTGCTGGATTTGACTGGCCAGTTCTCTAGTGGGTACCATTGAGTTGCCTCCAAAAAGGAGACAAGGCCATGTCCCTGCCCCCTTTCTGCACTGGCCAGCAAAGCTAGAAGCTTGTGGAAAGAAGTGCACCCTCCTAAATGCCGTCTAAGTAACCACACCCAACTCACACAGAAAAGCACTCTGGAAGGCCTGAAGATCAAAAACCCTGAGGGGAAAGGGGAACATTTCTGCAGAACCCAAACTAAATCTATCCATCCCTTTGGGAGGTAGAGACTGTGGGAAAATTGCCCTGACTTCTGTCTAATGCTGTTTGTTTCTATTAGCCTATGCTGTTCTCAAGCAAAAACAATCAAAATATCTATACTTACCAATAAACTATTGTAAATGATAGACATATACAGATAACATTTTTCTTAAAAGAGATGCAGTTTTATGGGAAAATAGATAAGAAATCCTCAATGATCCACAGGCTAGAAATAAAGGTAATTCTGCCACTTCCATTGATTTTCAGGTTCACAGGTACTATGGACAGATGAGGCCATTACATCAACTAGCCTGACTTCCTGTAGTACACTGGCAATTACGTTTTACTTGGTTACCCTGTGTTGAGCTCAACAATCTGTGTTTGACCAAGATCTTCCAGTAAAGCATCTGATCCCGATTTGAAGACATCAAGACAATGGAGAACCCATCACTTGTGTGGGCAGTTTGTTCCAGTGGCTGATCACTACCCTTCCCGTTAAAATTTGATGTTTAATTTCCTATTTATTTTAGTCTATATTAGACTTCTGCTTCCAACCACTGGCTTTTTCTATTGTCTTTCTGTGCTAGATTAAAGAGTCCTTCAGCACTTGGTATTTTCTCCTTGTAAAGGTACCTTTATGTTGCAGCTGAGTCACTTCAAATTCTTCTTTGTGATAAGCTAAATGGATTGAGCTCTAAGACTCACATTGTAAGACATTTTCTCCAGTCCTCAAATAATTTCTTTTGCTCTTTTCTCCAGCTTGCCTAATTTCTCAGCATTTTTTTTAAATCAGACACCAGAACTGGATATATTTCAACATCAATATCACTAATACTGCGCACAGAGGTAACAGCATTCCCCTACCTACTCTCAGCTCTCCTGTTTCCACATTCAAAGAGTGTATTGGCCCTTTTTGCCATAGCACCACAGCAGAAGCTCATGTTGAGTTGCCAGTACACTATGACCTCTATATTTTCTTCAGAACCCCTACTGGGTACATATTCTGAAGGCAGGTCCTGCAGTGTTTGTTCCTAGAGGTATGATTTTGCACTTAGCTGCACTGAAAAAGCATTTTATTTGACTTGGCTCAGCTTAACAAATGATCTGAAGTGCCCTGTATGATTGCCCTGTTTTTAATGTTATTTATGAACTCTACGTCATTTACAAACTTCATCACCAATGATTAGCCATTGACTTTTGGATAACTCACGGAAATGAACACCATCAGACCTGATGCTCTAGAACCCACTAGAAATGTTCACTTGATAATGATTCTGCATTGATAACTTTTATTAAATGGTTAGAAGGTCAGCTGTTAATCTATTTTGTATGTGCTTTATTGGCATTTGACACTACTAAATTTAGTACGGATGTCAAATAGCATTATGTCAAATGTTTCAGAAATATCTAAGCATGTTTATACATGCCTATGTATGCCATTTATCAACCAAACTTGCAATAAATATGCCTTTCTTTACCCTAAAAAGAAGAATTGTAAATCTTTTGCTCCCTGCATGCACACATCATCCTTTACCTGGCTCATGAAAATTGTAAGTGCATTTGCAGAAGTAGCACCATAACAAAAGGCCTAAAATACCTGCTTAATAATGTACTTTATAAACATTGTTATTCCCATTAGGAAAGCTGAAGTCCAGGATAACTGCAATGGTGTGAAAGAAAGTCCATATTTCTTGGTTTTAACTCCCTTCTCAACTTTAAAGGTCATTGAACAGCTGATATTTATGAAAGTGGGGAGTGCTTTAATGGATTCTCTGCGGATGGCTGTCATGCAAAAAAACGACAACTCCAAAAAGGGAACAAACAAGTATGGTACTTACTGAAAGGATTAAGGCCTTGTATTTTTCCCTGGGGGAAATTGCTATTGCTGCCTGCAAAATGCAAGAACAAAATTTAGTCACCACTGTGGTCAGTTTTTTATACTTTTGAATGTTATGATTAGGTTTAGGAGAACATGACGATTGTTCCCCTCATAACAAGAGAAAATCATAATTGCAGGCAGAAGTGTAGCCAGGTTCTATGAAAAACTCCCTTAAACTAACATGCATCCATCTCTGCCAAGCCATCTCAGCCTGGATTTGCAGTAACTTTTGGAGTCAGACTACACTGGACTAAAGGTGTCACAGGTTAAACATCTTATATTGTGATGAATAAACCTCATAAAATCCAGAGGTTTAGTTTAGGCAAGCGCCAAAAGTTCTAGAAACTCCCTTGATACAATTAAGGCAAAATTACAGTTAGACCACACTAAGGGTACTTAAAATGTGAGTATCTGCATATTAAAGCTTATTCACTCTTGTTAAGTACCCCCTGAGCATCCCACAGTTGTACCACTTCAGGTGAGGGTTAACTCTGGGCTTTTCTAACATTTAGTCTATGTTAGCGTAGCTTCAGTCTGCTCCACAGAGATAAAACAAGCAATTTGAAGCCCCTCAGCATCCCAGGATGCACTGCTCCTGTCTGCCCCCCACCCTCTCCCCCAGCAGGTATAGAGAGTTCAGGCTCCTAACCATACCCCTGTAAATCATTTCTCCCAAACTAACAGCTTTATATGGAGCTCAGATAGCACGCACCAGGCATAGGATAAATAGTCCAACCTTACTGAATCCTTGCTACCCTAAGCGTATGCCATAATATTCATACACTTGCATGGGGCCTAAAATCAGACACCCAAACTGACATTCAAGATTGAGTTCCAAAGATGCCAAGCATCTGCAACTCTCAGGGGAGTGGCAGGGGCCCACCACTCTCAAGGCCATTTCCAGTTACGTGCCCAATTGTAGGTTTTAGGTGACTGACTTTAAAAGATTTCACCTGCCTCCATCTGACAATTTTGGTGATTGGCTGGTGATGGCAGGAAAATAGGCACTTCCACTTCCAGTCAGAACCAGTAAGTGTGCTTCCAGATCCCATTCTGGCCTAGAGATGCAAATGACTGAGCCTAATTACCAGCACCAGTTATTCACGCTCTTGCAGAAGGAGACTGAATCTAAAATATTAGACACTGTCTGCGCAAGAGAGGGACAAGAGGGCATTTAGGAAGGTGGCAGGCACAGAGGTCTAAAAGAGAACAAACCGTATAATGAAAAAAAAGAAACCAGGACAAAAGCATTCCTGTTACTGGCACCCTGCTTTGGGGGAGAAGGCAGGAAGGGAGAGGAGGGAGAGAATCAATAAGATGGTGAAATTTAAGAGATTCCAAAATGCAAAATCTGTTGCTTTTTAATTAAAAGGGGACATGTATACATATGCTGCTTAATTAAAAGGGGACATGTATATATTTGATGAAAAATTTAAAGTAATTCCAGGTGCCACCATCCTTTCCTGAGAAACAGAAGCTACAGTTAAGCTGTTTTGAGGCCTATGTATAAAAAGCACAGCTCCACTGTCAAAAGATTCTTCCAGAGCTAACTGGGGATCTTACCCAGAGTCCGGGCAGTAAAAATTCAGGCTCTTTAGATTAGGCACAGGCACATATCTGGACTTTTCCTAGTGGCTGTGAGCCCTGCAGCAGCCTCTAGAGGGTACTGCTCAGTAACTGCAGTATTCTTGAGCTACTGAACTGTCTGAAATACTACTTTTTTCCCCTCTTCATGTTTTCCATGCGTTTGAACAGCAGACACATTTCTATTTCCTCCCACCCCACCAGCAAACATCACATTGCTGTAAAACAATGATATAACACGTCCCTACCCTAGCACTATCGCTAATGGAAGCCGTCATGTGCTGGCATCTCACAGCCACCAGACAGTTCATTCTACAACAATAAGGAACCTTGTGCCCCCAAAGGAAGGTGCCTACCTTTCCACTTGCATCTGCTGAGCAGGAATGCAAAAGCCGAGCCCTTTTTCCCACTGCATTTGACTCTCAATGGGTCTTGCAAACATTTCTCTGCAAATCCCTATTAAGTACCCGAACTGGGTTGAAAGCAGCCTGCAGGCTGCTGTCAGTAATTCTAAAAGGGTTTTTTCCCCTTAGACTTTTAAGCAGGTAAATCCTCCTCTTGGGTTAGTGGCACCTTGCACATGCAACAAGGAGGCAGTAAAGAACACTATCGATGGTGTCTTTCCTGGAAACCCACTTGTCTTTGAATGATAATTGGAAAACTACAGCTAAACTGACACTATACATTTAACAAGACTGGCAGACTCAGTCCCAAGCACAAAAGATCTCTCTGCTATCTGTGCCAGGGGCAGGGATTTCTTAAGGTTGGTCCAAGACAAATTCACCTGAGACTACGGGCTTTCACAAATCTCACCACCTTTCACAACAAATGCATGTTGTCTTTGCTGTGCCTTCGCTACCTGCCTACACACTACCGACACACATGCTTAAAGAAAGCGAAACAAGGCAGAATGAACACAACTGATGAGACAGACAGATGCACAGGCAACAGATATAAGTATCACGCTGCTAGCATATGATGGTGAGGTACTCAGGCAAGCTGATGGTGAGAATGGGATAGGAAAGGGAACCTCCTCTCCCCCTCTTCGCACACTCCAAGAGTTAACTGCATAAAGCAAAGTTCAGCATCACAAATTCACTTTCAGGATATCACTTTGTTCGCATTCACAAGTGAAATTGGATCAGGCCAGCTGGTTCTTGGATTGGAAGCTTTCTGTGAAAACCTGGTATACTTCAGTAGCTTGCACTCATTCCTCTGAATAATGAACAAATGCCCAACCATAAAGTAGAGATACTGTGTCTAGCTAGACATGCTACCTTTCAGATTGGATGTAAAGCTGATGTCCTGGTCAGCTCTGGTTGTTAATAACCCTCATCCCTGCCCCCCCATCCCCCCAGAAGCTTTCTGATAGCCTAAAGATGTTAAGCTCTATTATCCCCACCTGAACTCTGAAGTGGGTAACTGAACTAAGTGACTTGTTCAATTAAAATACTCAGTGTATTTAGATCTCCCTCTCTCCCCACTTGCCAATTACCTATAATCTGACTTTGATTTTTGCTAACTTGTTCATTAAGCAAAACCATGCAATGAATAACTTTTATAATCACGTTACGGCTGCTACAATGATTGCCAACCATTCACCATGACAACCTGCTTTCTGTCAATCACAAGGTAGAAGCAATCATCCAAGTGACACGCTGAGTCATCTTCTTCCACACTCAAAGACCTTTTCTTAGATGGCCACCCAAGCATTCCCACACAATCCTTTCAATATGAATTTACAATAGTATTCAAAGGACTTTTTTCCTTTCCACAACTGTCCTGGAAGGATATTCCCTCATGTCAATTTCTACAGAACATAACAAAGGGATCAGAAATATTGCCAAAGTCACAGGCTTTACAGGGCTTTCTTTTTGCAGTGTTTGCTCAGCTTCTACCTTCCTTCTTTTTTGCAGTGTTTGCTCAGCTTCAGTAGGCAATTACATGTTGCTTTTCTACCAATTCTCCCTGAAATTTTAATTAGACACTTCAATCCTGTTTCTAAAATTCCCCATTGACAGGTGGCAGTTAGCACGAGCCTTGCTCATGCCTACTCCCCCTCTCTAAGATCACTAGGCACCAATTTGTCTTGAATTGTGTAACTTTCCATCAAAGCTCTGCAGCCGGTCTGCTTCCTCCAAAGGACTCCATCTTTTGACTAGTGAGTACAGTCACAATTGGCCTTTGACCAGAAAGTGTTTCTACCCTCCAGCTTTGCTGTGCAGAATCCATTGGTGAATGCTGACTTTACCTGGTTGGGAATCAGTTTGGGTTCCTTCCAACCACCTTTAGTCAGACACATCTGAATCTACTAAGAGGGGATGCTTTCCTTGCCAGGCTCCAATCACACCCTGAACCACCCTTCTTCCTTTGTTTTAGGGAACTATTTGTGGGATCAGCAAACATCTTGGCTGGTTCCTAGGTACCTCACCATCCTGATTTCCAGGAATGGTATGTCTCCAGAGTTGCCCTAGAGGGGCTTATGGATGATATTTTAGCAAACCAATAGCAGAACCAGAGAAAAGAGACCTTACTTGTTGGAGTCTATGATGAGTTCCTTGGTACTACTGGGGATGGGGGAAGAATGTAATTGTGGACAGGTTTGGATGGAAATCACCGGGAGGGTGATTAGCTACAGGGACTAAAAGGATGTTGGGGGCTGGGGAAAAGGATGGAAATATAGTATGTACCTCAGCCAGGTTTGGTGCATGAATGCCACACAGTCTACAGGAGTGGATCCAGAGGGATGCGCTGGTGCAGTTGCATCCCCCTTTGACTCCTGCTCCATTCAAAGTTTACAACTAACTGCTTGGTAGTGGCAGCAGCATTTCTAGTTAGACTGTGTTGAGGGAATCAAATGACTTCATGGCTCATCATCATCAACCTGATGACTTCTAAACTCTGCTTTCCACAGTTGTTGATGATGCTCTCTCCTTCTTTATGGACTTGATATTCTACCAAATCAAGCCATCTTTGATCTGCAGTTCTGCTGTCTGTTAGCTGCTCCTGGTAATAAAGCTCCTATTTTACAGCCCTGCAGACTGTTTATAACTCATTCCAATTAAGTTACATTTGTATAACTTCAGTCTTAAACTGCATAATACTCTAGGACCCTAGCATATTTGTTTATTTTTAACTGTAGAAAAATGTGTATTGTTTTATGTGCGTTGATGCACCCCACCATCCACACCCCCCTTTTCAAAAGTCTAGATCCACCTTTGGCAGTCCATCACTGCTATGGGATACAGAGGGTGGATGTCAGGGGAGTTTTGATTTTCATATGGAAAGAGTTAAGTAGAATAGAAGCAAAGCCAATCTATCTCACTGCCTCGCAAAATCCCTTGCTGCTTTACAAAGCTGGGTTTGTCTAATGCCATCTCTTGAAAAACATAACAGAAGAGAAGAGAACTGGAAGAGGAAGATTCAGTGTTCCAGTCTCAGCTCACTACTTCCCTCAGGTCACTCAAGAGCTTAGTGTTGGGTCTCCATCCTTATTCTCCCACAAGCCTCCCCCTGTACTACTTGTGCATTCCTCTTTGATCCCTGGGGCCAGGCTGGTCTCGAGGAGGCATGCCGAGTTGTGTGACAGAACAAGGTCGGAGCCCTATTTTGTATACACAGACTCTTCCTCACGCAGGGAAGGAAGCCACAGAAAGGTCAGGCTGTGCTCTGAGCAAGTATTGCTTGGCAGTCGCACTCTTACAACAATAAGTCTGAGTTTTCTGGTCATTGCTTTATTTTCCCCTCATCTTTGGCAGAGCAAAGATGCTCTTGTTTTATTCCTTCCTTCGTTGTCTTATGTATTTTCATAAACTAAAGCCTTGAAGAGCCAGTTGGCTTGGGCAGCAGATTCCAGCAAGTCTCACTCCAAGCCAGATCACAGTAAAACTCATTTGGCACATTAATCTTAGTAGGAAGGTAATAAAATTAAGGGATACAGGCACTATTATTGTATATTTTTCCACAGTAAGATACTGGTGACTAAGGAAAAGCTTTCATTAAACTAGGGAAGCTGGCTCTTCTCTAACTGCTGACCACGGATGTGAAGGCTTAAATTAATGAATGTTTGCAAAGCTCATAAAAACATGTAACGTGCTAGCAACCAACTGCAACCAGCCCCCACCCCCACTGGAGTGAAAAGTAGAGCAAATGAGCTTTTCACATGGCATGTGGGTTGATTGGGGTGGGGGACAGGGAGGGAGAGCCCTCTCCAATCCATCCCACACAGCCTAAGGGATCAGCTCACCGACCGTAGTTGTAGTCAAGGGTCTCAGCTAACTACACACCATGTTAACTTTACAGCATGTTCTGTGGCGACTCCTGCCAGCCATACTCCTTCTGTGCCCCACTCACCTCTGGGCTATAGTCTCTCCACTCACTCTCACCCCATAAATACTGAAATATTTTTATACAAAATGAAACAGTTTCAACACCTGTGCCAGAGATACCAACCCCACAATGACCTATAGCCCAATGGCTAGGGCACTTCTCCTAGGAGTTTCTAGAGGCTCGAATCCATGTCAGCCCCTACAGATGACCCACCTATGGGCCTCTCACATCCCAGGGAAGCATCCTCACCATTAGAGTCAAATGAAAGGAAGGTATCATCACAAGAATCACCATACTCGTCTTCATCCTGGTTTCTGTTTGATTTTTGTTTTGTTTGGGGGCTTTGTTGTTGTTGTTTTTGCTTTTGCTTTACTCTAGCCCTTGGCTTTTACCAGTGACTGAATACAATTGATGTTTGGATTAAACATTTTCCATTTGACAAAACCCCAACTTTTAGGTTTGGGGCCAATCCAAAAGTCACCTCTTTGCAGGGCTCTCATTCTGCCAGTCTTTAATTGCCATTCTCTTTAGAAAACAGTGGTAGTGTAACACTATGCTGTCTGTCTTTCTCACTTGCTCAGTTCCCTGTGAGTACTTATTCTCTTGCATGCTGACTTTTGTGACTTAAATAAATTTTGCTCCTGTTAGCATTGCATAATGAATCATAAGCTTCAGATCACAGAGTATCACTAACAGTACTTTTCCAAGAAAGAACCCAACTGGAACTGCATGCTGGGCTCTGGAGAAGAACAAATCTCTTTGCTCTGTGGACATGCAGCTGCTATCACACAATAGGGTCCTAGTAGACACTACGGCTCTTAGGTGGTACCACAACACAAACAAAATAATTGTAATAAAACAAGAACAAAGAAGGTTTGCAAAGCTGAATGCTAGTAAAGCACACCTTTTCTCTCGCAAACTGAGTAATAAAGCTCCAATCACCAGGAAGACAAGCAGGTATTGCTTTAACTCAGTCTAGTTATATTGCTCTGTGGAGCATTGCTTCCACTCGGAAGCAAAAAGTCACCCACCTCCTTCCTTGCTGACTCCCAAACACCCCTTCAGCTCTTGCAGTGAAATAGATTTGTCCTTGTTGAGGTCACAGTAGTCGGTGAAGCGTCGAGCACATTTCTTGGGTTTGGCTTTCTTTTTCACGTAACGCTTGAAAGGCTTCAACTCCCGCTTGTTGATGTCATTGCTGCTGTTGTTGTCCAGCTGGCTGAAGTACCAGTGCACCACTCGCTCCTCTAGTGTGTGGCTGGGGTCTGGCTCGGAGAACCTGGAATTCAGAACACACAATCCCCCAAGCAAAAGGTGATGCTCTCATTAAAGTCTGCAAGTTGCTACTGTCTCACCATTACCCATTTGGCTTGCTGAGCATATGGGATTATCATACTCTGCCTCCCATGGCCAGAGGAGGCCGATTCCTGGGCAGTGAGGTTATTGCACAGGCAGGGTACAGGCAACAAGGGCTCTTTTGTCACCAGAGGTCCATGAAACTTCCTTTCTTCTAGAGTTAAGGTCCATAAATTAGGCCTATTTTGAACGAGGCATATATAATCTTTTGAAAAAGGAAAAGATTGGATTTTAACATGGGTGGGAGGTACTAGCAAAGCTCTAAAAGCCAATATTCTCTCGGCATCCACAGAGCAGGTGCAAGGGAAACATTTCCTGGACACTTCCTATTGGTCGTTGCGCCTCAGCCTGACCTTGCAGGGATCTCCTCCAACCCAGTCTCCATGGCCCATTCTTTCTTTGGTTTCCCCACTGGGACTTGATAACAAGGGGCATAATCAGTACCAAGTTTCACAATAGTTCCTGTTATACTAGGACCTGAATATTAGGAATGGGAACATATTTGCCTACCGCAAGATCCATTTATTGATTGTATGGAAAGGGTTTTGGCAGAATGTGACAATTTTGGTACATTTATTTACGTGATCTGACCCTTTATGTTGTACTTGCATGCTTTAATTGCTTTCACAATGCTGATTAAAGGCACCAAGATTAAAGGCTGCAACAGACAGATGACAAATCCATTCATAAGTAATAATAAGGAAATATACTGGTTTTGCCTCACTTCCAACCCATTCTATTAACAACTTGACTTGTACTACTGTGCTACTGCATTCCTGGAGGTAGATTAAAACTAAGATTTTAGCTTTCTCTTTCTGCACCTACCTCTCCCTCATGAATAAAGCTGACCCCTGAAAGTAGGTGATAGACAGCAACCAGACATGGGCTGCATGCTGTCATACTCATTGCTTCACCTCTGACTTACTGCTGGAAGACAACCTTGGGATGCACTGAGCAGATTCCAAAGAACCCAAATAGATCCTTTTTTAAGAGGAGGGGTGTCTACGTTCTTAAATCAGATCCCAAAGTAAGTTTCCAGCAGTCTGGTGCTGGGGGCAGATTAAACACTAACATTCAAGTTCTCTGTGGGTGGATCTTCCAAACCCATTTCAGATGCAGGTTCAGAGACCAGCGGCCTTCTCTATACCAGGGTATATTTTAAAATGGGTCAGGCTGCCATTTTCTTTGTTGGGCAGGTAGGAGGCAGATTGGAGAGCTACACTTCAAAACTTCCAGCCCAATCAACATCCCTTTAAGCAGGAGAGCCTCTTGTTAAAATAAATGAAAAACAGAACCCTACATTGATCTCTGCTTCAATCAAAACTATAAGTTTGCAAGACGGTGCAAAGGACAAGGCAAGGGTGGTCACAGGCATGCTTCTCAGGCAGCTTTACAAATAAGAACATATTTATAAAGATGGCCCGAGCCCAGCGACATCTGGAAGTCTGACATAATAAAGACAAACAAAACTTAAAACCTGGAGAGAGGAAAATAAACCACAAAGCCTATTTTGAAAAGTTTATTCGACACTTTCTTTTGCATTATTTAATTCTTGGGTGAGTTACAGACTGGCACCCAGAGTGACAGCAGCTGGTTGGTGTGTGCTAGAATGCACACCTGCAATGGGTGTGCTTGGCTTGGGTCTGGGAGCCAGAACACAAGCTGAACTGTTGGAGCCACCTACAGGCAAATGGAAAAGGGAACATGTTGCTTTGTAAAGGCAAGGCTCTCTGGATTTTTCAGAGCCCTGAAACCCTGCACAAGGAACAAGCCAACAGGGAAGGATGAAATGCACCCTGAACCATCTTGAGACTTGAGCTAGTGCAGCATTCTTTAACTGAGTCATTGGCATCTTTTTCCTTCTGGAAAGTTGCTGGCTAACAGCTGAGGCCTCGCTGATTCCCAGGGGCATGAAGTATGACTGGAGATGTGCTGTGTAAGAGGGGCTTTTTATGGGAATATGGAGTTGCGTTAAGATTTGGGACTGGAACAAGTACTATCCAGACTCCCCTCCTTCCAGCAAGATCCCTTTTATTACCCAACTGAATCCAACCCTTTCCCTTCTCTCTGCCCATTTCCCAATCTTTTCTTAAAGCCTAGGGCTATCAGGGATAAGGTGGATGGTGTCAGAAAAAGGAGAGTGGGGAGAACAAAGACACAGAAGTCAGAGCAGTGACTGAAGGGGTAAGTAGGAAATGAAATGTTCTCCGCTTGTTGGTGGGACAATTTATAGCACTCAGGTGCAGAGGTAGGGGCATGGGAATAATTTCACACTGCTCAGTGGATATAGCAAGTATGGTCAAGAAGCTGGGTGGAGGGAAGGGCAGGGGGAGGAAAGAAAAGAGAAGGAGAATTGAAATATTATCATCTTCAGCAGTTCTATAAAAAGGTACCAGGGATAGGAGTAGTCTTTAGAATTGTAAAGGTTAACATAAATGCACAAACCCATGCAGCTATGACAATCAAATACTAGTGTCCCAGCAAGCTCGGGTGGTTGTACCAAAGAAAACACAATTTCAGCATAGTAGCGGCAGAGGCAAAGCCAGAAGTAACTTAAACCTCGAAAGTAGAAAGAGAAGATGTAGTTTATAGTTTTTTTAGCCCTGCCTTGTGACTGTCTGTATAGTGCTGCACTTCCAGGAGGTGCTCACCTGTGGTTATTAACTGCAAAGATCAAGGCTAGTTTTAAGAAAAGCATGGAGCAGGAGAGAGGTCTGAGGGCACAAACATCCAGGGAAACACTGGATGCTACAATTTGTTTGCTATAACATTAAATACAGAGATCGGAATTGCGACACAGTACCCTCGTGTCAAGAAGCTCCTTCTGCATCCATGCAACAATATGCACATGCTTTCACATCATTTCTATGCTACCTTGTTCTGATGCTGTATTGTGAGGTAACATGACTATACTGCAACAGCTGGAATATATCTGAGGCTGTAACTGACCTTCAAGCATGAGACTTGCAGGACTCTGGACAGACTTGGAAATTTCCAAAGGAAGTCCATTCTACTGCCCCTGTAGTACCGCTATTTAAAATGATAAATTAATTAAAAGGACCTCAAACCAAAGCTTGAAGTCAAATGCCTTTACTGATCTGTCTTCTCCCTGATCCAATTCATACACAAATAGGAGAGACTGAGTGAGAGCAAAGTCAGCTGCTCATTATGTTGTTAGTGTCTCCCAGCATGACAGCATCTCCTGCTAACACCAACCACATGAAAGGCCCATTGGATTGCAGCCCTCTCGATGTGGTGCAGCAACAGCTCGGGCAAGACCAAACAAAAATAAGACTATATCAAAAACCAAAACCAGAAATATCAAGCATGTAGTCCAGGAGGAGTCCTCAGCCTTCTCTCGTTGGCCTCATTAGACCTGTATTTACTTTTCTTTTAACTGTGCTCTTTAAGGCTCTGTGGTAAAACACCCCAAGAGAGAGAGATGGCTAAGAATTTAGAGAAACAAAAATAAAACTTCAGCTGCCCCCTTACTCTCACCCACAATTAAGTCTTTCAAAGAAGTCTCTTAAGAGAGGGAGATGGATTTATGTCATAATTGTGGGGGCTAGAGGGGAAGAAGAGGTAAATTAGTAGATCTCACAGAAATCACATAGACTGGGCTAATACAAACAGAGTATACCTATCTACAGACTACAGTACAACATAGTGCAAGCTAGCTCAAGTACTGGAAGCAGCTTCACTGTGGCCATATAGGCTAATTCACCCAAGTCCAGACTTCCATGGCTAGACTGTTTTCCATACCTGACCTAGCAAGATATCTGTACTGTACTGCCAGACAGGGAACTGGGACTCCAAGGCTCCATACTCAGCTCTCCCATCAACTTCATCCACTACAGGGCACCATGCAAATCATTTTCCTTGGCAAGGCCTTAGCTTCTCTATCCACAAAATGGGAAGAGTGCTTCTCTCAGAAGTGGAATACTTAAATTTCTTAGCTTGCAAAATACTTGAAGATACCAGAGTGAAAGTGCAAAGTATTAGTTTAATGATCATTTTCATATTTCCATAGGCTGCTTTGATACTGTTGGGTGCAACTGGCACACAGGCAAGAAAGGCAAGAGGTTATGCAAGTACAGGCAGGTGTGTTTTAAGTGCATGTACTGAATTCTAAAGCACAGCAGGCAGAAGTGCCCTGAAAAGATTTCAAAAGGATGGATTTCCTGTGCACAACCCAAGACATTTTTAAGTTCCTGAGACCAAAAGTTGTCCTGCTACCAAGATGGAAAGTTAACATGGTTATGAGGAATAAAGATGAGGAGAACAACTACATTCATTTGCTGCAGGCAGGACTATATCTACACTGATTTACCCTGTGTGCAATCTTATATTCCACAGGATCACAGTGGATGTAAACCAGAGCACAGCATGCACCCCAGCAACTGCAAAGGGAGCATGTAACTAGTATATCAAAATCTGTGCCTAAAGTGACCAATCTCTTCTTTCCTACTCCTTCGCAGCTTCTCCAGCACCTCCAAAGATAGGCAGGACAGATGCACAGCATAACTACTGCATGGGTGGTGGTTAAATAAAGGCTTACTATGGTAATGTTAGCATAAGCCATGATCAAGAACAAATGCTCCTTCTTATCATCATGGAAAATCACATGCACACATGCACAAAAAGTAAAATTTAAAAGACGCGCACTTCAGAGTACATGGCCTATCCCTCACTGAAACCACTGGGAAACCTCACATTTTCTGAGTCAAGCTTTGTGCAGCAATGATAGCTGCTTAGGGTGGAAGGATGAGGCTAATTCAGCACCACAAAATTCAAGGATGGAAGGAGGAAAACAGTCTACAAATCAAAAACGAAAGGAAGTACTGCAGTCCTGTGCAAGCTGGGAGGAAGAAGTGGTAAGGAATGTAAGGCTGCTGATGGAGTTAGAGGAAGAACAATAAATTAACTTTACTTGGTTTTGCCCCTTCTAAGCGTGCACATTGCCATCAGAAGGTTTTCAAGATTAATCCCAGATCTTCTTCTGACCTAAGGAGATTTAGCAATGATGTTTGGTGGTGCTGGCAATGAACTGGCATGAGAGAAGCTAAAGAACTGAAAAGGATAGTCTTTGTCAGTCTGCCAGGTCCCAGGAGGGCTGCTGTCTAGGTATATGTCCGAAACATGGAGAAGGGTAGAGAACAAAGGATTTCAATAACCTGGACTGAAATTCATATGTGTCTCCTAATTTGCTTCTGTTTTTAGGTTGCCTTTTATTTTTCCCCATTGCAGTGTGCTTTTGTCCCAAACTTTGCAGCTGTAAGGGCAATGTATGGTTTGAATGAAGGAAGATTACTTGAAAAAAATTCTGAAAGGATAACATATTTGTTTTCTCAGTCTCCCTTTCCCCCTAGCAAAAGACCCAAGTTAACATCAAAATAAGCTGTGTTCAGACTAAACAAAGGAGTACTCCACTGTCAAAACTCATTAAGGAGACACATAATCCCTCCATAGTTAAAACTACCTTCCTGTTATCAACCCCGTTTTTACCCCTTCCCCAACTAATCTAAATCTCAACTGCTCTAACCTGAAATTTGACAAGCAACACAGTATTCTTATTACATTCTCTCTTGAAAAATATGGGATAAATCATTCAGGGAATTTAAAAGCTACTCCTCTTCCCCCTTCACTTTGCAAAGATCCTCTTCTCATGGGATTCTGTCTTACAACTAAGTAGGCTGGAATTTCCAAATGAGCATAAAGGGGACTTGGCATCCAACTTCTGGTGAAATTCAGTATGAATTGGACACTTAACTCTTGTGTGTCTTTGAAAAACCTCTTTAAAGTTAGAAATGTGCTGGAGGAGACGTGCCCTTTGGAGTGTGGCTTCTCTTTGCCTGCTTCAAACTCTTTGGCTGGAACAGGAAGGGGAACCCTCAAGGGCAATTTTTGTGAAGGACTCTCTGGGACTATAACACAGGGTATATCTGGCAATTTAAAGTGAAGGGACACAGCTGCTGTGCTGCATGATAAGGGAGGTATTGAAACGCTCTTAATACTAAAATTTCCCAGGATGTTATATGATCAGCAAAAATACTAGCAAGGGTACATACTTCAAATTAAAATTTGTTTTTGTAACTTAGTTCCTGCTGGAGAACTAAATAGACTGGAACCAAACACAGCCTTTTAGGACAGGTAATTCAGACAAAGACTCCCCCATAGCACCCCACGCTGATCTCTATTGCTATCTTAAATCTCAGATGGCATGGATGTGCCCGACCCTGAGGAAATTAACTATAGATTTAAACACACCTGAAAACTAACTGAACCCGTCAAAACAAAACACGACAGGCAGCCAAACCCTGCAACTTCTCTTGACGTGTCAGATTTTTTTCTGAATTACTTTGACTGCGTGTCTTTTCAATAAGACCACCCTGCTCTGCTTAACAACAACAAAAAAGGCTCAAATTCTTTGTAAATATATTTTAATTATCTCAGGAATGTATATTAACAAACCATGCCCAAGAGCTGCTACATTAGCTTGAAACTGAAAATGCACATTACCAGATTTTCTATTGTGAAAGTTTCAGTGTCGTCTATGTAGCTGCTTTGCACTTACGTGGACTAGCCAGAAGCAGGACGAAGGCACTTTCTAATCTTGCACTGCCGTAAAGCAGAAGCAACTTCACTGGAGTCAACAGCTTTGCACTTGTGTAAGCACAAGGCAAGCTCTAATGACTCACACATTGTTTTTTAAGCATGCCCTGTAAAAAGTCTTGTCAGGCTTTTTCTTTCATTGCCTGTACCCCTATAGAGTTACAGCACCTCACTGTGCCACAGCTGAAAGTGCTTGTGCATGCAGATGTGCTGTTTAGCACAATCATGCTTATTTCTCAAATGCTATTCTCCAGCTCCCTCCCCCAACCCTTATTTATATTTTCCCAACTCCAAAAATACCAACTAGGAAACTGAATGCAAAACCACACAAATGCTTTGCAGCCATAAAAATGAAAATGTGAACTGAAAAGATTTGAGGGGAAAAAAATATCCTTCTCTTATTCAGTCACAGACTTTCCAAGGCCACTCGGGACCACTGGGCCACAGGCCACAGAATTTCAGTCAGTTAGCCCTGCATTAAGCTCAATAATGCGTATTTGGTAGAAACAAGCCCACATCTCCCAGACAAGCATCAGCTCTTGGTAAGAAGGCATCAAGAGATGGAGAATCTACCACTTCCCTTGGTAATTTGTTCCACCGGTGAATCACTCTCAAACTGAGAACCTGGCATATGCTTTTAACATTGAACACAACTGAACCATGTAAATGCATCCAGTGTGCGCTTGTCCTGTCTCTCTGCTAGGTTAGAGAGCATTTAGTACCCCGTGTCCCACGCCCCCATACGATGTATTTATGCATGACAATCAAGTCATCTCTCCATCTTTTCTTTGTTAACAGATGGAGCTTCTAATGTCTCCTGCTACCAGTCATTTTTCTCCAGTGCTGAAGTCATTTGAGTGGCTCTTCTCTGCACCCGTCTCAAATGCTCACATTAGAACCACACAGAATATTCTAACCATCTATGACATGCCCAATGTACACATTGGGAAAATCCTCGCCCCGCCCTTCCCCCCAACCCCAGCTCCTACCCCACTACCCAGCTGGCTATACATCCAAAGACTAAACTAACTTTTTTTGCCATGGCGATGTATTGAGAATACTTATTCAGAACTAAGTCCTTTTCAGAGGCAATGCTTTCCAGAGTTGCAGTCCTTAGCTCTGCATTCTTTTTCCTTAGATGTCTGACTATATTGTATTTGACTATATAACTATATTGAAATGCAAGGGCCCTGAATTATCAAATGATCCAGAGTGCTCTATACAAGTGCTTTGTCTCCATTATTTTTTCACTGCAATCATCCACAAGTTTAACCAACAACGATGTGCTTTGTTATACTGTCTATATTTGCTCTAAGTATACAAAAGATCCACTTGCCCAAGCAACAAATACTTAAAAAACTAGTGTTTGCCAGATGAAAGTTTCAGAATTTTATGAGAGACTAAAAAAGGAAAGATAAGAATGGAAACTGTTGCGCAAGTTTACCTGTGATGCCTTTCTACTGCTATAGCTAAAGTGAATGGTGAAGATCATGCAATGTACTGAATTTGTGAGACCAGCCTTAGTTGACAGAAGGCCGGGGGGGAGGGGACACCAAAAACAAACATATGCTAAATTTTATCTTTTTCCTATTTTACGTGAACCTTCCCCCAACTTAATATTGGTCACAGAGGTGCAAGATGAACAAAATTTATTTTGGGGATAGTAGGAAGCTTATGATTCAATATCTCAAAGCAAATACTGAAAAAGATAAGGCTGGAAATGATCATTTTTGCTTTCTGGAAAGCTAGGAATGTCCCCTTCCTTCAGGATAAAGGTCAAGTGTCTAGCAGCCTGAGATTAAGCATGATTGAGAGAGTAGAACACTAAAAATGTCTAAATACTCTCTCAAAGGGTATCATTAGAATTTTTCTCCCCTTCAGAAGCCTGTAGAGCAGGGCTTACTGTACTCAGGCAGCTGTTGGACTTGGCAGACCAAAAGATAAAGCGAAAGCCATATCAACACATTTTTAAAAAGTCTAAGTTTCTTAGAGAAAGCTTTTTCTGCAAAATGGACAGCCCTGTGATGATGCAGTAGGAGGGAAAGGTTTGATACATGTTCTTTGGGGAGGGCCAGAGAGTAATCAATGCACACAGAGGGTTTATGCCAGAGCCTTTTTTTGCAGTTAATTCTGGCTGAGGACAGGCAGGTGGTGGATTTCTTTGCCTCACACAGGACTGGCTGCTGAAAGGTTTCTATTCCCCTTGCACACTGGCTGCTGACATTGTAGCTTAAAATAAATCAACATGAAAACTGTGCAAAGAGCAACGCAGTGAAGGATTTTGCCAGAAAGGGCCTTACTGAACACTCAGACGCACACAATACTTTGGAGACTTAGGAAAGAACATGCTGAGTTTTCAGAAGTGTTGGTTGGTCCATATGGACCTCTCCCCTTGTCCTAATGTCTCTACAATACAAATTAAACATTATTGTACTGATTACATTGGCACAGTGATTGAAATCCCACTAGGCATGCCAAATAAATATCAGATGCTCTCAAGGGCTTGCTTTCACCCCTACCCACTGTATCTGAACCATGTAAATGCACAGAATTGACACAGGAATGCTTGTGTTTGGGGAAGAAGCAATGTGTTTCCCACTCTTGGGACATTTTTTTCATTCTGTTTGTATGCACATGGATATGGCTAGACATACTAATTCCTCAACAGCTCACAGGGCATTCCACTCAACTGCAGAAAAACAGGACTTCTAGCCCAAAGCCTGCTTGAGGCAGGAACATCCTTGTTTAATCCAACCCAACCAAGCAGTTCTAAGTGTTTAGTCACCAAGGTGATATCCTAGGTATAAATACTAAGTTAAGAGAGAAACTGTCTTGCAAGACTCCGTGCTGAAAATAATAAGGCACAAGCCGTAACCCTCAGAAATAGTTATGTTGAACTATTAAAGATGGCACTGTTTCCTTCTAAATATGGGAAGTAAAAGACTGCATGGTGGCCCTCCAATAAAGGTATACTAGTGTAACAGTTCTATATACCATGAGGTTTTTCCCTCAAACAGCATGGGGGGGAGCCCATTGTCTTACATTCACATACAGATAAACTGCATTAAATACATGGTCTATCACTAAACCGCTACCAAAAGCAGCATATACTCAGTAATGGAAACCAATGATGAAATTGATTAAATACAACCAACACTGAGCATGAGCATAAAATACATCACTCATACTGGGCAAACATACTAGCCACAAGGCTAGGTTAGTGCCGCCTCTCTGAATAAGACATATAGCAATACCCACTGAGCAGCTTCCCCTTATTGCCGACTTTTTCAAGTCATGATGAGCCACTACATTGAATGCATTTTGATTTATTCTTCATTCCCACAGCTGAGCTGTACCTTTCTTTCCCATGTCAATGATTCCTGTTTCTTCACCAGCCTTAAATGTCTGGCAAATATCACCAAATGGGGCCCCAAACAGTTCACCCAGAATCCCTCTGTTGCCCCCTCTCTCAGTCTGTTATATACACTTAGTGTGGTCCCACTCTCCATGAGCTGAAGCTGGACCAGATTGCCCTGAGCCTTATCTCCACGCAATTTTTTGGAGGATCCCAGGCAGAGACAACCATAGCAGTGTGGGGCCCAGGGCAAATCAGCCTGTGCGGGGCCCAGATGTAGTGGCGGTCGGCAAGGGGGAGGGGGATGGCGAGTGGTTGGATGCGAACCCGGCCTGGCTCTGTGGGTCTCTCCAAAGTGTGGGGCCTGGGGCAGTAGCCCCGGCTCTGATCCCATGACTTAAGTCAAGAACAGCTGGTTCCAATCATGAGTGGGGGAGATATTTAGCACATGGGTCCTATATGGGGAGGTATCTAGAGTACACACATGTAATAAGCAATGCTGAGTTGTAGGGTCATCATGTCTTGAAACGCTATATGGCAAATCATGAGCCTTTTGGTTTTGGATTAATATCATGCAGTTCATACTATATGTAGGGGAAATACCATGACCATGATGGTGGCAGGGGAGATACCTTGACTGAGGTAAATGGCACTGTGTAGTAGAGCGTTGTACCCTTGTCTGCTTGCGGACAGGACTCCTTACAAGAGCCTCCATAGTTAGTTTCCCACTAGCCAGCTTCCAGTGGGAGGATCTTGGCTACATGCTGACTTTATGGAAATGGGAGATTCCTGCCTAACTTGCTCCTGTGGCCACCTGGCTGAGAGCAAGCCAAACTCAAGGACATCCAAACCCCAAGCTTTCAGGCTTGGGCCTGCACGTAGGATGCCCGCCAAAGGATTTGGAAAGATCTGAAGCCTCAGGCAGGGGTGGAGGATTTTTGCCAGTAGTATGGCCACATTTGGTTCTTGAATGACTCACGGATTTGGAATTGATTTGGCTGATTTGACTTGGAACATGAAAAATTTTCCTTAAAAAGAAAAATATGTAAAATAGGTACAAAAGTGCTGCTTATGTGTGTTTATGGAGAACTTGTGCAGCGTATTGGACAGCAGCGTCTGACATGTAAGTCTGTGGGACGGAAGGGGCATGAGGGGGCAGATAGAGGCCCCCCACGGTGAGGGAGGGAGTGGGGCTGGGGCAGGGGCTGACGCTGTCCAGCTGGGGTGGGGTGGGGCATGGGATTGAGCTGCGGGCAGCTTGTCTGGAGAATTGAGGTGGGAGGGGCTCCCACCACTGCGTGCACCCCTGTGGGAGGCATGGGGGAACATGTGCCCTCAGGATCTGTGCACAGAACAAGTGTGTGCTGCCTGCTGTGGGCTGGGGCTGGGGGTATGCCAGCCTCTTCCCAGTGGGGAGTGGGGAGGGGAGCTGGGCCAGAGCTGTGCTTGGGGCAGGTGGTGGTGGTAGCACTGGGAGCTACAGTAAATTCTGGGGTGGCTATAGCCACCCTGTAGCCCCCCCACTCCCAGTGCCACCTGCCCCACCCCACCCCACCCCACCCAGCCCAGCCCTCCATCAGGAAGAGGCCAACGCAGCCTCTGGCCCTCACCCTGTGCACAGATCCAGGGGGCACATGCCCCCTATACCTCCTCCAGGGTGTGTGCAGTGGCAGAAGCCACCACCCCTCTCCATGCCTCCTGGACGAGCTGCCCGGCTTTGTCTGTGTCCCACTCCACCCCAGCTGTGCAGTGCCTGCCTATGCCCCAGCCCCATTCCCTCCTTTACTGTGGGGGCCTCAATCTGCACCCCACACCTCTTCCCTCCCCCAAGCCCTTTTCTACCCTAAACAGACTTAATAGTTGGACACTGCTCTCCAAGCTGCTGGGCTGCATATTGGAATTGCATCAGTATCTGCCGATATGACTGGTTAATAATCTGTATCAACCCAAAAATCTTTATTAGTGCACGCGTAAAATGTATACATTTTCCATATATAGAATCTAATTATTGGGGAGTCATCTTCTATTCAAGTGAATACAGTAACACACACACACACACATCTTTTGTGTGCATACCTCTAAGCAGTCCGACACGTCCACCTCTGCTGGAATTAAACACCCTGGTGTAATCCCACAGATCATAACCAAGCCAACAACAGTAATCCTTTGGTTTTCTATAAACACCTTTTATGCCAAGGCCTTGCAAACATTAGTACCTTAAATCTGCACAACATTCCTGAGAACGAGGTCAGAGTTCTCCCACTTCGTAAATGGAAAACCCCTGCTTTTTACCCATGGCAAGTTTAAGGGTGGTCTCGACATTACAGACATAGCTCCTTACAGTTGTGGGTGGGGGTTTGAAGTGGTGATTTGGAAGATTCCTTTGGTTTGCGATTGCCTGTGAATATAGAGGGCCGTACTCAAGAGCCCAGGAGACCCCTTCCATCCCCACGTTCCTTAGGCCCTTGGCAGATACTACACTTAAGACTTAATTAGTTTGCTACTCACACCTTAAAGAGTAACCCAGCCATATGTTCAAGCAATTAAAAAAGGGAAACCAGCCAAAAAATATCACACAAAAAATGTGTAATTTTGGGGGAGCTGCTTTCTATAGCATGTTAAATTGAACATGTGGCAAGGCTAGGACTGCACTGGGGCTTGAATTAGCCCTTGTGTGGTCCATGCCAGCTGATAATCAACTGATCATCAGTGGGTTCAGGGACATCAGTGGGGCCAGTGAAAGCCAGCCAGCAATCACTGATTGTCAAACACCTGCCTTTCAACTTGCTGGCATCAGGGAACCCTCTGACTGTGACTTCGGGTCCTTTCTGAGCTGGGAAGTAGGTACAACTGGGATCTAATCCCTGAACTCAAAACTGAGGCATGGAAGGAGGGGTGACTGTCAGGACTCAGGGAGCAGATTCACCATGCCTTTAAATGAACGTCTGTCAGTGGCCTAAGAGACTTGCTTGAACTCTTGCAGAGAATCTGTAGCACAGCTGGAAATGGGCAAGCCTGACAGGTCACAACTCAGGAATCAGAACCCAAATGCTCATTTAAAAAACAAACAAACAAAAAAACCTTTTAGAAGGACTATACTATATTTTCTGAACTCCCATCTGCCCCAACACTCATGCAGCTGTTACAGCATTGCCAGCTTTCCCCAGCGTACAGACCACTATTGATTCAGACCAAGTTGCAGGAGACTGCTGGCTGCATGATGCTGCAGGTTCCTCCAGCTTCTCCCTGAATCCTGAAATGTCCTCTTGGCTCTTAAGCAGGTAAAAAGGAGCTCTGCCTGCCTCCTGCTGCAGGTTTCATTGGCTGTGGACAGGCCAGGAAGAAAAGCAGGCATGCAATCAAAGACGGCTTCATCCCCAGGCAAAGTGAAATGTGCAAGACATTTCTCCCCTCATTGCCACACTTGCTCCAACTGAAATCACCAGACACCACAACACTGAGAAGACAAGAATGCAGATTCCCACTCCCCTGTTGTAGCTGCTGGGCTATGGCACCTCCCTAAGCTCATGTGAATGTTACTATGCCTCTCTTCATGCACCAAGGGACAAAACAAATAAGGAACTTCCTGGTGCTCAGCTCTCATTTCACATGGCTGGTGGGATGTGCTAATCCTTGCAGTGAGACAGCTTCCAGAGCACAAGTGGTTGGAGTTACCATGCAGAATACAGTAGATTTGCACCTTATTAATTAACTAGAGAGAGGTATATAGCATAAAGTTTCATAAGCTAACCTCATCAGATGCTGTGAAAATACAGAGTTTGGCATTATGGCACTGGTTTCTCAAGCGCCAATCCAACAGTTAGACTGACTGCAGGTTGGAGCAAGAACCCTTTCTCACCTCACACACATTCAGATGTCTACAGATATCCTGGCTGTGATAAGCTTGAACGCTCTCCAGACTCACCTTCCACCCCCAGCAGGTGCTGCTGAGTTAATGGCCTGTACCATGTCTGTAGTGAGCGCATCCAGTAAGCTGGTAATAAATTCTACTTTCTTTCCTTCTGGACAGCCTGTACAAAGGAAAGAGAAAGTTTAATTTAGGAACAGAGAATCAGTCTCCTATCCTGATTCAGAGAGGATAAGGTACAATCTATGTTTGTAAGGTTTAATACAGCACTCCACCATCGTAACTCAAACCTCTCCAAGCAGAAGAACCCATGGGCAGCTTCTAAAATCAAGTCTCTGTCCACCAGCTTTTTGTAAAAGAAAAAGCAGAGGATCACTACTATCTTGAATGGTCAATTGAGTGCTTCAGACTTCTTTCATGACAACTTTGAGGATGAAAGGCAGACACAAGAGGTGCAGATCCTCAGAAGTGCTCAGCATCCAGCAAGTCCCACTCTAACAATCATGGCTAATTTTTCAGAAAAACAATATTCTACACTCCTCTGAAAACCTGGTCACTGATGTTCATGTCTAAATGGAAGACTAATTCTTTTGAAAAATGGCCCATAATGATCATTATGGCCAGACCTCCAGGCCACATGTACCCTCTCCTCCCGATACACGGTTAGAATGCCTGCCAGTAACTAAAGCAACAGTCTAGGGCAATGGTTACCAAACTTTTGTGGACTAAGAGACCATTATCAACCCTCAAAATTTTTTGTGAACCCTTATCATGAAATTTGAATTAAAAAGGAAAGAGATCAGGGAAGTGTGATCTGTGGACAACTTACCTGCCCCCCATAGACCACCAGTGGTCTTCAGACTGTAGTTTGGGTACTACTGGTGTACGGGTACAGTATTTGTTAAGCAGCACTTCCTGTGGAGGTAGCACTTGAGAAATGTCTGATATTGAGAACTCTGGAGACAGAAACCCCATCTCTACCCACAGGATGGGGGAAACAGGCAGGCTGCACAAACTTCTGCAGCATTAACCCACCTATGTGCTTCAGCTCTTCTCCACACCGTTCAGGGGAACAAGGAATCAAGTCCCATGCTCCTTCAGCTGCACTTGCTGAAGAGATGGGAGACTACTGCCAATCCAAGGATGATTTTGTGATGTGTTTTGAGAACTGAACTTTGCCTGCCATGAACCAGCTGCAAACAGGAACTACAAACAGCTACTAAAAGGCACTACCTTCAGCTGCTGCAGGCCCAGGCAGATTTAAAATGGGGATCTAACAATGAATGACCTATATATTAGGGCTATGCAAAATTTTGGCAGCCGTTTCATTTACTTTCAGATTTGGACATTTCAATGGTTGAAACACCAAATCTGAAATGAAATGCAGGGCTCTGAAACAGCTCCGAAACAAAATGGGCCATCTGAAATGTTTTGGAAATTTTCCATAATGGTTTCAGATGTTTCCAATATTTTGGAGCCATTTCAGAGGTGGGCTTGCAGGCAAAGGGGCAGAGGAAGGGCTGGTCTGGTATTGACATCTGTAACTGGCCAGTGACAACAATCTGTCCCTGAGGTTCCTTTCAACCTCAGTGCTGGGGGGTCAAACTGGGGGCTGTGGACTTAAACTGGGAGCTGTGGAAATGTTCAAGCCCCAGTTCCCAGTTCAATTCCCCATCTCCCTGATCTTTCCCCCAGCTCTCTGATCGTTTCCCCCAGCTCTTCCCTGCGGGGGGAAGGGGCAAGCCCCCAGATGATGCAGGATCACAGCAAGCTGCCATTGTCAGCTGGTGATGGTGGTGGCTCTGGGCTATTTCCCCAGCCAGCAGCAGCAGCCTGCTGAAAGCCTGAGCAGATCCGGGGCCCATGTCCCCCAGCAAGAGCTGGGAGAATAATCAGAGAGGTGGGGATCGAACCGGGAGCTCCAGCTGATTGCTGGAGCTGCCCCAGGTCCCGGACAGTGCATGAATCACTGTCCTTTCAAACTATCGAATACAAAACTAAATTAAACACAGCCATTTTGGACAGCCCTACTATATGCATTTCCATTACTGGGTTCCTGAGCCTTCCAGTAGGTATTTTAACTAAGTTGCCTTTTGAACAATGTTGTCCCTGAGATAGTAAGTTTAAAAATTACAAATGAGGAAGTTTTCTTTCACACAAGGTGCAATTAAAGTGTGGAATTCAATGCCAGAGTCTATTGAAGTTAACAGTTTAACCAGATTCAAAAGGGATTGGACAAATACTTGGAGGAAAGGTGCATCAGCAGCTTTTGAAAATGGGATTTTAGGGTACAGCCTCAGAATCAGAACTTCTTAGATCGTGAATGCTGGAGGCTGCAAGTGGGAGAGGAACTGTGGGAAAAGCCCTGGTCATAACCTGTTCACTCTTCCTTTCAGCACCCATCCCGTGCCACGGTGTGATATGGGATACTGGGCAGGATGGACCTATGGTCTGACGTAGTAAAAAGCAGTTCTTATATGTTCTTGTGGGGTCTGGCCAGAGAGGTAGATCTTCATTCTCCTGCTGTTGACTAGGTGATGTATGCAGCTTCCTCACCACTCTTTTATTCTCCTGACCATTTAAGCTCCCTTGTGCGTAAAGAGGAAGTGAGCAATATAAATACTCAATTTAATTCCACAATATTGTAACAATGATTTTTAGCCACTTAAAGAGGCACATGGATTCTCAGCTAGTCCCACCTACCTCCAGAACCACCTGTGTTTTTTTCCTGAACACTTTTTGTTCCCCACTATCTCCCTTACTTCCCATCTCACTAGGTGATCATTCTGATGGTCAGGAATTGCCACTAAACCACTTTCTTCCCTCTGTGCCCAAACCAACCATTTACAACTGATTGCTGGCATGATTAAGGTAATTGGTGCCAGGAAGGCAGCCTACCCTTAGCAATGAGCACCAGCATCAACACTTTCTGCCTTTCCCAGACAAACAGACAGGCACACACACCCTCAGGGCAGAGGTCCAGAAACTTACCACAATCCCCTTGACAGCTGAAAGTGACTTGCAAATTACTATGACAAAATCCTCTCCTTTGCAGAAATACAGGCACAGTTTCCTGCAATATCCAACCTATAGGGAGCAGTCACTTGGCCTGTCTCTGTACTATGTGTATTGCACACATGCATACCCCTCTGTACTTGTTTGGCACGCAGTCCAGAAAATGTCAGCATTGTAAAGGGTAAGCTGCTGTTGCAGCCAGAGTACACCACTCACTTAAAAGAGCTTTTTGTTGCAGTAATGAGAAGGTTGAAAAAACCATTTGCTAGAAGTCATCTCCCAGGGGTCTCAGCATCCCGCCGTCTGCTGGAGTTAGCAGCTTGCTATTCGCTGTGTGCAAGCAACACTTTCCTTCCTTCTTCCTCCTGGCTCTTCTGGAAGCAGCTATGGCTCAGTTTGTCTAGAGGGATTTGTGCATACATCTCTCTCACCTTGGCATCTGAAGGGTTGTTTATCTCAGGGCAGGGAGGAAAATGCCAGCAGTAATGAAGATTTGGAAGGGTGAAGGGCCCCTTGGACAATCTAAATGAAAAAGGGCATTCTCTCGGGCAATTGAGAGTAATTGAGGGGTAGGAGGGGGGAAACAGTTTTCCATTTGGGTTGACACTATTATCCAGCTGGGGGTAGCAAGCAGGAATAGGAAGGTAACAGGGAATACTGCATGGCTCTCCTATCTCTTCTGCACTCCTGTTGTTTGGATCACTAGTGACCCATCATGTCCAAACCGGCCAATTCACAGATGATTAAAGCCTCCAGGCTGAATCAGAGGGAGTTGGTCACAAGAGAATGAGAACTGTAAGTTCTCAAACAGTCAGCAGCTGGAGCCAGTCTCCTGAGCAGCAGGGACAGTAATCATTGGCCCTCTGTGGCAGCCATCAGGTCAGGAGGAAGGAGGGGTGAACAGTGGAGGAAGCACATCAGCACAATCTGCAGCTGGAATCAGCTCTCAGCCCTGCCACACTATGCAGTCTTCTCCCTAGTAGTGCAGATTCTGCTCCTTGTTCAGCTGCACTGCACACTCAGACACTACTCCCAGGATGAGGCCCAGCAGTTGCACTTGGAAGGATGGGGAAGACAGAGGAAGAAGAAGTTCTTTTCTTCCCCAAGGATCAGAGAGAGGGACCCAGGGAGGGAGCCCAGGTTGGTAGGGAGAAAGTGTGCAGAGGCTAAGGCCACTACTGTTTTTATTGAAAGAATGTGTAGGAGGATGAGGCAGGCCCCCAGGTACTGGACTCTTCATAGATACCAGCCTGATCCACTGCCTCCAGCCTGTTTGCTCAAATGGGAGGGAGAACAAGGATTGGTTCCTGAGGAACTAGGCACCAACTCTGCTCCTTAGAAGGAGCAGGGGAAAAGGGCAGAAACCAGAGCATCAGCAGCTGGAGACTCACTCTCACTCCAGTACAGCAGCTTTCGTCCCCTGATCTCAAATGGGAGGGTGCCATTTTACACATACTCCTTCCCCAAAAGGTTATATTCAATTGTCATCCTCTTTGTCAAAAGGGGGGGCATTCTGAGTGTAAAGTGTTATGGGTTAAGCTAAAACTAGTTGAAATTGGTGGTTATAACAACTGCCCTCATCTGAGAAAACATAAAAAAAACCACTTGAGATTTTTTTGGAACCAGACAGCTGAAACTATGGTAGCCTCCATCCAAAACACAGGCACACAACACCACCTAAAACAAAAGCACATTTGGCCAGAGGTAGTTCTTTGGGTACAGTTTTAACATAAGTGTGTGAGGACAGAAATAAACCACCACAAAAAACAGTGACAGAGGAGGAATGGAAAAGCCAATGCCTTATCCAAACAAGCAGCTGACCTCAGAAAAATCCAGAGAAAGCACCAGGAAGTGTCAGCAACAGGTAGGTCTCCTCTTTGTTTCCTTGCTCAGGGAAGCAGGGACTTTTTGGTAAACAAACAGATTTGGCAGAGACACATGGCTCCAATCAACAATTTCTCTTCTGAATAGAAACAACTTGCAAGACCCCAGCTTTTGGCTAGTCACTTGAGTCCAAAAGAAAAGGTAGTAGTGGAGATGTGAGGTTCTAAGATTAAGTGGCCAGAAGCAACTTCAAACCAAGCCAAGCCAAGGAGAAAGCAACAATGGGGGGAAACAGAGTTCCAGCTAAGCTATTCTGAACAGCCAGCTTTGGTCAAGGGTTGGGGTTGGCATTCTTTGTTTGCATTAGTAGTGTCATCTGCTATGTGCTAGTTATGTCCCCCAAATAGCCAAAAGACAAAATCTCAGTGCTGCAGCTGTGAAAGTGTCCATGACTAGAAAGAAATGGGTCTGTCCTTACAGTAGTTAAAAAAGAGCTCCACTGCTTCTCTGAGTCACTTTGGGAAGGCAATATATTACCCTCTCACTACAATTTCTCTTTCACAGATTTTTCACAATGAAATTTTTCTTTTCCTAGATGGCAGATATGTTTGGCAGGGATGGGAAGGAAAGTGACAAGTCAGCCCAGGGAAATCTCATGGTTTTCTAGTCCCCACTGAAAACTGATATTGCCACTAAGCTTAACGGTAGTGGGAGAAGTGATCCGTCCATAGAGAAAGTCAAACATTTTTCTGGAACAGATACTAAAAGAATAAGAAACCCAACATAATCAAAAACAAAACTCATGGTAAAAAGCACCCGCATGATGTATGCTCTTTTAAACAATGGCCTTGACTTGAAATTCTGTTGGGAGGGGGGAAGTGGGAGGAGGAGAGACACTGACCTGGAAGCTCCCTGTCCTTAAATGGGTCATCAGCCTCTGTGCTCTTTGATCTGGCATCACTTTCACACACTGGGGTTTCATAGCTGGAAAAAGAAGAGGGCAGAGATCTTCAATAATTTTCAGTAGTTAGTGAACTTTGCAGTTTTACATTATCAGCTCAGTGTAGAGGAAACAAAAAGAAATGAGTCTGCATGAGAAAAGTTCAGAATGCATGAAGACAAAGATGATCATAATAAGAAGACATGAGCACCTGCACCTACAGGAATTAACATTAATGTGACCGTGCCCTCTATCAACAGCTCCTTCTCTTTGCTTGTCGAAGTGGTGGCAAGGCTGGGCATCTTAATGAACTGTTCACCACCAATGACTGTCTAGACAATAAAAGCAGTCAGGAAAAACCTTATGAACTTCAGCTGTCCTGGGCAGCATGCTCACTGTCCTCAGAAGTGAGCTTCACTAAAGGTAAGCCAGGCATTTGGTCAGTTCAAGGCAGTTTAGCCCAATGCACTGTCCCTTGCCTTGACCCAGAAGTTTACCTGCAAGCTATACATTTCAATATGCAGCATCCATTTATTAGCTGCAGTAAAACAAGAAGAGCATGCCACACATGCTACACTGTCAGTCCAAACCCAAAAACAATTCAAGGTCCAGATTCTTCTAGTCAGTCTCACAGCCCAGAACCAAACTCCTTCCTTGTTGACTCCCCTGCACAGCAGTTATGTGCCAAGGAATTACAATAGCTAACAGTGTTGGGTCAAGCTTACAAAACTGGCCAGAGCTTGTCAGTCTCTCAGTTTGTTCCGGTGAATCCATCTACAAGCTGTATGGTGAAAAGGATCCATCCCATTTCTGGACCCACGGGGAGCCCCATGGACCAGAAAGTGTGGGTCTGTGTGTTGGATTGGATGGGCCCAATTCTAGTGTGTGGGGGCCAGGCAGAGATGGCACTGAGCCCTGGGGTCCAATACCAGCATGTGGGAGCCAGGTAGAGGTGGTGCAGTGCCCC
This sequence comes from Crocodylus porosus, assembly GCF_001723895.1. Taxonomy (NCBI): domain Eukaryota; kingdom Metazoa; phylum Chordata; order Crocodylia; family Crocodylidae; genus Crocodylus; species Crocodylus porosus. The sequence goes on along the minus strand of NW_017728947.1, from coordinate 48,684,970 downwards.
AGGGCCAGATCCTGGTTCACAGAGCCAGGTGGATGCAATGCCAGGTGGGTAGAGCATGGGGTCTCTACCCATGAGGGCCCAATCCAGCTCTTAGACCAGTCCCACACCCCTTATCTGGTCTGCAGGGCCATGAGGTCGAGCACTGATGCTCTAGATACTCAGTCCACACTCCTTGAATGGACATTCTTAGCCTGAAATAGCTTAAGCTAACCAAACAAAGGGTGCTATTAGTTCAGACTAAGACTGTGCCCATAGGGGAGTTAGTGCAGAGTTAACAGACTTGATGGGTATGTTCCCTGTGGTGTGGCTACTCCTGGAGTCCTTCGTCCTCTTATCTCACTGAACAGATATGCTTTCCTTCGTAGTTATCTTACATATCAGCTTACAGGCCGGATTCAAAGCAAGTGGCTCTTACCGGGTAGATGTGCCAGGCAGGGGGCGCCCAGTATCCACAAGAACACACCAGCAATACCCAGTGGATTGGTGACACTGCACTGGTTTGTACAGCCCTCCAAGAGCACACTCTGGGATGACGATGCCCTCACGGGGGTTCTGCCTGGCCTCCTCCAGGGCACTCTGTCTCTCCTGGTCACATGAGTGAACTTTCTCTGGAAGAGAAAAAACAAAACTTCATCCTCCATACAGTGGTTCTCAACCTTTTTTGTTCCAGGACCCATTTGTGAGCATTGATGGTCAGTTCCAACCCAGTGTCCTCACTCCCAACCCACTGCCCCCCATCCCCAGGCCCCTGCCCTCCCCCCCACTCCTCGTGTGTGTGATGGGGAGAATGGGGGCCCAAAGCAGCCCCTTGCAGGCTGGAATTCTGCCAGCCTGCAAGTTTCCCACGTTTTTCTCCTTTAAAAAAAAGAATCCATTTTTTAAATTTATCCACAACCCTTTCATATATTCCTGTGACCCACTTTTGGGTCATGACCCACGGGTTGAAAAACACTGCTCCATAACACCCATGGCTTCAAGGCAATTCTCAGACCTGAGCATTCCTGATGTTAGCTAGGCCCTGGAAACCTACAGCCCTATTGCTTCCCCTGTCAACTCTGCTACCCAAAAGTAATAGTCTAACATACAAAGGGCTCTGTATTGGAGTCTGGCTGGAATGCTGCATCCTAGTACAGATACTCCTCCTTAACGTTGTACTGGTTAACGTTGTTTCATTATTACATCGCTGATCTATTAGAGAGCATACTCATTTAAAGTTGTGCAAGTTCAATTACAACATTGTTTGGCTGCCACCTGCTAGTAGGTAACTACTGTGATGAAACTGGATTTGCTTAACATAGTTTTGCTTAAAGTCACATTTTTCAAAAACATAACCATGATGATAAGCGAGGAGTAGCTGTAATGGCAAAGTCATTCCAAGGGCTTACAGATTCGGGGTGCCATCTGCTGGCTGCTACTTTTGTAGGAAGCTGAAGCCACAAGAGGAACAGCTACTTCATGTCACACATTCCTGTTCTCCAAATAAGCAGAAATGCCTAAAGATACAATACAGGTGTTACTGCAATCTTGGGCTAAATAGTCCTATAAATGTTGTTTGCATTTGCTGCCATTTATTCTTTCGTCATTAGGTCTGAGCTTTCTCATAGAAGAAGCGATGAAGATCCTCAACTGTTTCCTTCTTGGGGTAACTAGTGAGGAATAAAAAACCCAGTTCCCATCTCCCAGCTTCAGAATGCCCTGGAGTAACAAGTTATTTTCCAATATATCCTTGTGAGGCAGAGTTCACATACACACTTAACCCCATTCATTAAGGCAACAGAAGAGTACAGCCATTTCCTGCAGCAAGAAAAGGGTACTGTATTGCTCCTCTACTCCCCAACATGTCATAGGAAACAGAGGATAACAAGCCTTCCTCTTTCCCGCACATTATGCCTGTAAGATCTCCCACTTTGAGTTAAGGGAGAGACCCACTTAGCCAGTAGCAGTAGTAGGCTGCTGTCCTTTATAGTGATCTTACAGGGATCATCCACTAAAAGAGGAACATTTACACATGTATTATATTAATTTAATATTAACACTTAGCAATTCTCTGTTAGATGTCCTCAAAACACCTCTTGCCATTCATCTGAGGGACAAGAATACCATTTCAAATTCTTCAATCACCTAAAGAACTTGGGGAGAGGGGGGGACAGAGGGGGAGTAGAAAATTTGATATAACTGGGATAAAAAGGGATGACAAAAACTCAATAAACTTTCTTGTTCTTTAACTATATCATAATACTGAAAATAAAAACATGGGGAAAAATGTCCCTTTCCCTCTCAAACTACCCTCACAACTGTTTTTAACAGGTCATACTGCCTGAAATGCATTCTCATGTCCAGAGGCTACTTCAGGTTTTAGGTTCAGAAAGTAACCCAGAGCCATGAGTTGAAGACTCCATAGGTTCAACTTGAAACTGCAGATATTTTGATGGTCATTTGGGAGACCTTATTTGGCAGTACATAACCATCTGATCTTTGGGAAATGGATGTCCAATAGAGAAACATTTCCCTACCCATCCTTCTGATCAACATTACCCCTTTGCCTCATATTCTCAACTCCGTTTTCTCGGCATCCCCCCACCCCCATCTTTCCCCCAAATATTGTGATTATAAGTTGTTTGGACCAGGTATCAGCTTTTGTTCAGTGCCTGAAACAGTAGGGTTCTGGTCCATGACAAGGGCTTGGAGGTACTATGCATGCCCAGATGCTAAAAACAATAAATGATGACAGCTCTAAACAGAGTTACTTGGGCATCAATAGCTTCTGGTGCCCAAGGCTAACTGACCCATGATTTCTAATTGTACCATGCCAGACAGAGAAAGTTGTTTCAGAAGACCCTAGGATGGGGTCCATTCACAAACACTTCAGACCTTCATCCCTCAGGGCTGTGAATGCGAAGAGCGCTTGAACTTTGTCAGGCACAATTCCACACAACTCAAGTTTATAATACAAGCTTTAACTGCATGTAAGGCCAGTTCAAGCAGAGAGAAACTTGATCAAGACTGGGAAGGGGCGGGGGGAGAGAATGAAAAATCAACAAAACTGAAACAGCTCAAGCCTCAGCTGATATTTAAGCTGACTTCACTTTGCTGACAGATGTCACAACTTAAAAAAAAAAAATTGTGACTGCTCCTGAGCCATATGAAGACAGAGAAGTCATTCAGTAAGAAGCCCGTGGGCTTCTTAACAAATCAATTACATCACAAAGGTCCAACTTACTTAAAATCACTGCCTGACAGCAATTTACACCTTGGCCATCAGGTGAGGTAGGTCATTCCTCCAGCTCAATGAAACAAAAAAAGCAGCCAAAATCCGCTGTCTATGATCATTCCATTTATATTTAATTCATTTTATACAATAAGCAAAAGGAGGAAAAAACCTTCATGGAAGTAAACTGCATTCCAGGCATTTTTCTATCTAAATCCCCAAAGCTTCCTCAGTACACACATTAAAACCAGGCTCTCTGGAGTCCTCTGAGTCTTGCAAAACTGACATTAAAAATGGTTTTGGAAAAAAAAAGTCAAAGATTTTTTTTGGACAAAGACAACAAAACAGGCAACTTGGTAGAAAATACTCCGTTTTCTTTTTCAATAAAAAAGCGAAAATGTCTTTTAACAAGTTTCAGTCTTATTCTACACATACATACAGTACAGGATGTCTATACACAGTATTCATATTTATACACAGAGGCATATATGATGTTTGTACTATCATCATCATCATTTTAAAATGTTTCTCTGTGCATACTGTAACTAGAAATGGGGAGGAACTGCTCCTCCGGGGGATTTCTCAATGGAATATAGAAACAACTGGCAGTCACTGCTACCTGATGGATATTTAAAGACATACACAACATGAATTTAAAAGCCTTCCTTTAGTTCACAGCAAATGAATATCCACATCTCTCTCTATATATGCACCTTGTAAACTAAGATATATATCTATATCTATATATAGAGAGAGAGAGTCACCATTTGTTGATAGATAGATAGCTAGATATCAGTTGAACACCATGTTTGCTTAAAAATGCGAATATATCAATAAATCTGGAAGCCCAGGAGTGCCTCAAATACTATAATAAAATAAATTCTAAATACCTATATATATTTTGGCATTGATTTTGGGTTTTTATCATTTAAAAAAAAAAAAAAAAAAAAGTCAGAGCTCCCCTATTCCCTTTGCTTACCAGGACACTGGTCCAACTGTGATCGTTTTCCCTGCAACCGGCTGCTTTGTGGTGCTGAGCAGCCCTGCTATGCCAGTACCCTGCCCCTGCCCATGCTTTTGCCATTCACTCAAGACCCACAGCCCCCATGCCCCCCTCCCAGCTCTGCTAGTGTCTCTCACTCTCAAACCACCGCCCCCTGGCCCTGCTGGTGCCCCTCACTCCCAATTCAATACTCCCTGGCCCTAGATTCCAGCCCCCCAATGTATGGGGAATGGGGTGGGTGTGTGGGGAAGGGGAGGTATGGGAGGAAGGGCGTGTGTGGACATAAGCAACACATGGGGAGAGGTGGGGGAGGAGCACAGTTGACAGGCCAGAAGTGGGGCACAGGCAACGTGTTGGGAGGCGGCATGTGCCCCCCTAGATTTCTGTGCCCATAGCAGGGTGCAGGGCTACAGCCAAGCCAGGCCAGACATGGTTCACCCTGCCTACATTTTACCATACGATGGATACATGAACTGAACCCCTCCTGACCACACCACAGCTGTGCATCCAAACTTATTTGCTGACCGATAGTAGCATTTTGTTTCTATTAAATACATTTCCATGTTTGGTTGTTAGTACCTTTATTACATGTGAATGGAATTTGTATGACACTAAACTGAGAACAGTGACCAATACTTGCAAGGATAGATAAACTGACTTAGAAGTATCTAGGTACTATGCAGTTATTCAGTATAAATGAACAAACAGTGTCTGAACTTGTGGCCGGGGGTGGGGAAGAAAGAAGTAGCATATAAAATATGAATCAATCATATAGGGAAAACCATCCAAAACACAGACATGCAACAGGAAGGAGGTCCTTGGAAGGAAGCATTACTGAACTTGTGAGGTGATTAGGGGTAGCAAATGAGGTGATTAGGAGTAGCACTGTAATAGATCAGCAGAAAAGCAAATGCTATTTGGAGTTGGACATGCAGATGGAATCATGTCACGAGCAGCAAACCACCTAAAACCTAGTAAAGACTGACTCAATACCTTTGACCTCATTCATTGTAGGTAGGACCTACTGGAAGCATTTACTCAAGACTCTACGTTACCATAGCTCATCACTATGGTGACATAGCATCAGTGGGCACAAACTATGATGCCGATGCTACTGCATGGTAGCAATGCACTACGTCATCGTAGCTCATTGCTACAGTGACATAGCGTCTAAAAATAACCATGCACCACTGGGACTGCACAGTACCAAATGTGCAGTCAGGGGCATGTGTAGACACACCCACTGTTTCTACTTTCCAAGCACCTTAGTGCCAGAAACTTGTGGGTTAACTAGGGAGAATACAGAGAACAAAAACAATGATAATGGGATGGCAGGAACCGACTTGAGAAAAGGTTAAGGAAAGAACTAAAAAAGAAGTTTCAAAGCTCTCACTCCACTGGCCTCACTCTCTTTCCACTGAAGTTAATGAAAATTTTACTATTGATTTCAATGGTAACAGAGTTAGGCTGATCCGAAATATTCTCAAAAAGCCTACTGTAGATTGGTCCCAATACCTACCTCAAACAACAGAATGACAGCACATCAGTACTTTGGCCTTTCAGGATGCTTTTGTCCCGATCATATCAAAGTGCTTTATAAACATTAAGTGAGATAATGACATACTGAAAAGTACTCTCCACATGCTGCAGTAGGGGACACTAAGACACAGAAAAGATGAGCAATTTACCCATCAGTATACAGAATTCTGCTACAAAACCCAGATGAGCACCGAACCGTAGGTCCTGCATTTTAAGCAGGAAGCCAGGCTGGCTTTTCATCAGGAACTGAATGCTTGGGCTGGAAAAAAAAAAATGGCTCAATGGCCATTTATAGTTCTAAGTGACTGGTGAAAGCAGAGCTGTAGCAGCGCAACTGGGTGCCCATGGCAGCTGCCCAACACAAATGCAGGTACCGACTTCCAGCTGCTGCTGCTCTGTGCCATGGTAGCAGCAGCAGTTCCCACCGCTGCTCCCCCTCTACCCCTTAGCTGGTGCCCAGAGCACCTGCCCCAGTCACTCTGCCCTAGCTAAGACATTGGGTGGCAGAGCTTCAATAAGGAGAATGGGGGAATTTCTATGACTTAACACAATTACTGGAGAAAGCATTTGCAGCTGTTTTCTAGGCACCACACCTACATTGCCAGCAAAAGCAGACAAAGTAGCCAAACACATCATCTTGCACTGTTCAGAGATTTGTTCAAACTTTGGAGACAATTTCTGCATCTATAGCAATGAACTGACAAACAAGACTGAGTCAAATGCCAGCTATACAGCTAAAGCTGCAACTTTGGAGGGAAGGTATCTTCTCCAGTAAGTGCAGGGTACCTAGAAGCTTGATTCCACATTTGAGTTCACAGAAGTTACAGGCACAGAGATTTAAAAAAATAAATAGATAAATAAAAGAAGAAAACTTGCACTATTAAAATGTGTGTATAGTTATACATCTAGTGAGATTTTAAAAAAAGCATGAGATAATAAATCAGAAGGAGTGCAATGAGTGACAATCTAGTCAGGATCAGCAACAACAATAATGTCACCGTTTTAAGAAAGGAAGACACTGTCATGTTGTCCTGTTTTCTGCCATCTTTGCTGTGACTTATGACAGCCATCAGCAGAGAGGAGCAATAACACTGTCAACTGGCTGCTACCGGGAACAAAGGCTTTGGGAGATAGGAAGCTGAGATTATATTAGGCAATGACAGAGAGAGAAAAAGAGAATATGAAATGTTGTGTGGGAAGAACTGCTGGCAGAAATATTTATTTTAACAGTAGCTGCTCAGCACTAAAATGCTAACTACTTCTTTTTCACTCGACTGCTTCTACAAGCTTTGTAACACGTTTGAAAACCTGGTGTCTCTGGAGCAATGAACTTCTAGGAGAAGAGGACAGGGCACCTCGAGTTGGACCTTACTTATGAAACAGTTTTCCCCTGTGAGAGATGCAGCATTGCATTCATAATAGTGTGCTGTCTCTCTCAGACACTCCTCAAACACACATCCAAGGTCCCCATGCAGAAATTCAAATGACTGATGGGGTAATGGACCCATCTGGCTGTCTGACAAGCCAGGTGGATATTATTAAAGACATGGGGTGTTGTTTACATCAAGTAAAACTGGGAAGAGAAGGCTCCAAGCAGCGTTGGCAGAATACACAACAGGCGGCAGCCTACTTCGGCTTTAGCTCGATGGATAAATGTGGTTTCCCTAAGGCTCAGCAGTTCTCTTCCAAATCCATAAATCTTTCTGCACCATACCATCTCTGCGATAATGGCATCTGCCTCTCTCAAGACAGCAGGGAACTTTTGAAAGAAAGCTGTAAGTGTGGTTAAAAAGCAGGATTGGAGAAGTTGGCTCTGTCACCTTGCCTTGCTGCTACGTGTGTCCAGGTCACTGATGGATCTGTGCCCCAGTTCCCCAGGGCTACTGTGAAGCTAACACAGTGAATGAAAGTGCTTTGACTACTTGAATGGAAGGCCTTTATACCAAGTACTGTATTTTCAGCTGCAAACATAGCTGTGATACCATCCATCAGCCATATTAATCAGGCCTAGAAGAAATACAAATAGACTGGTCACACACTGGTCAGTCTGAACTAACCAAAAGACAAATAAGCTCAGAGGCAGGATGATTCAGATGCACCAATAACTACCCAGATCATTGATACCTATGGAACTGCCTTCACTTTCCAAGTTTTTCCACTGAGTTATAAAACATTTTTCTCCACACCTAGACGTCCACCTGTGTTTGAGTAGCATCATGCTTCATCATCATTTCTGTGGATGAAGTGTTGGGATTTCCTCTTTAGCTGGACTGCAGGGTTGTGTTTGTAGTCCAACTCTGAAAGCCAGAAGATTAACTGCAAGCAGAACCACTTCAAAGAGTTGATATTTGCCTCAAAACCTCAGGCTGAAAACCTGATGCTTACCAAGAAACAGAGGGACCACAGCTCTGATCTCTCAAAGTGGCAGTGCACTACTGCTGACTTGAGGTGGGTAGAAAACTGGTTGGGATTTAAAAGCCCTAAAGGTTGTCATAGTGCAACAAAGGTTTTTGTAAAAATAAAACACTAAACAATCCACTATAGCTGGACTGGGATATGAAAGACCCATATTCCAGTGCTCACATTAACTGAGGCAAAACAGGGACTTAAAAGAAGGCCACCACAACCCAAGGAAGTGTCTAACCACCAGGCTGCTGGGTCTGCTCATTGCTGTGACCAGAAATTCCATCCTAAATCTGAGAAAACTTTCCTATTAAAAAAAAAATTACTTTGGATCTGGATCCAGCCTGCAGAGCCACTGTATCTGGTCCACAGAACCAGAGGGCTTTATCTGTGCCAGTGCCCATGCTGGGGCTGGAAGCTGTGCCCATGTCGTCACTGCTTCTCCCCACATCCCACTCCTCAGCTGCAATGAAGGCACAGCTTCCAGCAAGTAGGGAGTTGCATCAGAGCCAGAGGCCTGGCCCAAGCACAGCTACAGACAAACCCCTCCTGCTCTACTGCTGATATACCACCAAAGCTGCCTGGCCCCTGCCAGACTGGAGCTCTGTTGTTCCAGCCTGCAGCTTATAAAGGTTGCTGGTCCCTGCTTTAGACAAATGGGTGTTTTCCAATGAAAAATTATTTAGTTGAAAAATGTCAATTCTTGCTCTGTTGTCTATTGGCAAAACTGTGCTAGAGATTTACCTTAGTTAGAAACTTCATTTTTAAAGAGTTAAAATGTATCCCTCGGCAATACCATTTGTGCCAAACTGCTGGCTTTCTTCCACAGGAGGAGTGGAGAGTTATTGTATGTACAGTGCAGTGCAGAATTCTATTTAAGGATTTACTACGATCTAAGACCAGGGAGCCACAGAAGGGGGCTGAAGCCCTTATCTTGGGGATCAGTAGCAGGCTTACAGAATAAAGGTGGCTGCTACTGAGGCTTAAACTGCCAGAGGAGTTGCATGTTCCTCTTGGGCAAATGGGTTACTACTAGGGTGGCCACTGAAGCATCCTAGAATGGGTCACCTTAGAATGGGTTCACAAATGGGTGGGCGAAACACACACACACACAAACAAGCACACAGAGAACCAAAGATCAATTCAATAGCTCTTGGTCAGAACAGAAGAACACATCAAGTGGTGTCCTACAGGGGTGTGTCCTGGATCCAGTACTATTCAACATTTGCATTAGCAACTTGGATGATAGAACACAGAGTACTTACAATATTACAATGACATGGTCACAAGCACTTTGAAGGACAGCATTAGAATTCAGATGAATCATAAGAGTGTAGGAAAGTAGGGCTGAAAGGGATCTCAAGAGGTCATCCAAGTCCAATCCCTGCTCAAGGCAGGATCACTGCTACATAGGCCAATAAATCTCAGTAAGTTGGAAAATTGGTCTGAAATGCTTAAGATGAAATTCAGTCAACAGTAGTGCAAAATGGTAGGCTCAGAAACAAGAAATCCAGTGGACAAATACAAAATCAAAAGTAACTGGGTAAGAAGAATATGGCAGAAAAGGATGTGGAGGTTTACAGAGACCCAAAAACAGAATCTGTGAGTCAACCATATGCCGCTGTTGCAAAAAAAGCAAACAATTCTAGGTTGCATTCACAGGAGTGTCATAGGCAAGACAAAGTAAGTAATTATTTCCTTCTTGGGACTGGACAGGCCTCAACTTTAAGAGAAAGATAAGTTGAAAAAAGTCCAGAAGAAGAGAGCAACAAGAACTGTAGTAAAGAATAATCATAAAAATATAAGATTAAGAAACAATATCTGTAAGGAAAGGAACTGGGTGTGTTCAGTATAGAAAAGAGAAAATTGAAGTGGTAAAATGACACCCATCCAGTATGGACAAGATTGCTATTTAAAAAAAAAAAAAAAAAGGCAACCAATTGTTCTCCCTGGCTACTGAGGACAGGGGAAGTAGTAAATCAACTTAATCTGCAGCTAGAGAGATTTAGAAAACATTTCCTAAAATCTAATCCATCTGTACAGATAGTTAGTGACTGAAAAGGCTACCAAGGGATGTTCTGGAATCCCTGTCACTAAAGGCTTTATAAACATATTAAATAAAACAGTAGCATAATGCAGCAAGAGGGGCACCATCCTCAGGCACCAATGAAGAAGGGTTGGCAGAATAGTAAATCTCCAAGACCCTGTACCCTGGGAGGCTGTCCTGAAGACACAGCAACCCAAGACTGCACTACAGCAGAAACTGGCATGTGCTAAGCCTGCACCATGGCAGGTAACATTCTGCCCCTTCTCCCCCTCTCCCTGCTTTGCCTAGGGCACTGAAATGGCTACCAATGCCTCTGAGATAAAGATCGGTCAGGGGTGGTCTAGGTATACTTGATCCAATGCAGAGGGAGGGAATAGATAGTCTCTTAAATCCCTTCCACATTTCTAGGATTGTATTTTAAAGACTTAACTGGATTAGATCAGTGGTTCCTGATCGTTATTGGAAAGATGGGTTAGAACTTGGACCACTGAGCTGATCTCTGCAAACACAATCCGAAATCCCTAAGAGCAGAGTGGCTTAAACCAAGCTCTCTCTCTCTCTCCCTCCATTCCCTCCTCTCTGATCCCACATCCAAGCTGAATTTCTTGGATGTTGAGGAAGTCTGGATCGGGGTCTGATCTTCCTACCCAGCCTGGTTACCATTTAGTGACCATAAGGGGTATATCCAAACCTCTGTAACAGGCTAAAACAGAACTTTACATCTGAACACTCCCAAAGTGAAAAGGCTTAAATCTGAATCCAGATCTATACTTTACTTCAGGCCTGCTTCACTTACCAGAAGATGCATTTCCAGCATCTGAGTCAAAACACTTCATCTTAGATGTTCTTTCTCCTATTTCTGAGGGAGCGGATGGGTTTCTCTTACTCCCTTTTCTCTACTACAATTTCTCAGCACTTCATGTGGCCAGTGAACTTCTGGTTAACTGCCTCATTTGGACACGTCTGTTAGCCCCCCCTTGCTTTCACTCTTCTGTTTCAGCTCCCCCTCCAAAACTGAAAAATGAACCTATAGTAAGCAAACTCAGAATTGTAGGTGCTTCCATCCTAGTCTTTTCAACTGCTCTGGGGAGAACTCACAACCTCTACCCTTCCCACTTCCACACACCTTTACGTTAGCAGTAGAAAAGCTGTTGTTGTACTGTTGGAAAGAGTCACCTGCTTCTGCTGGCTGGCTGGAATATAGCAGTTCAGGATGCCACAGTACTTTGAGGGCAAAGATGTAAGGCAGTAGGTAAGAAACTTTAATCTGATTAAGGCTAGCTTGTCTGCAACACTGTTTGAATGACTATTGTAAGAACCACCTTTGGTGTTTGAGCACAATGCTGATCAGCACCTTAGAAGTACCTATAACTCTGGATAACTGAACCATGTTTAGAAAGGATCTAAGGAAGATCACAACTTTTGGGAAGGTGTGCCACAGGCGGGGACAATCTTTTGGGAAGGTGTGCCATAAATTAGCCTCCCACTCCCCCTTAGTGCCAATCTGATCTGTTTCCCTTACCCAATCTGCCTCTGTTTTCTGCTCCCTGCCCTATACTCCCTACTTGAGCTGCTGCTCTGCCTTTTGCTCCCTTCCCCACCACAGTACTGCTTGTTCCCTCCCCAGCCTGTGCTACACACACACATAGGCTGGCCATGCCTCTTGTGGCACCCATGCTGCTTGGTGCCCACCCTGACTTAGGGCTTCTGTGAACACTGTGCCTCCACTCAGAGTTTCCCAGGATACCTGGGCACTCACATGTTGTCTGTGCAAAAAAACACAAACTATGTGGACGGAATAAATGAGAGGGCACCTGTGCGTGGGTGCTCCTGACAGCTTGGGCAATTACTCAGCTTGCTCCCATCACCCTTTCACATGAAACAGTCTCTGCAAAAAGCAAATGTGATCTCTCCAACCTCTTCTTGTCACAAGGGACCAAGTTAATTGTTGGTGTAATACCTTCCCACCCAATCCTTGATTGAGTTCTACAAGAGAGGAATTTGACCCACCTGGTTTTTATTTTTAACCTTAAATGGAAATCCACAGGGTTTTAGCAAACTATTTTGCTCCAGCTCTTTCTGCCTCTGGATTCCCCATCCCCCTCCTCTCTCTCCAGCCTATTTTACTTAACAGGCAGCTGTGGGGTAGCAGTTATGACTCTGTGTCTAGAGTAATTTGTTTTCTTTCTTTGGGAGTGAGGGGAGACGGAATTCTTTGGGAATGATTTATCACATAGCGCTAAGGGGGTGCCTCATTTATTTGCCTAGCTGCATATGGTTTAGCACCTAGGGTTGCATGTCGATTATTATACTATGTTATTTTTCCCACTTGTATACTTTGCACCTTTTCATAGAGTGGATTAACTGGTCCCCAGTGGCACATTATTTATGACTTCGTTTGCTGGCTGTCTGAGAAGGGTCCAGAGCCTAAACTCTTCCACTGCCCTCCCCCACCCCACTCCACATTGCATACTCCCTTCTCAGCCACACCTGTCACACCATGGTCTGCTAAAGGAGCACACTTGCTAATGATATATCACTCCATTTCTAATTTCCAATAGCATCTCCATATGAGATTTTTTGATGGAGTCTGACTCTCCCAGACAGCAGAAGCCAAGAAAAGGAGTGACTGGACTGCAGCTGTAACTGGGGTGGGGGAGTAGGGTGCGGGGGAAGAGAGAGTGGGGGGGGCAAGGGGAGTACAGGGGTGCAAGAGATCATCTGTCATCTGGCTTCCAAGGTTTAAACAAAGCAGGAATTCACCAGAAAGTGACATGTAGTTTCACAGTGCAAAGGAAAAGAAAAGTGGGCAAGTGACGGAGTAACTTGGCACTGGTGAAGTTTTATACTCATGAAGTTTCTCCTGAACAGAGATTTCTTAGTTCAGGTTGCTGGCTTTACACCTACCAGAAAGGCCAAACAGAAAAACACTCGCTCTAAAAATAAGGAGAGAGAAATCTGAGCGCAAAGTATTCCATTTGGATAGCACTCTGACCAAGCATGGAGCTTTTGTACAGGGAGGAAGATAGCTGCACCTTCAAGATGTAGCACTACACCCAAGAGGGATGCTCAACTGCTGCGCAAGACTTTGGACCACAAGCTGTCTGTGCACCTTTTCCCTCCCCTCAGCCCCTTCCCCTGATGCAGCAGATGGGTTTTATTCTCTCTCCTTTGTACCCCTGCAGAGTTACCATGCTTTAACCTTTTTGTATACATGGTGGGAGAAGATAGAGGCAGTGATGTGGGACAAAGACAACGCCAGTGGGAGCAAGTCTCTATTGTGGACATAGATTTCTCTCTCGGATTCTGAGTGCCCCAGCATATAATTTGCTTTGCTTTCACTAAAACTAGATTTGCATCTGGTTAAGTTCTCCCAGAGTCCAGTTTCTGTCTCCGTTCTGTCCATTCATTGCTGATATCAGCTCCCCCTCTCCTGCTCTCATGAGGCACAAATGTCCCATCTTCCTGCCAATCCGCCAGCTGATGTCCCAATTACCAAGACTTTTGCCTATTACCAATGTGCAATTGTAGAACGTGGTTTTGGATGCCCTACAATCCACCATATATTAATGTGGTAAGTTCAACGTGGCTGGCAAAGAGATGGAGCGTATTTAAGACCAGCACAGACCCAGGTAGCCTGGTGGCAATAAGGAGGGCGAGCAAAGGTCTTGGTGGCAATAGAAGTCAAGTCCAGAGCCATGTAGACTCAGAAATCTTAAGACAGAGAGATGGAAAAACAGGTAGATTCCATGAGTCAGGGGAGGAGCAACTGGTTAGCTAGAGAGGCTGAGAGAGGTGGGGCATGACCCAAAGAACCAGATGAAGAAAAAAAAAAAAATCTGCCACATTCCCTCCCCATCTCCAAAATGATAATCAGTTCAACCCAGAAATATAAATGGGTTCAGTGCTTTCCCATCCTCAACACAGTATGTTAGTCCGGGGGTTGAAGTCCAGCCTTGCCAGTTTCCTGGGCAATACTGATAATAGGAAAATCTCAAACAACAAAATATAACCCTCAGTGTACACTTCTTCCCCAGTTTTGCCTGCCCCTGGTTTCCCTCCAAGAGCTCCTCTGTCCTAACTTCCTCAACGTCTTGGCCAGAGTCACCTGACTGACTAAGTAATAAATACCTTTATTCCAAAAGCAGGGCTTTGGCATCAAAGACACAACACAGAAGACCCCTGAATTTGTACACAGAGTTTTAGAGTTTGCCATCTTGTTACAGCCAGCAAGAAACAATGTGATAAACCAAGGGCCCCTCTACACTTGCAGGTAAAGACATAAGGATCTAATGTACAATTCACACAATAGCACCTTCTGTCATGCCACACATACATGGCAGGAGTCGTGACTGTAAGGATCACATATTAGATCCCATCGCACTTTATTGCCAGTGCAGGAGAAGCCTGAACCTAGATTCCTCCTGCACTGGCAAGAAGCAAGATCCACTGGCTGAGAGCATGGGTCAGCTGACAGGGCTCACCATAAGTGCCCAGGACTAAGCACCCCATCAGCGGACTAGGGCTTCCAGCTGCAGGAGCACCCCAGGGGTCCCAGTGGCAAGGAGACCATAGCTGCTGATATCTCCCAGCCACAAAAGGGGTGTGGGTCTCCAATCAGCTGACAGGACTCCCAATCACAGGGACCCCTGACCATATATTCAATGAATGGCATGATACGAAGCAGCTACAAAGTTATTTCACAAAATAGTTGGAATAACTTTGTAGTTTATTCCTCTTTTTATTGTCTTTTTATTTTCTGACTGAACATGTGGCCAGGTGAACTGGTTAATCACACCTTAAGTGTACATGAAGCCCAAGACAGTATCAGGCTCTATCCAGAGAATTATCCCTGTTCCCTGTCCTAGAGGAAGGCATACAATTAGGGCATTAGCTATTAGTTATAAGCACCTAATCAAGGCAATAAACAAAGACAGAGGAAAAAGACCTGGCTTGCAGAAACTATGTGCATATATGCAGAGGTATGATGATGAGGGACTGAATCTTCACCACCAAGGATTAGCAAAGATTGCCTGCTGTTTTTCTCAAGCAGGTTTCAGCTATTTGGAAAGGAATGTGGTATGCTCCAGCAACATTCACTGGGCGCCCATACTGTTTTAGTGTGATGAGCTGTGGCGACCTCCGTATTGTACATGGAGATGCACAAGTTTAAATCTCAAGAGGCCCTGCTGTTTCTGCTTCCTTGCACATCTGACACCCAGCTTTCTGGCTGCTAACTCTTACACATCCATACAAGTCACCTTGAGGATCAGGCTCAGCAAGTTAAATGTGAACAACAGGATTCTAGTCTGTGAGCCATTCTTCAGAACTCATTTATAGCTTTGCCCTGTGCTAAACAGCTTCAAAAAACAGACATTTTTATCACTGAAAAGCTGTAAGTTAAGGACGCCCAAACAGCCTCTAGACGCCCAGAACAACCCACATGGAATTGGAATTCATCCAAGAAGTAGGATTTTGAAATAAACAGCAAGATTTCTAAAAAAACATACACACACAAACCTGTCTTCAGCTGCTAACCTTAATATATTACTCATTCTTCCTTTCAAATAACGTCATGTTCAAAACCCCAGTGACTGCAGAGTATTTACTTGAGGCTGCTACTGCTGGTTTTCCTAGAGCTGTTTATTTTTCCATGCATGAGCTCATTACATCACCCTGTGGTTTTCTTAAAGGTTGTCAGGGTAGGTTGGATACATCGTTGGAATCTCTCTCTAACCCAAAACCAAATCACTTAGTAGCATGAACAGTTTTGAAGAAGACCCAGTTCTGAAAGTCAAGGAGCAGCCATGAATTCCTTGGTGAAGATGGGCGCTCACAAATGAGCAACAGTTGGATTTTATTTTATTTTTTAGTAATAAAATGCATTTTCAGGCATCACCCCAAAGCATGGCTTATAATGAACAGCAAAGGTATCCACAGTGCTATTTCAGCTGGGAGGATGAAGAAGGGCAGACAATCCAGAAAGAATCATCATCCCTCTCTTTTCAAATCATGGCAGATTTGAAGGTAGGGTCTTTCTAACTACCACTCCTACACAATATGTAAAGAAAAGTGCCACATATATTATATGGCCATGTATGTATAATTATAATTTGGTTCAACAGATGAACCAAAAAAACTGAATAAAGTTTGGCTCAAATGAGTCTGACCAGATTTTGACATTTGACCAAAAACATTTGATTTGAGGGAATTTAAGACAGATGAGTGAAATGAAGGCTAAATCCACAGAATTACTGGAAAGGTGGCATCCACATTCCACTGAGCAGAGCAAACAAGGGATTCACTTAAGAACTGGGAGACAACTATTCCTGAGAAGCTTTCAACACGCTCACATCTCCTACCACCCAGGAAAGTGGTCAAACCTCCATGCTATAAAGGCACTGTGGGATGGGAAGGAGGGTACTCCTGCCAATGCTGTTCCACTTTGAAAAATAAGCAAACATTCATTGGAGCAGGGACCGAAACCCAGGTCTCCCACCACCAAACAACAGTCCCTCTCATGCTCTTGCTCTTTGACTCAATAATATTGACATCAGTAATCCATGCTAAGTGGAACAGGCCTACTGGGGTATTGAGGGAGTGGGGGACAGGGGATGACGGAGAAACCTGCCTCATCCCAGGGCAGAACACTCACCTGGGAAAAGAGACACTTGAGTTCCAGGCCTGCTTCAGTGAACATTTAAATTCAGGGGTGCTCAACCACACGGGTGGTGGACCAGATCAGGCTCAGTGCCATGTCATCTGGTTTGCAGGGCTCCCCACAGGTCCCTGGGGAGTCTTGCAGGCCATGGCCCTGTAAACTAGATCAGGTATACAGGGGTATCCTGGCACACAGGTATGGGGTGTTGTGCAGGGCCCTGGAGCCCAATTCCAGCACACAGCACCAGGCAGGGGTGGTGCACAGCCCCAGGGCCCAAATCCAGAAGGGTAGGTTTAGGTTAGACATCAGGAGGCGCTACTTCACAGTCAGGGCGGCTAGGGTCTGGAACCAGCTTCCAAGAGAAGTAATGCTGGCCCCTACCCTGGGGGTCTTTAAGAGGAGGTTAGATGAACATCTTGCTGGGGTTATTTGACCCCAGTATTCTTTCCTGCCATGGCAGGGGGTCAGACTAGATGATCTGCTCAGGTCCCTTCCAACCCTAGAAACTATGAAACTATGAAATCCCAAGTCCCATTCTTTTCACCTGCATTTTTTTAAAATCATGTGGATACTAAAGACTACATAACAACGTCTAGTTGACAGAAGCTATAAACAAAGGTACACAAAAACAATTTTTGTTCGTAGTCCATTAGGAGAATACTAGCAGCCTTCTCTGAATCAACTGAAAATAGCCAAATCAGAAAGACACTTGTCTGATCTGGTAGGCAACTTCTATACCCTTCTCATGATGGATGTGGCCACAGTATGTTGTCCCATGGCTGTCCAATACAAGTGCAGATTACAGTTACTGTTAAAACAATAATTGCTTGAACTCTGTTAGGTTCTGAATGCATGGCTAAATGACTTACGGATGGCCAAGGAACCAGGTTTAAAAAAAAAAGAAGACAAACAACAGCACCAAGGAATGAATTAGGGTAATACAAAGAGGTAGAACCTGGAAGTCGTAAGGATAAATCAATAAAAAAGAAAATGTAAGTTCTATATTAGGAAAACCTGTCTGGAGTCAAGTCATATCAGATTACAGAATAGCTGCCTCCAGGAAGTGGTAAATGCTTTATTGCTTGAGGGACTCAAATTATGCTAGAAACTATTATCCATTGTATGGAGTAAACAGGCAATGGTCAGAGTGGGGGGAGAAGCAAATGGTGAAATGAAATGAGTGAGTAGGTTTTTTCCACCTGTAACTTCAGGTTATTCCATTAGTTGTAGCAAGAAGGGTTTAAGCCACTTGTCCACATAAATACAGGAGCTGCAGACTCAGGCTATACATCCAAGCAATCACTAAAAACAAAGTCTAACACTATGGTAGTAAAAATTTACTCTAACCCTAACATGAAACATCACACAAGAAAAAATGGAAATACACTGTACAGGAAGATCTCAAGCTGTTAAGGGCTAAAATTACCAAAAGCATCCACTAATTTTGGATGTCCAATTTAATTCAGATTAGTGTTTCACAGTGGGTAAACAAATTAAAGGACATTTAAAGATGCAATATTTTTCATTAATAATGCTACTTAGCTCTTATACCAAAGTTTTCACCCACAGATCCTAAATGTTTGATGCTGTCCTTTGCCACGTATGCCAAAGACCCGAAAAGAAAAACAGCAGGGAGGAAGCTGAGAGTTGTATGTTTAAAATGTGTCAGCTGTTCCATAACCTCATTTTCATGAAGCAGCATTTCCCAACATTAATAATTTATAGTAACAAATAGAAATGACTGCTTGTTTGTGTGGCACAGTATGAAAATTTGAGCCTAGAATCACTAACTTCTCTTAATCAACTACAAGGTATTAGGGCAAATAAATTTTATAGAAGCATCAGTAATGTTCACTGAGCCTATCCAACCAGCCTGTTTTAGCTGGCTATGACAGCTGCCTCTTTACACTCATTTTCATTCTCAAGGGAAGAATTAGTTTGGGATTTATAAAATAAAAACCCATTGCAGCCTATGGGTTAGTTTAGAGTAGCTTTAAAAAAAGAAAAGAGAAGAAATCATCAAGTAAGACTAGAATAGACAAAAGCAAATCTCACAAAAGGAGCTCCTTCCCAAGCAACCTCCCTCTTACACAAGGGAGCTTCCCGAGGAAAAGTTTGTTCAAACAGATAGCCCTTGCAGCACACCCTGAACATCAACAAACTTGGGATGTCTCAGGCCAAGGAAGAGTAAGAACCAAAACCCCATTCTCCAAGGACACCCCTTTAATCACCTCCCAGAATTTAAACTTGGGAACTGGAAGCAAGAGCATCTCATCTCATCTCAGTGGCCAGGATAGTGACTTAAGGAGAGACTGATTTCCAAAACAGTCATGGACAAAACTCTATAGGGCTCTGGAGAGCAGACCCACTGCCTTGAATTGTACCACTGGCAGCTCACAGAGCACAGGTGGTATTTGCTCTACACTTAAAACATCACTAAGCAAGCACAATGATTCCAACCAAGGTAAAGTTTCAGCAGGGGGGAAGGGGTGTCTTCAGAGAGGGCATCATCACAGACCAAAAGTGCTATAAACCCAGTCTGAAGGTCATGAAGTTATGAATATCTAGTGGTTAGGGCAGAAGACTGGCAGTCAGACTTCTTATATTCTGATTCCAGCTTAATATTTTTTGTCTACACTGACTATATGGCAGCAATATAGCAGGCTTTGCCAGAAAAGCATCACATTTACTTTACCATAGGGAAAAGACATGGAGAGGTTAAGTGAACTTCCCAAGGCCACAGAGACAGTGGGTATACTAAGAAGAAAACCAAGAGTCTAGCACACTAAGCAGTAGTTTGCACTGCCTCCCAAAGCTAGGGATACACAAACCAGTTTAAGTGATCAGAAACTGGTTTAAACCTGTAACAGAACAGACATTCACTACACATAAATCACTTTGAAAATGGCTGAAACCAGTTTGAGATAAACCTGGTTGAATGTAGTATCAAACTTAATCGATTGGCTCAAACCGGCTTATGCAATATCTGTCCCAGACTCCTTGCTGGTTTAAGTTAAATCAGAGACCCCCAGTATCCCAGCATGCTCTCTGGGCTGGGTTCTGCTCTAGAGAGCTGGGCTGGCCCCTCCCCTCCGCTCTCTAGCTGGGCAGGGGTGGGGCATGGCCAGACGCTGGCCTGCCATGGCTGCTGTGGCAAATTCCTCCCTCCATCCCCTCTCCCTCCGCTCTGCCTGGCCCCTCTTGCAAGCCCTGTGGACTGCACCTGGGGTTTGGCAGCCCCAGCCACACCTCCAGGGTGGGGATTAATTCCACAGTGGTCCTGGAGCAGGGGAGAGAGGCAAGCTAGTCCCCCGTGTGCAGATCCAAGACCTGCACCTCTGAGCCCAGAGCTAAGATCTGCAGGACCAACCTGAGAGGTGGGAAGTGTTGGCAAAAACCTGACAATCAACATGCATACGTGCTGGAGATGGAGTTATGGGAAGTTGTAGATAGCTTCCAGCTGGAGGTTGCAGACCAAACAATGCAGAGAACTATATACATTTACATTATAAAGCACAACCTGTGAAACCTAAACAAAGCCTCTCTGGATGCCTGCCTCTGCCCTTAGGATTAGTAAGACTTATGCAAGGCTCTCTCTTTGCATTTTAAGTTAGACTAAGTTGTGTATGCTGTGTTTTATTGGGCTGTATCTTAGCTTAGGGGAAGAGTTTTGATAATTCCTTGTTGTATGCTTTGCAAATTGCTGTGTTCAATACATGCTTGCTTCAGACAAGGGAGTTTTTTTCCATCCCCTCTCCTCAGTCTGGCAGCAGCTCCTCCCCTCCACACCCCCAGGCTGGTAGCTGGCATCCTGTGTGTCCTGCTAGCCCCAGCTGGTGCCTGGCTCCTCCGCTCTAGCAGGGAGGGAATCTCTCTTCCCTCCCCTTTGGCAGTGGCTGCCAGGCATGCTCTAGTAACCTCTGGATTCTGGCTTAAGCCGCTGCAGGCACATGCCTGCATTTCCTGATTTAACAGAGAATGTTTGTCCAGTTATTAATCAGTTTAAGCTGCACGGCTTAGATTAACCTGCAAAGAGTAAATCAATTCAGGCTCAGGCTTTTTGAATGTCTGTCCCTAGCCCAAGTAATCTAGTAAAATTTTACATGAGCTATTGCAGATGTACTTTTTAACTGTTTATAAAAACTTGTTTGATGGTGACAAAAGTTTTTCAGAACTGTAAACCAAAACTGCGGCCATCTCTGGCATCCTAATCTTTTCTAGCCTCCCAATTCCCATCATCCATCTTGTTTCCCTTCAGTGCAAGGCAAAAATGTACACAGATAACAGTCATTTTATCTTATTGTTCAGACCCCATGTCCCTCTCGTAACTTTTCCCCACTCTTCTATCAAAATCTGAGATCTTTTTTTTTTTTCTTTTTTACAGTTTCCACTTCCTGTTGTATGGATGTTCTTATTACTACCTGCTTCCTCGTCTTTGCTCTCTTCCTACCTGAGCCACCCCCCCATGCTGCTACCTGTGATGTTTTACTCTTTGCACATTCATTTTTTCCATGGTGTCTTATATACATGGGTATTCCTTCTCAACCTGCTACAGAAAGTAAGAATTCTCTATATTCATTCATTTAAAACCCAGTAACACTTATATCATGTACCTTTCAGGATCATTAGAAAAAAGGTACCTTAAAACATAGTATGATGGAAGTTCCCTCTGGTCACCCAAAGCATAGAATCTTAGAATCACTGAGTGGGAAGGGACCTAGACACATCATCGAGTCCGACCCCCTGCCATGGGCAGGAAGGAGCACTGGGGTGGAAGGGGTCATAAGACCCCAGCCAGGTGCCCATCCAGTCTCCTCTTGAAGATTTCCAGGGAAGGTGAGAGTACCACCTCTCTGGGAAGCCTCTTCCAGGCTCTGGCCACCCTTACAGTGAAGTAGTTCTTCCTAATATCTAACCTAAACCTATCCTCCCTCAGCTTGTGGCCATTGTTCCTGGTGACTCCAAGGGGGGCCCTGGTGAACAGACTTTCCCCAAATCCCTGTTGGTGGCCCCTGACAAGGTTGCAGGCAGCCACAAGATCCCCCCTCAGTCTCCTCTAGTGGAGACTGAAGAGATTCAGGTCCCTCAGCCTCTTCTCATAGCATTCTTTCGCTATAAGAACATCACAAATACTAGAACCTAGGCACAGGAGCAACCTCAGTCCTATGTAAGCCACACATTGCAGCAAGAATATTCCACCAAAATTTAGCCTGGAAAAGTATGAGAGGGAAGAGAGTGGAAGTGAAATAAAGTAGGTGGCAGTCCTATGGTGAGGCAATAAAACCCTAGAAACCTAGTTTCCCTTCAATACCTGTTTGAGGGAAGGCACAGCCCTCAGCATATACCTACTCTGACTTTAGGAGCACAATGAAGAGGACTCTCTTGTTAGTGTACTCAGATTTCTGCTCTGCAATGTTGTGACAAAGCAGCACTGCTATTGGAGTTAAGCATGCACAAAGTGAAAAATACTGTGAAATAAGGAATCACTCTTTAGTTACATTCCAAATGTTTTTAAAGCAAGCATTACCTGAGTTTCTCATGCTGGAGCTATTCAGTTTGGAATCTTTAATGACCAAGTGCTTAATCCAAAGTGTGGGAGCTGTGATTTCTGAAAGACAGAAAAGAAACACTGTCAAAAAGAAGCCACCAGTGGAGGCAGCAACATCATGGAGGAAGAGTTGTCTCAGGTTGAAACATCCTGTTTCTTGGGACTTGGATTGTCCTCAAGGGTTCCTTAGTATTTCTTTTCTGCAATATGGACCTTTATCTCCCACCACACACACATATGCTCCATTTTTTCTTTCCAAGTAGTCCATCTACATGAAGTATGTGGGCTTTTTTTCTCCTCTCTTCTTATCCTGCCTAGTATCTTTCAAACCTGACTTGGAAAAGGTAGAGACTGTGTTGAGTACTGTAGCACATCATGCTTTCCATCAAGGGATAGAAAAAAAATCCAGCAAAAATCATTCAAATCAGGAATCCAAATATTATCCTAGAAGCCAAAGAGCAGCTGACCACCCACTTCCTCATATTAGGTCCATATTAAAAAAACAAAAATAAATAGAGAAGTGCAGAGCACTGCTGGGAACACTTAAAAGAAAGCATTTAAAGAACATGCATGTGATTCACTAAAGATAAATGCATTTTACAAAGTGCATTGAGATCCTTGGATGAAGCATGTAATACCTCTTAAGTTCAAAACACTAAAACCTGCCTTAATCCCTCAAAGGAATGACATTGAATGGTTGTTTAACCAATATGTTATAATAAAGCTCAAGTAGAGAGGCACCTGAAATAATCCCTCAGACAGACATGGGCAACTTGAATATTTTAAAACAATTTTTTCCAGTGTTCACTGGAACTGACTTTAAATGCTAGTTCCTGATTATTTAAACACTTTAAAAATATACATTTTCAAAGATCTTTCTGCTCTACTTGTTGAAACTTATAAAGGTCTGTTCAGCAAAGTAGAATTTGACTACACCAGAGAAAATGACTACATTCAAAGTGCATCCAATATATAAAGTAAACTTAAGGAAAAAGACAGAATGAGAGGAAGAAATGCTATTCCTTGATAATATCTTTCACCTATAGTGTTCCTACAGGTTACTAAAATGAGAATTTTTCATATGGCAATATTAATGGTATCCCAGTTTAGGTAAGAGGTTGCTTTAATACAGTCTCTTACATAGTAATTTCTGACTTTAGACTAACATAGCTAACTACCACTCTTATCTAGATATCACTGTATTAGTATTCCTGCTACTTTAATCATGACGTTTCTATACCCACAGATAAATCAACAAGAAAACTCCCACTGTTTCAGTTGGAGAGGATCAGGGCCTACATATTAAATAAAGCTGGGGGATGATGGAGGAAAAGAGCTCCAAAAGCCCCAAATTTAAGGTGCAATTTTTACCTTGGTTCTAAGTTTTGCATCCTAGGTGATGCAATGTGATAGGAAGTGGATGTCCATGCAATGACTAGGCTCAAGGGACATTACTGTATTTCTTGAATGCAAGGAGGTTGAGGAGCATAAAAGACCAGGTATGGGAGAGGAAGATAAGGAAGAAGGGGCAGTGGGGAAGGATATATCTGAAGGGATCTGTCATGCAAATGCATTTTCCATTCTGTTAACCTGGATACGACCAATTTTTAAATTGCTTTCTCCTCCCACCAGATCAGATTCCTGGAAAAAGCAGATTCCTAGTGCAAAGGGAGGTGAAGTGCAACAGAAAGATAAGCTGCTTAAAAAACACATTGTTTTCAGGAATGAATGTGGCTTATACATTAAAATAAAATATAGCAAATTTCCAAAAATAATAGAGCCCAAAAGTACGTGCGTGCGTGTGTGTATGTTGGGGGGAGAATAAATAGCTATTTTAACTAAAAAATAAAAACCTTAAAGACACAGAGGGACCTTCATGTAGTGAAATAAATAAAATGGTATTCTTCACAACCTGACCTCAACTGAAGTGGGATTCACTATAAAGGGAATTGAAACTTGTGCACTAAAATGGAGCAAAGGAATTCAGAGGAATGTGTGTGTGTGCATGCATGTGTGTATACACGCACATTTTAATCATTAAAATGCAGGACAGGAAGTCAATCAATCGAATTGTTTTTCCTGGCTCTGGACACCCTGTGTTGTGCATTAGGGAGTGAACACAGTAGTTACCCCAAAATTTGAACCTAACTGTGGGTGAGCCATCAAAGAAAGCAAATCGTCTCATATACAGAGGTGCTCAGCTTCCACAGCTATCACTGACTTCAAATGCAGTTGTGGGCATTTAGACCCTTGCTGCCTGACATTGCATACCCAAAAGCCAAAGTATCTAAAATGAACATCCTCACAATCTTGGCCTCCTTATGAAACAACTTTACCTGGCGTTCCTCTAGCCCCATTCTTGTACACATCTCCCCATTAGTAAAGATGGGCCATTCTACCCCATCGACTCCATAGCCTTCAAATTAAACCTTTGGTAGGACACCTATACATCAAGTGCATCCAATATATAAAGTAAACTTAAGGAAAAAAGACAGAAGAGTTGGTAGGACACCTTTGCAGCCCCTGACCTTTCATGGCACTGGCACAACCATAAATGGAACCTCAAACAGAATCATTTACTGACTGTGTACTAATAAGGGGCTGTAATTGTCAGAAGAGTCTAGAGGAATTGAACCTCTAAATCCTACCAATATTTGACAGGGTTTGGGCATTTAACATACACACTCACCTTTGAGAATCCCAGTCATAGCTATGTCTAGTTATCCAATTGTACCTCTAGCGGAAAACAAGAGCAAAGCAACCAAGCAACCTTATCTGAATTTACAGTGTTTCGGTGTCAGAACCTAATTAAGAAATGGACACCTGGCTTCCTACCCCACATTGTCTTCTCTATTGAGCCACACAAGATAATGCTATCATTAATAGAAGCCAGAACTGACTATTCCTGCCAGGAGTGGTGCATGGAGAAAAAGAAAACAAATTGATCAAATAATATATTTTCAGATTCAGGGAAAGAAATAAAAGTGATAAGCAATGAAGGTGCATGGTCTCAGGATGCAATGCAGGCCTTTTCTAGCCTTGGTCTTCTCTCCTATGTCAGTGCAGGATTATAAAATCTTCACAAAAACAGAAAGGCTTGGTGTTTTACATGTCTTGCGCAGAAGTGAGAGGTAGCCAAGACCTTTTAGATTCTTAGCTATGCTGTGGGGAATAAGGGCAGGACTGTTCTCTGCCCTCTAAGTGTTTTGTCTAGTTATGTCCAATTGTTCCAGATGTTGGTACTTTCCATCACTGCCCCAAAGAAGCTCCTGACAAGGTATGCACAGACTAGCAAAGCTATCTGTCTGGAAATTATTCCCCATAGTTAGTCTGTTTTTCCCCACAGTGCATTCCTCCCCTTGCATATCCATAATCACCACCTTGGGGAAAAGTGAAAGGGCATAAACACTGTTACTACAAACAGCAATTTAATACAATACAGACTGTTGCCAAAAGCCTGCCAGAAGGCACAATATTTATGTAAGCATTAGACAGACCACTAGATTTGAGCCTCTGTTTACTTACGTGGGAATGCAACAGTTTGCCCCAGGTATAGTTTTCTGATTTTTTTTAAAGTTGGTTTTGAGATATTATATCTATTTTCATATAATTTTATATATGAAATAATATATGTAAGTTATAAAACTTAGATTCACTGAGTGGAAGTGATGGGACTGTAACTGTGCCACTAAGTAAGCTTATTTTTTCTCACTCAGAATTGTCACAATCTTCTATCTGTGTGAGAAGAGAAGAGCTACCAGCAGCACCATCTACTCCCGCAAGGTCCCATCCATTTCTGGGTTTGAACCAGTCTTACAATCCTAGAGACAGTGTTAAAGTCTGAAGCTCTCTCTACCCAGCAATGGCATTCAAAATGGTTCTTATTGGGGTTCAGGTTTCAGCTCAAATCTGATTTTGGAAGCTTTGCTTTAATTCAAAGAGTCCAGTAGATTGAGAGACAACAGCATATTGAGGAGGGTGGAGGGGGTGGAAATCCTTAGATTAATGCATCTGAGAAAGGAAACTGCCTTGGTGGGCCCAGGATTAGGTGGGCCCAGGACACTGATTTAATTTGTTTAATGGTATATGCATCACAAGAAAGCAGTAAATAAATAAGCCTCCCAACATTTTTCCTCCCGGTTAACATTTGCAGGCCGTGGTTTAGCATTTTCTTCCCCTTGGTGTTTTGCAGAGGTTATGAAACTCCCAGCATCAGTGTCATGGGGGTGGAGAGCGCAACAGGGGTAAGGATGGAAGAAAGGAAGCGGACGTTTCTGACTCAATGAGCATTTTTTAGCCATGACACCTTTTTCTCCAAGGTTACCCAAAGGCTCTGTCCAACTGGTGTTATTGTTGGAAACTAGGGAAGAAGGGAGGACATGAAAGGATTTGGAAAAGTGCCTCATGTCCCAAGGGCACTCTGAAACGCAGATGACTTACAAGATTTGGGGGCTTTTCTACTTGTGGGATAAAAAATATGTTTAGATAATAAATGTGTGAGCAAAAGAGAGAAAAGTTTTTCTTAAAAAGAGGAGGCTCTTACCTTCCCCGTCAAAAACAGGCTGGGTCTCCATGGTGGGTGTTGGCTTCGAACCATCATCTGAATTGAGAGTTAAAAAGAACCGAAAAGAAACTACCATTATTGAGGTAAATACTATCTACTCTCCAGTACTGTTGAATGGTTGGGATTTGTACATGGCCCGGCCAAGTCCAGAAGAGAGACAGAGAAGACAGACAGACAGGAAGAAAGACAGTGAACAAAATAAGCCTCAGTTTACCTGGACAGCAGCAGCAAATTTCAAAGTAAACATGCACCAACACTAACCGCAAATTGAAAGAGTTTCCCGTTGTTGCCTCTACCTTCCCCTTCCCCTTCTCCTAATATACTGATCAAGTTATCACCTTTCAGGATCAGGCAAGTACATCCCATGCAACTCATATCCTGTGACAGCAGGAGCTAAGAACTGACAAACCAAAATCCTTTCCATTATCTTCTGTGTTTAACTCATCTTCTGAAACTTACCACCATGGAAGGCTGCATCACTGTTCATCACAGAGCTGTTAGAAAGGGATTGTCAATAGGAAATTTTATTTCTTACAGTGCCAGCTTCAAGCTGTTTTCTATCTGCAATGTTGTTAAAAGAGATCAGGAGAAAGACAACTGTTTTCTTAGGTTCATTTTCCTCAGCACAGGAGTGCTCCAGATGCCTTCTAGTAATTAGGTTGCAGTCTTTTCTATTAACAACTTTTTTAAAAATCCACAACAGAAAAATAACATTTTTAGAAATAGAGAAAAGGATGCATCCCAGTTTCCAAGTGAAACCTCATACACACAAGCCTTCCTCATAAATTTGGGATTCAGGCTGGGGCCTGGATTTTCAACCCTTTCAAAAGTTATGAGGTGCTTGGTTTAGGGCTCATCTTTACATGGTGTTAAAGTAGGGGCAGGCAATTATTTCAGGTGGAGGGTCACTTACCAAGTTTTGGCAAGCTGTCAAGGGCCACATTTCCCTCTCCAGCGCAGGGAAGCAGGAACAGTCCCACAGTCCCAGGCCAGAAGCCTCTGCTAGGCAGCGGCTTTTTGGTTGGGGGAGCAGGGCTAGGTGGGCCTTGCCTCTGGGTCCTGCTACCAGTTTCCTCTGGGTCCTACTGCCCCTGGCTCATGTCATCTTTGACAAGCAGCTATGAGCAAATAAATATTACATTTTCTAGATAGAATGGCCTGGTGGGTCAGATCTGGCCCCCAGGCCATATTTTGCCCACCCCTGTGTTAAAGCAACAGTATGTGCAGGGCTGAAAGAGTGAATAAGCACCTCTGTGTCTGTACTGAGGAGATGGAATTATTGCAATGGAAAACAAACTGAGCTACACTGAAAAAAACTGAGAGCCCCAGTCAACCCACAATCCAGTCTTTTTGTAGAGCATTGTGGTATTGTTGAACAGTTCAGGGCAGAACATAGATATTTCCTGAATACTGAGGTTTAAATAACTTGCACTTGAGATATGCTTGTACATATTATAGGAAAAGGAGGGGGAAATCACCATTAGTATGCCTGTAATAAACTATTAGGGCACTGATTAAAGTATTGCCTGCATGTCATTTTCTAACCATTAGAAGCCATTTTAAAATGAATTAAGCTTAAATGCCTTTTTCATCAAGTCATTGATTTTACATACTTCTGTGTGCTGAAATATAATCCAGAGTAGCAGTGGCTGGAATTCCAGTCATGTATCTCCACATAAGTAAAGGGAATGAAGAGAAATGAGTAAGAGAGAGTCTATTCATTTACCCCTTGATTGATCTCTTCACGAAAAGCTTTATATAAAAATACATCTTAATTTACCGAGGAAACCAAGGATAATATTCAGCTGCAAACTGGATCCAGCAGTGCAAGGAGTGAAGCCAGTATGACCCAACAGTACTTAGCAGCTCACAGAATCTGGGTCTCGCCAAACTACCACTGACTTTAATGACTTCATATTTTAAAAAGAATTTGCATCAATCAGACTGGAGAAAATGCAAGAAAACCCTGCCCCACCACCATCCCTAAAAGCTGGATATTTCCATTAAAAGGACCAGCAGTGAATTATTTAACGTTGCATTTTCACCCAGAAAGTTAATGGCCCCCTCACCAGGCTTCAGAATCAGTATCTCTGCAGTCAACATATTTCTTCTTTATAGCTATCATGTCAGGCAGGGTGTTTGCATGACCAGATTGCACAGCATAATGTCATCTGCCACTACTCAGATGGAGACAGAGGCAGTGGTAGAACAGTGTCTTGCTGAGTAATGGCCAAGTCTAAACTATGTTTCACACAGCCCTTTGTTTCTAGTACATATGCAGTTAAGTTTAGGAGCAATGGATTTGTGATGCTTATTTAAACCACTGAACTATCTAAGCCCCAGAATCCTGTATTTGACATCATGGTATTATGCAATGCAGCCGACCTGAGCTACATGCCAGAGATTGTAGCTGGGCCAGGTAATCCATAGAAAAGAATGGATGCAACAAACATCAAACATTAGCATGCCTGAGACACCAGAAGGACATGCAGTTTAAAATGCTGTATGAACTCCAAGTGAAAATGTGGGATCAATTCAAAAACTAAAAGGGAGTTTTTTGTTCCATGCAGTTACTTCAGAAATAATTTGTGAAAATTATTTTCAACCAAAAGTTTCAGTTTTATGGAAATTTCTTTAATTTCTGCCAATTAAATCTCTGAAAAAACTTCCAAACCACCTCAGTATACAACGAGTGAAACCCTGGCCCCACTGAAATCAAAAGGAAAATTTGGCAGGGTTTCACCTAAAGCCATAAGTTTTCTTGACATTGAATAACATTTATTTTCTTTTCAAGTTAAATGCAGTAGGTTCCTGTAGCATCACACATGTACATATATGAGTACGGCCAGGAATAAAACAAACAAACAAACAAACAAAAAACCACACACAAAAGTGCTTGTCCACCTAAATGAAATAACCCAGAGTTGCTGACTGACAAAACTGAGGAAATCCACAACAGTGACTATATGGTGCTAAATAAAGTGTTCAAAAAATGGAGCATCACAACAAATAGAATGGAGGAGTTTCCAATTTTAAAAATTAACAAAGTTTCCAATTATATCTGCCATTCCCTTTTGTTTGTTTTCTTAACAGAAAAATCTATAAAGTATTACCAATTTAACATACATAAGACATTTTCAAAGATATTCAGGACAAATTCTTGTCTAGATTTCATTGAAATTACACTAGGGAAAACTGGCTCTTGATTTCATCTTGACATTTTCTCTTTAAAAGGAGGATTCTAACATCCATCTTTTGTCAGAACAGGGTGTTCTGCTTCAGTATGACTCCTGAAACCCCAGCACTGATATTAACATACACTATTTTTTTTCAGGTATACTCTGTAGTCCAATGAAGCAATAAACAATAAGTATTAGCAGGATTGACTCTTAATGTAGAAGTTAACCTAAATCTGTTCGGAGTACTGCTCAGAGCAGTCCAAACAGGAAAGGATCTGGCATCATAAATTACCAGTATGATAATTTATCACACTGGTATGATAATAAGCTTATTTCTATTGTTTCCATGAATGCTTGCCCACCAAGCAATTATAGAATTGCTTTTCAGATCCAAAGCAGAAACTCAGGAGCCGACAGAGGGGAATTAATAGAAGTGGATCCGAGCCACTCATTTTGTATCCAAATATGGATCTGAACTTTGGCAAAGTTCAGGACGATTCATGGGGCTCATTGTAGGCTCAGCTCTAGGAGGTAAAGAAATAGTAACAAGTACAAAATTCTTGGTAAATAACTAACTCAACCTCAAGCAGCAAGGCCTTTTCTGTAGAGTTATTCAGAAATAACCAAGCTGTTCATTAAATGGCAACAGATCAAGGGGAACAGAAAACAAGTATGTACATGGTGAGGTCTTCATACTAAAAATTATAAAGCATTTTTAAACAAAAATTCCACCTCCTCATTCTCCCACTGCTAACTGCCAAAGCTGAATTCCCAGTTATTAAGTCTGCAGCAGCATCCAAAATGGTGCAAGAGAAATGTAGTTCCTGTCCTGCTTAAACAAAAAGGACTCCTCTCCTTCCCCGCCACATTTAACACGTACACAAACTAAGTAAGAGTAATGTAATTAAGTTAACCAAATTTTAGAAATCAAAACTAGGAATACTTGCAATTTTTTAAAGATCAAGAAAGTCTCATAAGAGAAAGAAACTTCACTTTTTTTAAGTGGCATCCGCTCACATTGTGGCTGCCAGCAGCTGACTCCACAGCTACCCAGGCATATTTCTCAGATGGGAGGATTTTCGGTAACTCTGTGTTCCAAATGAGTTGAAATGGAAAATAAAGTTACACTAGCATTCACTGTGAGCAGGAGAACAGACTTCAGGACTGTTTATTCTCATTTGACTTCTCTTCACTTCAGACAGTTAACAACACTGAACATTTGCTCCCCTGCACAGTGTATTTCAGGTAAAGCTGTGAGAAAAGTTCTAGTCCACAAAACAGTAAGTGTTGAACAAAAATTTTATAATTTAATAATAGTTTTGACTAATGATGTGAAAATCCAAGAATTTCAGGTTTCCAGGGATACCATTTGAAAAATAGCTGCTTTATATAGTATTCATATCCAGACCTCTCCCCCCACATATTAGGCAAGATTTCCTGATCCAAGAAGCCAGAAAATCTTTTGGCTTAAAGATACAGATGCAACTGAAATGGCCCCTCTCTCAGATTATGCCCCATACCACAGGACAAAAAAATGAGAGGTAAATTAAGTATTTCCTATCTGCTTTAGCTGGTTTTGCATTTGGCTGCACAGTCTCCCCAAGACTTTGGGTGAAGATTCATAGATTGTAAGGGGCTGAAAGGGACCTCACAAAAGCATTGGGTCCAGCCTCCCTGCACTAGGCAAGAAAGACAACTGGGGGGGTCAGGTGACCCCAGCAAGGTGACTGTCCAGTCTTCTCTTGAACATTTCCAGGGTATGCGATTGCACCATCTCAGGAGGGAGTTTGTTCTACAATCTAGACACCCTGACTGTGAAGGAGTTTTTCCTAGTATTGAGCCTGAAATGGTCTTCCAGGAGTTTGTATCCATTACTCCTGGTCTTCCCCAAGGGTGCCCTGGTGTACAGTTGTTCACCGAGCTCTTGATTTATTCCCGGTGTAGTGGTAAGATGCTACTAAACCCCTCTTAGCCTTCTCTTCTTTAGGCTGAAGAGGCTCAGGTCCCTCAGCCTCTCCTCATATGGTCTGCTTTGCAAGTCTCTCTTCATACAGGTTGCTCTTCTCTAGACCCTCTCAAAGTTTTGCCACATCCTTGCTGAGGTGTGGTGCCCAGAACTAGACGCAGTATTCCAGCTGCAGTCTCACTAGTGCCAAGTACAGTGGAAGAATCACTTCCTTGATTTTACATGAGATGCATCGGTTGATGCATGCCAGAGTATTGTTTCCCTGCTGGCTACAACATCACACTGATGGCTCAATGTTCATGCAATAATCAGCTATTACCCCTAGGTCCCCTTCGGCCATGGTGCAAGTCATATTGTTGCCACTGAGCCTTTAGGTATGTTGGGGATTGTTTACCCCCAGGGGGAGCACTTTACACTTTTCAGTATTGATCCTCATCTGGTTCTGATTTGCCCCCCTCTCCAGTCTATCCAGGTCTGCCTGTATTTGCAGCCTATCTGCAGGTGTGACCACACTCCCCCATAACTTCGTGTCATCCCAATCATTGATAAAAATGTTGAAAAGCACCGGAGCAAGCATGGACCCTTGAGGGATACCACTGGCCACTTCTCGCCAGGATAACAGATCCATTCATAAGAACTCTCTGGGTCCTACCTTGCAGCCAGTTTCCCCCCCACTGAACCATCGAGCAGTTAAGCCCACAGTTTTCCAATTTTCCCACAAGGATATCCTGGAATACTAGATCAAAGGTCTTTTGGAAGTCTAGGTGTATAATGTTAATCTCCCCTCCCATGTCCAGGTGGTGAGACACCTAGTCGTAGAAGAGGATGAGATTGGTAAGACAGGACCTGCCTGCAACAAAGCCATGCTGGCTGTCATTCAGAATCCTTATCCTCTATGAGTGAGTCACAGATAGACTCCTTGATGAGTTTTTCTAGGATTTTCCCTGGGACAGAAGTTAAGCTGATTGTAGTTGTCCACGTCCTCCTTGTCCACTTCTTGAAGATGGGAACAATGTTGGCCCTCTTCCAATCCTCAGGGATCTCCCCAGAGCACCACAAGTTTTTAAAAAATATTCACCAGGATTCCCGCAATGACCTCAGCCAGCTCCTTCAGCACTCCCAGGTGAAGTTCAGCCGGTCCTGCTGACTTATAAATGTCTAGCTTTTCTAGTTGGTTATGCACTAGCTCAGTGTCAACAGTAAGAAGACTGTCCTTCCCACCATGCCCTGTGTGAGCCTTATTTCGCATGTTTTTCCCCTTGGTCCACTGAAAAACCAAAGCAAAGTGGACAGTCAGGAATTCAGTTTTCTCCTGGGTGTTGGTTACCAGCTGTTCTGAGGTAATCAGCAGGGGCCCCATGCTTCCATTTGTTTTCCTTCTGTTCCCTACAAACCTAAAGAAGGATTCTTATTGTCCTTGATTTCCATTTCTAACTTGAATTCAGTCAATGCCTTAACTTTCCTAATCTCCCTACATGTGTGGACCACTGTCATATAGTCCTCCTTAAGGACTCTCCCTAGCTTCCATTGCATGTATGCCTCTTTCTTCTTTAAGAGGACCATGATATCCCTACTGAGCCAAGATAGATCTGTACCCTCTCACACCTGTTGTCACCCAGCAGAGATGCTAACCTATTTCTCTTTGTTGCAAATCTACTGCATGGTCAGGTCTTTTTTCCTTGGTTGAACACAAGCATGGTATTCATTCCTAGAATAACATGGATTTATCCCATTACTGGGAGAAATGACATTTTGGCAAGTGGAGACTTGAACAATCTAACCATTGGTAAGAATAAAGTAGGTAGCTACAAAATACCTTTCCTCCAATACCATATTTTGTCATAATAATGTAGCCATAAACAAGAAGTCATGCAGGTGCCACCAGCGCAACAACTGAACAGATTCTGTTGTCCTTAAGTGATGACAACTTTGATAAGGACACAATGACTGAATCACAATTTGCCTGTTACTAGCAAAGCAAGAACTTTCCCAGTATAACGAAGGGTAAAAATCTACTCTACATCAACTTCACTCTAGTTCTTTGCAGAGCATTCTGCATGCAGAAACAGAGCTCCCACTGAAAACTGCAAAATATGTGGGGAAAGTTGCATCTCACATGAGGGATATTATCTACAATGCAACCTTGAAAGCTTTGCTCTAACAAGGCAACCTTTATTCTACAAGTCACACTAAATTTGCTTGTGGCCTCTATGTTTGCCATAAGGGAAAGGAGCTGTAATCATTGTGGAAGAGGTATGATTATTGTGGATTAACATAAATCAATCTTTTGGTCACAACCATGATCAATATTGGGAATGAGTTAGACTAACTTCAGTAATAATTTCTTCCTCCCTAACATGCAACATCCCTTACCTGGTAGAGACCCTTAATGCACCGATGACCCATATGTAACTGTGATGCATGCAGATACACAAAGTCAGAAAGGAGATAAAAGGTGACTGTCATTTCTGATAATGTGATCAAAGGAAATCTCTGTATTTGCATTGCCATATTAAAGCAGCAAATTCTGCATTCCCACTTAAAGAGCAGCTTCCAGTGTTTCAGCTCACTAAACCCAGTGAAGAAATACCTCAGGGACTCAAATGAAGATGTTAGCTGTCCATTGCTGCAGTTGGATTGTAATGGGTACTAGGGAGCTGGTGTGCTCCCATCCAGGTAACTTATCCTATGCAAACGGCACAGGAAATTATATAGATATAGATATAGCTTGAATCATCAAGATCTCAAAGGGCTGTAGACTTGATTTAATCTGATACAACTAAGGGACATGCCAGGAAAGCCTCCTTTTTTCAAAGACAGGCAGTAAGTATTTGTGCTGCCATTCCCTGCAATCAGTGGCTAGTTTTAGCTTGTAGCTAAAGCTCCGAAGATAACCTAAGGGCGGACACTGTAAAAAAGATGGATGCATTCTCTCTACACTCAGAAGCATCTACCTTTTCCAAAATCAAATTCTTGACTGTCAGACTGAGGGAAAAAGAAAAGATTTCTTGAGGTAGCATATTGAGGTACTCAAGATCACAAGCGTGCTTTTGTAAGGACCTGACTAAATTGTGTTTGATCTGGCTAAGTCAGCATCACTCAAAGAGTATTGTTCTGCTGATTTCTGATCTCTAACAAGAGGTTTGTTTTTATATAACAATTTCCAAAATTTCCACTGGCACCATGAATGCATACACGTAAGCAGAGCTAGAAATTCTCATGCATACCTGATGCAACAGTCTGCCAGCTTTGCACATGGTGAACATCAGAACCACCCCATAATTTCTAGATACATCTGTGAAAAACAAACCATGAGGGTGACCACAACAAGGCCTGTCTCGATACCTTTTAAATGGTCTCTATTACTGTGGACCCTAAATTCTCAAACAGTGCTCAATTCAGCAAGCAGGACCACAGCAGGTGCCTTGCCTTATTGCAGTCCTACAGCTGTCCTGCAGACAGTTTCACATAATGGAATTTGTTCTACTTCCTGAAAGAAGTAAGAGATACTGCATAAACACCAATGTTGAAAGAAGTGTGGTTGCCAAGTAAATCACTCAATGTTAGTATTTGCAGTTGAGCCTTAGCTCTGCTTTTTCAAAAGCACATATACTACTATAAAGCAGGAATTTTAATTTTTTTTCATAACATGGCTAACATCATAACAGGTTGACCTGTATGTTAAGTTGATACTGGGAGCTTTAGGATTGTTAATTCCTGATTTTTTAAATAAATTCATTTTGAAATCTTAACATTTTGTCCCGTATGATTAAGCTTCCATTTTTCTTATTTAAACAGTTCCATAAGGAACTAGAAACTTGTTTTACACACAACTCACACCTTCCAAAAGTCACAGGAAAAACAGCTCTGCCTCATTCAATATGCATTTCTGCATTAAATGAGCCAGCCCTTTACAAGTTTAGAAAAATCTAAATTTATGAACACATACATGCTGCCAATACAAATGTGAAAAAAAAAAATAAAAAAAAAAAAAATAAATCAGTGCTTATGCAGAAAGCAAGCTTAAAAAAAACAAACAGAAAAACCCAACCCTTATGATTTGGCCAAATCAAGAGATAGTTCATCAGGGAACTGAAACTGAAAAGCACAGATCCATTCTGTTCTTCCTGCCAGGATTCAATGCCTCTGCCCACAGTTAGCCACTAAGGTCCCATAGCTATTTTAAGAGGGTTTGAAAAAAAACAAAAAAGTGCTCTCTCAAACAAACAGCAAAAACATATTTTTCCTTCCACTTTCTTCACTCGCAAAAGTAGAAGTTATGGCTCTCATAAGCACAATCACAAATAATCATATACCCATGGACAGAAACCTGGAAAATTTTATCCTGAAGCCTGATAATGTAACAACATGGAGAGGCTCCTTAAAGCAAAAATGCTTATGGAACATTATAGGTACTCCAGCTACGACAGATCTCTACATTTCGTAAGTTATGTACTGCAAGTTGTACAAATGCTCTTGGTGTTTACTTCAACAGCTTGTTCCAAGTCATCCAAGTACAAAGAGTAACTTCAATTGGGCCTTCTGAAGGCATTAGTTTTTTTCCCCTCTCACCCCCCTTCCCCTTCTCACTATTCCCTTGCAGGTGCATCAATATGAAAAAAAAAACCTCCAGCCATGAAGACTTTGTGGTCCAATATAGTCAGTGCATTTGTGTGACAGCACAATTCTTTGCCCTGCAAGAAAGCCTGTCCCACGCACAGACAGCTGGAAGTCACTTCGACCCCTGATGACACGATTCAAAGCCTCTTCTGTTTGGCTTTTTGATTCCTGATTGACACATTCACTGCCGGGCGGAGATAAATGCTGCT
Source organism: Crocodylus porosus (assembly GCF_001723895.1). Classification (NCBI taxonomy): domain Eukaryota; kingdom Metazoa; phylum Chordata; order Crocodylia; family Crocodylidae; genus Crocodylus; species Crocodylus porosus. Next base: position 48,648,023 of record NW_017728947.1, on the reverse strand, counting down.
GGGAAGACAATGTTGATCCGCTCGGACTATTCTTGTGAAGGACTTTTGCAGAATAATAAACAAAAAACATTGGTGTGTTTAAGTGTCTGAATAGAACTTGAGATAGACAGAGAAGGACTGGAGTGCTTTAAAGAGCCTGGCAAGTCGATTGAAGAGTTAATTGTCTGGGTGTACAATGAGTTTATTCTGACTGCAAACAAAGAGCTCTCTCTTCCTGGTCCTGGTCCCTTCAAAAGCAATGTGTCAAAAGGGCCCAGAGCAGCTCTCAGTATTAATGGCATTGCTCTGGTCTCTGGGATTCAGTGGCTTAAAAAACCTTGACTCCTGAGATTCAGATGGTATCTCTCTAAAATCCAAAGTCCTCATTTACTGCCCAAGTTCTCAAACTACTTCAGCAGTAATTAGCCAAAACAAACCTACCCTTCTAGCCTCACCTCATTCTGTGTAGCTTTCAGTGACAATGACCTCTTTTGAAAAATAGAGACGAACTATTATCCAGCAAAATTGGTTTTGTGGGCAACTTCTCTCAAATCTGATCCAATTTTAAACTGTAATTGTATATTGTCACTAGAGACTGGTTCAAACAAAAACCCTGGATCCAAATCTCTCATACTTTGGTGTGTTCGGAATCCAAATCAACACCTAGATTTGCCTTTCGGACTTAAAATAGGTCAAACCAAAACCATCTTCAAACCCGCCCCCACATCCTCCCCAACTCTGGGAAAGTTCAGATCCGGATTTGAGGTTTGCAGGTCAAACCTATCCCTATGGTAAATACCACTTTAAATACCTGACTCTCACTTGCATGAGTTTTGTAAAATCTGCTCGGAAGTCCTTCCTGATATAATTGCCTAGAAGGCAACATAGCCATTACTAAACCATCAGATTGTACTGCTTTGGTAATAAAATACTTATGTTACCAATGTGGGAAAGACAGACATGGGAGGATTTATCCTAGCAAACAGTAAAATTCAAAAGGTTTTAAGGTTCAGTCAGAAAAGTACTTTGAAGCATAGCTGGTTGGGAATTTTATGATTAAATGTTTTTGCTTCAAACAAGTCAGATCATCAGAATCGAAGCATTTCACTGAAATGTATCATTTCAACTAAAATTTCCTCAGGCCAATGATGATATTTGTGGTCAAAACTAGAGAGAGTGCAAATCAGCCAAGAGCCCAGCTGTTACAGCACTCACATGATTCAGACCAGGGCCTTGAACCTGGCTTTTCTTACTCTCTAGGTAGTGCCCCAACCACTGGCTAGTCTCAGGGACTGAGCGTCTGTATGTCTGTCTGAAAATGATACGAAATCGTAGCTCTCCTCTGCAAAAAAATAAATAAAGATTTCAAAATGTTGGAGCTTAGCTTAATACAGTTCAGAGTCGGGGCTGGCTGAAAACAAATGCACAAACAGAGATATTCATGCATTCCCCAAGCCTCACTCCAGTCTATAGGATTAGCTGTTGGATAAGCAATGTTGGTATCTCTTTAACCAGCCTGAATGTGGAAATTTGAGATAAGAATATTTAATAATTTTGAACTTTACTTGAGAGTCAGACTGGCTTTGGGGCACAAGTTCAGGCTGACTCTAGTTATAGCCAGTCAATGTATCCCTCTCTCATGATCCTGTCTCATTATACCAGAGACTGAGGAATAGATAATTGGATTTGTACTTGCTTAAGGGTTTGTACTTCTGTGACCAAATCCGGGGGAGAGCTCTGATTCACAATATCTGAAGTGTCCCAATCTGTTCTTATGAAGTTTTAGACTCAACTGGAAAGACCTTTCACTATGTCACTTTTTGTCATGGTATTTCTGCCATTTTGGGCTTTTATGGCCAAATTCACATGGAAAATGACAAATTCAAAACAAGTCTTTCGAAAGTCTGGGGAATAAACAAGGAAATAAACCCAGAAGAAGAGATTTTAATCTTACCTCCTGAAAAGGAAAAGGGTTCATAATTAAGGCTGGAGTTTGGGGGGTTACCAAAAGTAACACAAAATTCTTCGTTGCCATTAATGCAGGAATTAAATCATCCTCAAGCTGTGAAAGAATTATGCCCTGTTCATTTTCTCCCCCATGCAAAAGTTTCACATCTGGAGCTAAACAAAGTCATGTGGTATCAGATGATTTAGCAATGGATAGACTGTCATTAGCCCTGACCTACAGGATCAAGGCTTAGCTCATTCATCTATGCCTCTGCCATAGAGTGAGCGAATAACCATTTTAATTGTGCCTTTTGATTTATTAAAACCACACCAAGTCAAAATCTTTCAGGTCACTAAGTGTTATTGAGGTTGTCAGAAAAACTTTGTAAGAATGTGCTTATCATTCACTCAAAGGCTGTAAATGGAGTTTGTCAAGGTGAGAGGCAGGAGTGGTTTTTTAATTCTAGTTTTTGATAAAGCTGTTTTTCCACGTAAGCCATCCCACTGTCAGCTCTCTTAGGCAGGAGGCCAAAGTCCACTGAGTCAGTATAAAAAGCCAGGATTTTCCCCAAAATATTTCCCTCTTTCTGCTCATTGTAATCCCTCACCTTCTGCCTCCCTGCTTAACTAGGGTAAAGAGAAAGATATTTCTATAAAACAAGACACTACTCTCATCATCAGAAAAACTTGGCCCCAACATAGTGCTAAACCTCACACCCTCACTTATATTTTGGGCAGTGAATTTAGACTCTGGAACAAAAAGCCAAGGGTCAATGAATTTAGACTTTGGTCTACAGTGAACTTGCCCATGAATGACATGTGCCCCTGGAGGCTGGGGGGGGAGGGGGTGCGCACAGCAACCTCCTGCAGGAAGCGGCAGCAGTGGCGAGCAAGGAGCTCCTACAGGCAGCCGCGGCAGCATTGGTAGCAGGCTAAGAAGGGAGTTTGAGCAGGCAGCTGTGGCGGTGTCTCTGGTGACAGGAGCCACTAGCAGCTTCAGCAGTGCTTTTCACAGGGGGCATACTGCCAATCTCAGGGGGTTCACGTGCACCCCCTATGTGTTGCCAGTGAACTTGCCTGCTGCATGTTGAGGTAGTTGCCAGTCTCAAGCCAGGATAAGGGAAGGATTTAACATAAAGCTAATCATTTAGCCTCATGAAATATGTACTAGTAATAGGGTGAAGTTACACATTGCATTCAGACCACAATGGGCACATCCATATGTGCAGGCACGTGCGCTTGCAGCAGCTCAAAGAGCAGTGGCACAAATTTGTGCAGGAGATTTGTACCTCAGCACAAGTGCCTGAACATGCATTTTGGTGTGGGACAAATTGTGCCACTTGGGGCAAACAGACCCTGTCCAGCTCCTCCCAGATTTGTAGCCAGGGGGAGCTGAAGGCTGAGGCTAGCAACTGTGCTGGCCCCAGCAGCATGATAAGCTGCCCTGGTGAGCAGCTCAGGGCTACTTGCTATCAGGAGCTTCTGAGGCCTGGCCAGTTGGTATCTGGGGACACTAGCCCCCTATGCCAGCTGGACTGCTGCAGCACCCCAGACCTAGAGTGGCCTCTGCACCCTCTAGCCACTGCAGCAGCCTGGCAGCAGGGGCTACTGCCTGGCTGTGACCTGCTGCACACTTCTGACAGCATCCATCCCCTGAAGCAGCGTGCTGGGGTAGCAGGGGCACCATAGATATGCTCTGGCCAGATGTCAAAGCATTTATCTGGAGGACAGCCTCTGGCTGCCTCAGGGCATGCACAAGGAGCATGCCCTACACTGTTTTTTTTCCACATGTTTTTTAATACTGGGATTTCCCAGTATCAACTTTAGAGCCTGCATTGCAAATATGCAGTGCAGGGAACATTTTTTCATCCTTAGTGTGCCTCTTGTGGCATCCCAAAAACTGGTTTGAGACACCTCATCAAGCATGTGCGCAATCATCTGGATGTGCCCAGTAAAGGCATTTCAAATGCAAGCGTTCATGTGTTAAAGCTCATTAACTCATGCTAAATACACTCTGAGTATCTTAGTTACACCACTTGAGGCAAGGGTTAACGTTGGCCTGTGCTACTTAACCGGTGTTAGGGTAAATTCAGTTTGCTCCACAGAGATAAAATGAGTAATTTGTAGTCCTTCTGCATCCCAGGATGCATCGCTCCAGGCCCCCTCCTCCCCACAAAAACAAGGATAGAGTCCAGGTGTCCTAGCTTCTAGCCACCCCCTGCTCACCAGCCTTTCAGTGGCAAGTCAGAGCTGCACAGGCAAGAAGCAGTATTAATCCTTAATGTGCAACTGCTCACAATATGTTTTTAACTTTAACATCACTTAACATTTCACAGATTTACTACAGTCTAATTGTAGCGTGCAACTTTACCCATAAAAACAGGATTAGGCAACTACTCTGAGAAACAGGACTAGAAGAGATCAGTTCTGCCCTTTACCAAGGCTCACAGAAAAAGGAAGACAGATTGGTCAACATCCAAAGGACGTGCCAAGTTGGGTTACCAATCTAACAAGGCCAGAACAGATTAAACACCAACCTAGCTCTGTGCATGTCAAGGGAGGAAATAAACCACATCAGTATGAAATTGGAATATCACCAACTAACTCTACCGACCAAAGGAAGGTTATTTTTAATTTTGTTTCCTTAATACTGTCTAGTGCTAATTACTTACAATGAAAGGACTACAGTTACCATACGAAGATTTCATTGGTTTGGCTAAGAGAGAAAGTGGCCTAAGAGTAGATCTCTGACTTAAAGTATTCCCCCAAATTAACGTTTGAGAGCCACTATCTTGGAAGACATCACATATAGAAGCAGAACTATTGCCCTCCGGTCCCTCAATAATTCTGACTCAACCAAGTAAGATCCTCAGAACTCCATAATGATCATTCTCAAATAGATGAGAGCAATACACATTTCAAGCGAGTGGCCCCAGACACAGCAGTGATTCTAACTAATGATGACCAAGATTCTCCATTACCATCCAATATTTGTTTGAGGGTAAATCTAGATCCTAACTGACAACTCTCTACATATCTATGGGTAGTATTAGGTCACCAACCATGCTGACAGAACCAAAGACCAAGGATCCTATGGCCATGTAGACAACTATCCTCTAATGTGGGTAAGATGCTGTAGGGAATGTTGTCATCACTGCTGGTTGTGCTACCCTCTGGTCATTAAAGCTGTTGACCCAGCACTCCCCCCGCCCAAACCTACTAAAGACTAAATTTCACTAGATAAGAGAATTAAGACAATGGTGAGGAAAGGCAATCAATAATAAAAGCAAAGGGATTTTTTTTGGGGGGGAGAGTGGTAAAAACATTTGTTAGATAATACAGTAGACACAGAAAAGAATGGAGGAGGGGCTAGTCCTATATTTATGCAACAGGGTTGTACAAGACAGCACATCAATACCAGTTCTCGCCCCAACGTTTGGTAAAGAACAGTCTACAGAAGGAAGCCCGGGCTATTGTCCTCTAGAAAATTATGAAAATCCTGCCTCCAGTAAAGTCATGTGTCAATATGGATGAAAGGGTCCATCTGTATTTCAGCAAACCTCAGTGTTAAAGTGTAAACTTGGTGAGGAAGAGTACAGGCAACAGAACAGTACTGTGCACATGCCAGGTAAGCCCTACAATCCCTTCTCAGCAGGAATCACAGCAAGCACTTTTTGCTAGGGATGTCATTTTTCCCAGAACAGAAACACCTCTGCAGTGCTAGCATAATTTAAACTGTGAAATGAGTGATGAGGTCTAGAAACTGGCACTAGCTAATGTTCTCTCCAAGTACACAAGGCAATGAGAAATTCTAAAAATAGAGGGTGGCAAAGGGGAAGAGAAGGATTCACTCTTTATAGGTCCCCGCTTAGCAGGAAGATACTTTATCGTATCCTGTAAATACTGATCCCTCAAAACCACGATAGGGTAAATTTTAATGAGAAACCCTAACTTTCTGGCAGCTCCTCTTCTTTCCAGCCCATCTTGTCCAACTCCGCACTGCACCAAATCTAGAGCACAGCTTCATACATTTTCAGTGGCAGCCTCACTGATCATGATGGCAATAGCAATAGCAGTTGCTACCATGCTGCTGGATTGATATCTCTCAGACAAAGATCCAGTCTATATTGCCACAAGAAAACACGTTCTGTAAGCCCTTTGTGACCCCTTCTCAAGCGTTGCACAAAATCTGCGCTGAACAGCACCTTTATATCTCAAAGTTGCAAGAGACTTGACCTTCGTGGCTACAGAAGGAAGCACTGGTTTAAAACAAGGGGGGATTTGATTTTGCAAAAAGAAAGCATTTTCTACAGCACTGCTTTTAATTTGTTTGAGCTGAGCTGGAAAACAAAGCTGAACTGAGTCCTGAATGTTCAAAGTTTCATATAAGCTTTTCCTGCTAGTAAGGATCAGGTCTGTAATCAGTTTTTGAACTTATTTACTGATTTCTTCTGATATAAAAGAGGGCTATTAAAAAAAAAAAGTGACCACCCCTTTCTCCTATAGCCACACACACTGAGCTCCTCTGCTTCTAGCTCTGGTATCTTCAAGGTAAAAAGTTCTATAAATTCCCTCATCTTCATGGAACAGGAACCAGAAGTGGGGGTAGGGCTGGCAGCGAGTTTCCTAGATCAATGGCCATTTGAAATTCAGGCATATGGCTGCTGAAGCTCTACAGCTGCATGTGTTAATTACCACACGTGTCTCCTGTAAAGCAGTCTGTTAAACACAAAAAGAAAACAGAAAAGGAAAAGCCATTCCAAAGGATTAAGTAAATAGTCTAAATTTTTGACCCTGCTCCCCCCAACACATGCACATGTGTAAGAACACAGGCTCCCTTCCCTAATTTCCCTGACACCTGCATGGTCAGGAAGCAGGACACCCCTTTACATCTTCAGCCATGTGCACTGAACCCAGGCAAAAAAAACCCAAAACCCAAAAACCATCTCTCAAAGTGTACTTTCACCCCACCACCCTCTCCTCTTCCCCCTCCCTTTGCTGTTTCTCCTTTAGAGGACTAATTCCTGGCTGACAACCAGAGTAGTCTTGGGCTTACAATACGCCTTTTCATTTCCTTGGAGGCAAAGAGAATGGATACCTCGCCGGCTACGTCTGTATCGCATGTGTGCAAATGAGGGGAACGGAGGGTAGGGGAAGCTGGCTACATCTGCCCCCTCCCATATTTTGCAGGGGATCACAAAGGGCAGAACTCAGAGCTGATGGGATTAAGAACAACTCCACAGATGTCAAATGGAGTCATACCACCTACCCCCATGTCTGCATCTAGCCTGAAAATTTTCAATACTTGATTATGGAATTATAAAAAGCAGTTTTTGCATAAGGCTGTTGTGGGGGAGGTTTCACAGAAGTTTAGGGCTGGAAGGGACCTTGTAAGATCATCAGGTCCAGCCCCCCTGCTGTTGGCAGGAAAGACCGCTGGAGTCAAATAACCCCAGCAAGGTGTGTGTTCAGTCTCCTTTTGAACGTCTCCAGGGTAGATGCCTGCACCACCCCTGCTGGGAGTGTATTCTGGAGTCTGGTCACATGAACCAGGAAGAAGTTTTTCTTTATATTCAGTCTGAAACCTCCTTCTAGGACTTCATGACCACTGCTCCTGGTTTTCCCCTGGGGCACTTTGGTGAATAACTGTTCACTTATGCTCTCCCCTGATATATTTGTAAGCTGCCACCAAATCCCTGCAACGTCTTCTCTTTTCTAGGCTGAACAGTCCCATATCTGTTAGCCTTTCCTCGTATGGCTTCCTTTTCAGGCCTCTAATCATATGACTCAGACTCTCTCAAGCTTCTCCACATCCTTCTTGAAGTGTGGCACCCAGAACTGGATGCCGTGCTCCAGCTACAGTCTCACCAATGCCGAGTACAGTGGGAGAATAACTTCCTCAGTTTTGCTTGAGACGTATCAGTTGATGCATGCCAGCGTATTGTTTGCTCTGCTAATGGTAGCATCACACCTGTGGCTCATATTCATTTTATGAACAAGGGTTGCTTGTTTGGGGCCGGGGGGGAGTTGTGTGGGGAGGGAAGGGGGTGATGACAGCGAATAGAAATTTGCAAGGAAATCAGTCCAGGACCTCCAAAGGATCTAGCACGTTGCAAAAAGGAACCTGTACTTGCAAAACATGCATGGCTCATGGGAGGTTCAAAGCATTTCTGCTAGTGTAACAGCACTCCTTAATTTCTATCTGAGAGATTATGAGAGAGGGAGAAGATAGTTCCATCTGATCAGTGATCACAAATTGCCTACTATGCCTAAAGCACCATTTTGAAACCAGGCCAGGTCAGTAATTCTCAAGAGCCAGCATCATCTAACAGCTTTTGGGTGACTTCTATGTCATACAAAGGCCCAATAAGGATCAGGGCCGTGCTCTGTTAGAGACTATACCACTCAAGAGCAGACATGGACCTGTTCCTGAGGAACTTAATCTAGCAGACAACTGCCTTCATCAGCCATCTGCATTGATCTACTCACACCTGTTGGCAGAAGAGGCAAATGTGCATGCAGCAGGAAAAGCTTTCATTCCCCTACTCTATCCATTTTAAGGATCCTTTAATCCCTGTTGCTGTCATCTCAGCAACTTCCACAAGAATTATACATTTGCCTCCAGCTTCCCTATGCTCAAGTTGACAGACTGCAGCTCCATCACAATTCTGAAATTCTGTATGCCTAACCCCAGTGAGGCCAAGTCACTGAGATGAGGGACACCACAGGGGTATGAGGTTGTGGGTGTAAGTGTGAACTATTTTGTTCTTGTAAGTAGTCATGTGCATGCCTTAAGTGTTTGGTATCAGACACTGAAGTGTAGCTGTTTGAAAAGTAACCACTAAAAATGGCAATGTATTACCAGTTTCAAAAGTTAAATTAGTTACTCTTGTTATTAGGACTAAAGATGCTGAAAGCTAAAAAAGATCTTCAATGACTCTTACGCAAATCCCTTGCCTTCCAGAGCTATAAAGAGCAGAAATGCAATCAATTCGCCAGGAATGAGGTTTTTCACTTGGTTTTGGCACCTGTTACCAATTCTAGTTATGCATGTTACACTAAACAATCATTGGATGAAATGCATAAAAAATAATTAGGAGTATGATCCAGAAATCAGAAACCTCCCTCCCAGATCAATGTTCTACATATCAGGACAGGACCACACTCTTTGTTGTGTCCTCCATCTGGCTCCATGACTTCTTCCCTCTTGGCTGCCTATGGACCCTCTTCAAAGGAGAATGGAAGGTGCTCTTGAACCTGAAGGCTTTGCTTTCTCTGGGGCCATTCCTGATTACATTCCATTAACATCACAGGATCTACACCCTAGGTTAGGGAATTACCAACACCAGTGCCGGACTTCCTTTGCAAAGAGAAACAAAACCAACCAAAAAAATCTAGAGCATTACACTAAAGGTAAGCGTGTGTTCTCTTCCAGGTTGGCGGACCTCCTCCAGCGGGCTTTAAACTAGGCTCGTCGGGGGAAGGGGAAGATGAGGGCGGAGGAAACATCAGACTGCCAGACCAAACAGCACCCACAACTACAGCCCAGCCCAGACCAACGAGCAAAGCGAAAAAACAGGTAAGAGAGAGGGGCCAGG